>NC_056436.1:81976411-82181411 GCF_018296145.1 Oncorhynchus tshawytscha | reverse complement strand
GGCAACTGGACATTTTTTTGGAACATCATTACTTTTGTCTTACTGAGATCTCTCTCTCTCTCTCTCTCTCTCCCCTTCTCTCTCTGTGTCTCTCTCTCTGTCTCTCTCTCTGTCTCTCTCTCTCTCCTTCTGTCTCTCTCTCTCGCTGTCTCTCTCTCTCTCTCTGTCTCTCTCTCTCTCTCTCCCCTCTCTCTCTGTCTCTCTCTCTCGCTCTCTCTCTCTCTCTCTCTCTGTCTCTCTCTCTCTCTCCCCTTGTCCTGTGTCTCTCTCTCTGTGTCTCTCTCTCTCTCTCCCCTTCTCTCTCTGTGTCTCTCTCTCTCTGTGTCTCTCTCTCTCCCCTCTCTCTGTGTCTCTCTCTCTGTCTCTCTCTGTGTCTCTCTCTCTCTCTCCCTCTGTCTCTCTCTCTCTCCCTTCTCTCTCTCTCTCTCTCTCTCTCTCTCTCCCCTGTCTCTCTCTCTGTGTCTCTCTCTCTGTCTCTCTCGCTGTCTCTCTCTCTCTCTCTCTCTCTCCTCTCTCTCTCTCTGTGTCTCAACTAAAGGGCTCTATTGCCATGTGAAACATATGTTTACATTGCCAAAGAAAGTGAAATAGATAATTAACAAAAGGGAAATAAACAATCAAAAATTAACAGTAAACTTTACACTCACGAAAGTTTAAAGGAGTAGATACATTTCGAATGTCACATTATGGCTATATACAATGTTATAACAATGTCCAACTAGTTAAAGTACAAAAGGAAAAATAAATGAACATAAATATGGGTTGTATTTACAGTGGTGTTTGTCCCCCCCCCTCAGGCTTTGTCGAGCCCCCCTCTCAGGCTTTGTCGAGCCCCATCCCCCTCCACCACCCCTCCATGTAACTATGTGGCAACAATACTTGTGTAACATTGTGCTGTTCCAATAGCGAATGTCAGAACTAGTTCCTCTGCCGTCTGTATACTTTTCACAGCTTTGTCATGAATGAAAAGGTACGGAGATCGTTTGATTATAACTTTTCTATATCCTGTTGAACTAAATATTCTATTGACAATAGAGTTGCAGAAGAAATATTTACTAATTTCAAAGTTTGCACACATTTTTTTCTCCAATTTTGCACCATGATTTATTTTAACTTTCAAGGTGTGGTCAAGCAAAAAAATGATTAATTTCCTGCACAACTTGAATATAACCACAGGAAAGCCTCCAATCACTGTCGTTCAGGTTAACACTCTGAAATACTATCACATAGTTCACACATATCACAGCAACTCAAAACAAGCACCACGTTTCCAATGCAACATTAGTTGAGAAGTCCTTACTAAGTCACAGCAAGTCATTGAGGAGGATGCTGTCTTACCTTCAGAACACCAACAAGCAGAAAAGCCAAAGGAGAAGTCAGCTGTCAGAGAGGACTAAGACTATCTAACAGCTACACAAGTTCACACAGAAGACATTTGCTGTGGGCAGGCTCAGGCAGACCCCCTAACCCCGTCCCTTCCTCAGAGGGTGGGACGTCTGACAGACGCTCCTAAATTTAACTCTATGTTCCCTTCTAGACAGTAGGAACTCCCAAGGTTTATGGATTCTACAGGGGCCTATTTAGCTTTGTAGTTTTTTTTTTTTGGTACATTGTTTAGAGACCGCGCGGATCATCCACATGCATTTCAGAAGTGACTCCAATTTTGTGACATTTTAGCATAGCAATAGAAAATGTATAGCCTTAATTAAAGACAGTCATATAAGGCAGCTGTCGTTTTATAGTATTTGCACTGTTATATAATGTTTTAATGTATACAGGACAGGACCTACATGTTTAATCATGAATTGTTGTAGGAACATTAGCTTGCAGAACCTCTCTTGAGATGAAGCTATTCCTTATGGCAGATATTTTTCTATGCATTTTACTTGGCAGTGAAAACATGAAATCAATCCTTGTTTCAGCTTCTATGTTGTCTGGGAAAGCTGAGAAACCGGAGAGTTCTACTGACTGTAATTGCTATGACGTAACTGACCAGGGTCATGTCATCTTGGTTCACCCCTAACTAATTAGGCCCTAGGGGTTTCCTTCCTCAGAATGATACACACATCTACTAGATGACATTTGACAGTGACTCCACAGGCCAAACAATATAACTACTGAAAGAGGCTGCTGTAATTCACAACACAGCCATTGTCAAAGATATGTTTCACTCTCAATTCCAATGTCAGGTTAGATAAGATATTGATTCACATTACTGTTTCTATAAGGTTAAAAACACAGTTTAAAGATATATATATTTTTTTATGTTTTAGAAAATAACATTATAATTTCTCAAAAATCTGAAAGGAACAAATTGAGAGCTGTAGAGAAGAGTAATCCTATGGGCCCCTGCAACCATTTCTTTATCATTGGGGGAAGTCAGTGCTGGTGAAACGTGGAACCATCAGACAGAAATAATCAAACTCAAATCCACATTTTTTTTTCTGAGGTTTTACAGATACATATATATATCGGATTGTGCCTCTCTGTGGTGGATTACTAATGTCTGTTTCCAGTCAGACCAGTGTGAAGCTAGAACAACATCTGGATCAGACAAGGGGAGAAAAAATAGCTGCAATGCAACGTGGCATTTTCCATTCTGGCTGGAACATTCTTAAACCCCAAGCCCAATGCATGCGATGGAGAGAGAGAAAGGGGGCGGAATTAAACGGAATCTCACGGTTCCCAGTAGACGTGGCAGCAGTGCTGTCTGTACAGGCTGCCGTGTCTGAAATGGCCCACTATTCCCTATGCGGGTTCTGGTCAAAAGTAGTGCACTATAAGAAATAGGATGCCATTTCGCACACAGCAAACAAAATATGTGATATGTTTCCACCAGCTGGACTTGTTGCAGATAAAAGTCTGTGAGTGACAACATAGTGCACACAAAATGTATTATTTTTTTTTTTGCTTAAGTTTTCATGTACCGAATAAAAATGGAACATTCAATGTGTTTCCATGGCATTTTCACCTCTATCGATAGTTCTGTCACAAAAACGGTTGCATTAAATAGCAAATGTGGCAACTCTGGTCTTGGTGCCTGCGCTCTAGCAAACAGCTGGCAGATACAGTGCTGTGTGGGTAGACTAGTTTAGTTTATTATGATCCCAGTAGCTACTGCACATGCAGCAGCTGCTCTTCCTGGGGTCCACATAAAACATACAAATACATGACAAAGTTACAGAATTATATACTGAACAAAAAATATAAACCCAACATGTAAAGTGTTGGTCCCATTATTCATGAGCTGAAATAAAAATACATTTGACATATGCACAAAATGCTTCATTTCTCTTAAATTTTATGCACAAATTTGTTTACATCCCTGTTAGTGAGCATTTCTCCTGACAGGTGTGGCATAACAAGAAGCTGACTAAACAGCATGATCATTACACAGGTGCACCTTGTGTTGGGGACAATAAAAAAGCCGCTCTAAAATGTGCGGTTTTGACATATAACACAATGCCACAGATGTTTCAAGTTTTGACGGCGTGTGCAATTGGCATGCTGACTCCAGGAATGTCCACCAGAGCTGTTGCCAGAGAATTTCATGTTAATTTCTTTACCATACACCGTCTCCGTTGTTTTAGAGAATTTGGCAGTACATCCAACTGGCCTCACAACCACGTACGTGTATGACGTTGTGTGGGCGTGCGGTCTGCTGATGTCAACGTTGTGAACAGAGTGCCCCATGGTGGCGGTGGGGATATGGTTTGGACAGGCATAAGCTATGGACAACGAACACAATTGCATTTTATCGATGGAAATTTGAATACATAGAGATACCATGACGAGATCCTAAGGCACATTGTCGGACCATTCGTCCACCGCCATCACCTCATGATAACACACGGCCCCATGTCTCAAGGATCTGTACACAATTCCTAGAAGCTGAAAATGTCCTAGTTGTTCCATGGCCTTCATACTCACCAGACATGTCACCCATTGAGCATGTTTGGGATGCTCTGGATCGACGTGTATGAACATTCCACAGGCCACAATCAACAACCTGATCAGCTCTATGAGAAGGAGATGTGTCGCTCCCCACGAGGCAAATGGTGGTCACACCAGATACTGACTGGTTTCCTGATTCACGCCCCTACTTTTTAAAAAAGGTATCTGTGACCAACAGATGTATATCTGTATTCCCAGTCATGTGAAATCCATAGATTAGGTTCTATTTTATTTATTTCAATCGACTGATTTCCTTATATATGAACTGTAACTCAGTAAAATCTCTGAAATTGTTGCACGTTGCATTTATATTTTTGTTCAGTGTATATATAGGAAAGACACCAAAAATACTATCTCGTATACTATCTAGTAAAGGTACAGGATGGCAGGCAGCCCCCCTCTAGGGGCGCACTTGGCGTCCTACCTGGGAGCATACCTGGGAGCATACGCCGGTGGGAGAGGAAGAGGGACAGATAAATCTAGCAGCTAGGGAGTCCCCAATGTAGGTATCCATAGCCTTGTTCTCACGTCCCGACAGAGAGTACAGACTTCCGTGTGGTGCTAGGGAGAAGGTCAATCCCGCAGTCATAGGGTGGGTGCGGTGTTAGCGACATGGCCCGGGCATTGCTGAACACCTTCCGGAGGTCCTGGTACTCCACAGGAATGACACAGAGGTCCAGGGCACCTTCTGCGCACCCAGGAAGACATCCGGGGCAGGTTGTGCTGACTTCAGGCAATGGCGTGGCAGAATGGGCTCCAGCCCATGATGGCACCAGTAGACCAGTTAATCGGGGGATTGTGTTGTTGGAGCCAGGAGAATCCCAATATCACAGGAATCAGAGGGGACTTGATGAGCAGGAACAGGATAGCCTCGCTGTGATTCCCTGACACCTGCACGTTGATGGGAAGGGTGTTGTGGGTGACTCGGCCTATAGAGTGCCCGTCCAGCGCTCTAACGTCATAAGAATGGAGAGGGGCTGAGTGGGGATGTTCAGATCAGATGCCAGGGTAGCGTCCAAAAAGCTCTCGTCAGCCCCAGAGTCAATGAGAACCCGGAGAGATTTGGACTGGTCTCCCCACAGCAGAATGACATGAAAATTAGTGTGAGCAGGGGAAGTAGGAACGTTCTCCAAATGGCCCACCAGAGTTCTTGCTCCTACCAGTGAGAATGGTTTCTTTAAAGGACAAGAGGACACGAAATGACCAAGAGTCCCACAATACAGACAACTCTTGGTGTTGATCCTGTTTTGCCGTTCCGCTGGCGACAGCCCAGCTCTGCCTAGTGGCATAGGCTCAGAAAGCGGTGACACGACCGTCTTCGGCAGCCCTCGGGGCAGGTTGGAAAGCCTTGAGTTCTCTCAGCAATGAGACCGTCAAGAGCTTCCGGGCTGGTGGGATCCCTGGACATGCGAGCGAAACCCAATTTCATCTCCCTCCATCATTCCTGTAATCTCCCATCGATACGGATGGTCAAAGCGATGAGGAAATCGAGTTCCGTAGGTAACTCCTGGGTTGCAAGCTCGTCCTTGACCACCTCCGAGACGCCGTGCAGGAACATATCGAACACTGCCTCTTGGTTCCAAACACTCTCCGCTGCCAACGATCGGAAATCCACAGACTGAACATGAAATGCTGCTAGGAGCATCAAACATTAAACGCCTCAGCTCCATTTCCTCTATAAAGTCACACTGAGTCTTAAAACGATGACTACTGCACTGCTAGGGACAGAGGCCCTTTTTATATGATAGATGTAAGGCTTTATGCTAACCTTTGATCAAAACGACACCCTAAACGGCCCTGGTCAAAAGTAGTACACTACATAGGGAACAGTTGGCATTTGGGACGCATCTCCAACAACAGCACAAACACGGACTGGAATAAATCACAGCCTAGGGAGTTAGTTTAGGGTTTTACTCTTTAGTTAAAGTGTAAATGATAGGTTCTTGTGTGTCCTCTGTTTGATCCTCTGTGGTACATAAGGTCAATAATCCATAAGGCTTTTGTGAACACCCACAAGGATGACCATGCAGACTAATGCAGCCCTATGCATGAATGTTGTTATGCACAATGTTTTCCCGCCCTTAATGCTTTCTTTGTTCATGCTCCGGGGCTCTAGCCTGGTCCCAGATCTGTTTGTGATGTCTTTGCCAACTCTTGTGGTCACAGTGACACCAAACACAGAACTGGCAAAAACAGCACAAGCAAATCTGGGACCAGGCTATCGTAACTGTCCGTCTGACCCCACAGTAACCCAGGAGATGCATACTGATTGGCAGTTGTACTCTGTAATTACACAGAGACACACAGATCGTGGGGATTGTGACACACACACACACACACACGATAACACACGTACTCTACACACACACACACACACGTACACCTGGATTTTGTATTGTAGATATGTGGTGGTGGAGTAGTGGCCTGAGGGAACACACTGTTATGAAATGTAATGTCATGTGATATTTGTTCTTGTTTATAACGGTCTTAATGTTGCTGGAGCCCAGCAGTAGCTAATCGGGACCCTTAATAAATCCGATAGAAATACAAAATACGAGCCTACAGATGTCAACTTGGTAATATTGAGAGGATCTGTTTTTGACTATCTTAAGAAAGGACCTCTTTTGGCAGTATGCAGGGAAGACTACCTATTTTGGCAGTATGCAGGGAAGAATAGCTACTTTGGCAGTATGCAGGGAAGAATACCTACTTTGGCAGTATGCAGGGAAGAATAGCTACTTTGGCAGTATGCAGGGAAGAATACCTACTTCGGCAGTATGCAGGGAAGAATAGCTACTTTGGCAGTATGCAGGAAGACTACCTATTTTGGCAGTATGCAGGAAGACTACCTATTTTGGCAGTATGCAGGGAAGAATAGCTACTTTGGCAGTATGCAGGGAAGAATAGCTACTTTGGCAGTATGCAGGGAAGAATAGCTACTTTGGCAGTATGCAGGGAAGAATAGCTACTTTGGCAGTATGCAGGGAAGAATACCTACTTTGGCAGTATGCAGGGAAGAATAGCTACTTTGGCAGTATGCAGGGAAGAATACCTACTTTGGCAGTATGCAGGGAAGAATAGCTACTTTGGCAGTATGCAGGGAAGAATAGCTACTTTGGCAGTATGCAGGAAGAATACCTACTTTGGCAGTATGCAGGGAAGAATAGCTACTTTGGCAGTATGCAGGGAAGAATAGCTACTTTGGCAGTATGCAGGGAAGACTACCTATTTTGGCAGTTCTTTCATTCTCCAATTTAACTGACTTTAGGATAACAGCTAGGATGCATAGGTGACTTAAAATGACCTCTAAGAATAGCCCTTGAGACTGTCTGACAGATCCCCTAGCTACATTAATATGGTTAATACGAGACATTTTTCAGTCTTGAAATGTGACAGCATCTTTTACTACAGCCCAACAGATGAAGAGACCTATAACTGAGGGATAGTTGCCTGCATGGCAGTCGAATAGTCCCTCTGAGTAGTGAAATGCATTCAGACGTAGCCCACTGTTTAAAACTCTGATGACATGGTGTATAGGAGTACTGAATCACAGCCTGTGCTTGGTGTTCTGGTCCTGGCCAGACACTTTGACTCACGTCCTGCCCAGCTGAACCGAGGAGATGAAACAGGGTGTTCAGGGCCATAAAAGAGGAGTAAAGCACATTGTACATTATTTGAATTTCTACAGAATTTTTTTTACTTTGCTGAAACTTTTCACTACAACGTACAAATTTGAGCATAAAACCGGTCTGTTTATTTTATGAACAGTGAAAGGGTGCAGTCTTTTTATTGTTCTGTTGCCACGGAGAGTGCAGTGTGCATTGAGATATTGAACCAATCAGCTTTTATGTCTTTCCTCGGGGTCAACGCCAAGTGGGAAGGAAATTAATTTGACAAGACAGAGAGGAACAACCTTGAAACAAACTGGTTTGTGATATGCCCCTCTGACAGTGTATCATCAATCTGGAGGACGTGGGCAACATCAGAGGGAGATCGTTAGATGGTAGATTGTGTGTGTGTGTGTGTGTGTTTGTGAGTGTGTGTGAGAGACATGCTGTGGATCTGTACGGCCACAGTTAATCTCCCTTTCCATTTAATTAGTGACAATGACAATGGATGAAGTGTTGAATTGTTTATGATCTCATCCCATAACAGATAGCACTGACTCCATTACTGTAGAATTATTACTGTAAAATTATTACCGTAGAATTATTACCGTAGAATGATTTCTTTAAATCACTTATCTGCCAGAGAGTCATTAACATTTTTTTTTAAAGCATTCCTTGATATGAAAATGTATGTTAGACACACTGAAATCAAGACGTCATTTGAAATGACATTGTAACATTTTGCTTCAACTGTCTCTTCAACTGTCTCTTCAACTGTCTCTTCAACTGTCTCTTCAACTGTCTCTTCAACTGTCTCTGCTGTATGTAATGTCCTCATGTCCATGTTCTCAGAAACAGATAGCTGAATGCATCTTGGATGCACCATTCAACGGATACACTATGATTTCTCTTGCCCCTTTCTGTATCTTCCTGCACGTTCAATAAACTTTAAATATAACATTTCCTCTCTGCTACAAAAAGCAGGAGCCTAATGAGTTGTTTCTCCTGGTTCAGCTTTGGGCCCGCCCTGCTTTAATGTCACACAGCCTAGTTCCAATGTCACACAGCCTAGTTCTATTGTCACACAGCCTAGTTCTAATGTCACACAGCCTAGTTCTATTGTCACACAGCCTAGTTCCAATGTCACACAGCCTAGTTCTATTGTCACACAGCCTAGTTCTAATGTCACACAGCCTAGTTCTATTGTCACACAGCCTAGTTCCAATGTCACACAACCTAGTTCTATTGTCACACAACCTAGTTCTATTGTCACACAGCCTAGTTCTATTGTCACACAGCCTAGTTCTAATGTCACACAGCCTAGTTCTATTGTCACACAGCATAGTTCTATTGTCACACAGCCTAGTTCTAATGTCACACAGCCTAGTTCCAATGTCACACAACCTAGTTCTATTGTCACACAGCCGAGTTCCAATGTCACACAACCTAGTTCTATTGTCACACAGCCTAGTTCTATTGTCACACAGCCTAGTTCTATTGTCACACAGCCTAGTTCTATTGTCACACAGCCTAGTTCTAATGTCACACAGCCTAGTTCTATTGTCACACAGCCTAGTTCGGATTTGGGCCTGCCCTGCTCTGATGTCACACAGCCTAGTTCTAATGTCACACAGCCTAGTTCTAATGTCACACAGCCTAGTTCTAATGTCACACAGCCTAGTTCGGATTTGGGCCTGCCCTGCTCTGATGTCACACAGCCTAGTTCGGTTTTGGGCCTGCCCTGCTCTGATGTCACACAGCCTAGTTCGGCTTTGGGCCCGCCTTGCTTTAATGCTAGACAGTTGAAGTAATTTCAAATCAAAATACATTTTATTTCTCACATACACATTGTTAGCAGATGTTAATGCAAGTGTAGCGAAATGCTTGTGCTTCTAGTTCCGACAATGCAGTAATAACCAACGAGTAATCTAACCTAACAATTTCACAACAACTACCTTATACACATAAGTGTAAAGGAATGAAGAATATGTATTTAAAAATATATGATTGAGTGATGGTACAGAACAGCATAGGCAAGATGCAGTAGATGGTATCGAGTACAGTATATACATATGAGACGAGTAATGTAGGGTATGTAAACATTATATTAAGTGGCATTGTTTAAAGGGGCTTGTGATACATTTTTTACATCGATTTTTCCATTATTAAAGTGGCTGGAGTTGAGTCAATATGTTGGCAGCAGCCACTCAATGTTAGTGGTGGCTGTTTAACAGTCTGATGGCCTTGAGATAGAAGCTGTTTTTCAGTCTCTCGGTCCCTGATTTGATGCACCTGTACTGACCTCGCCTTCTGGATGATAGCGGGGTGAACAGGCAGTGGCTCGGGTGGTTGTTGTCCTTGATGATCTTTATGGCCTTCCTGTGAAGGCTGGGGTAGGTGTCTTGGAGGGCAGGTAGTTTGCCCCCGGTGATGCGTTGTGCAGACCTCACTACCCTCTGGAGAGCCTTACGGTTGTGGGGGGAGCAGTTGCTGATACAGCCCGACAGGATGCTCTCGATTGTGCATCTGTAGAAGTTTGAGGGTCTTAGGTGACAAGCCAAATTTCTTCAGCCTCCTGAGGTTGAAGAGGCGCTGCTGCGCCTTCTTCACCACGCTGTCTGTATGGGTGGACCAATTCAGTTTGTGCGTGATGTGTACGCTGAGGAATTTAAAACTTACTACCCTCTCCACTACTGTCCCGTCGATGTGGATAGGGGGGTGCTCCCTCTGCTGTTTCCTGAAGTCCACGATCATCTCCTTTGTTTTGTTGACGTTGAGTGTGATGTTATTTTCCTGACACCACATCAAGCCTACCACTGTAGTGTCGTCTGCAAACACTATGATTGAGTTGGAGGTGTGAATGGCCACGTAGTCATGGATGAACAGGGAGTACAGGAGAGGGCTCAGAACGCACCCTTGTGGGGCCCCAGTGTTGAGGATCAGCGGGGTGGAGATGTTGTTACCTACCCTCACCACCTGGGGGCGGCCCGTCAGTCCGCACAGGGCGGGGTCGAGACCCAGGGTCTCGAGCTTGATGACGAGTTTGGAGGTACTATGGTGTTAAATGCTGAGCTGTAATCGATGAACAGCATTCTCACATAGGTATTCCTCTTGTCCAGATGGGTTAGGGCAGTGTGCAGTGTATTTGCGATTGCGTCGTCTGTGGACCTATTGGGGCGGTAAGCAAATTGGAGTGGGTCTAGGGTGTCAGGTAGGGTGGAGGTGATATGGTCCTTGACTAGTCTCTCAAAGCACTTCATGATGACGGAGGTGAGTGCTACGGGGCGGTAGTCGTTTAGCTCAGTTACCTTAGCTTTCTTGGGAACAGGAACAATGGTGGCCCTCTTGAAGCATGTGGGAACAGCAGACTGGGATAAGGATTGATTGAATATATCCGTAAACACAAAAGCCAGCTGGTCTGCGCATGCTCTGAGGATGCGGCTGGGGATGCCGTCTGGGCCTGCAGCCCTGCGAGGGTTAACACGTTTAAATGTTTTACTCACGTTGGCTGCAGTGAAGGAGAGTCCGCAGGTTCTGGTAGCGGGCCGTGTCAGTGGCACTGTATTGTCCTCAAAGCGAGCAAAGAAGTTGTTTCGTCTGTCTGGGAGCAAGACATCCTGGTCCGCGACAGGGCTGGTTTTCTTTTTGTAATCCGTGATTGACTGTAGACCCTGCCACATACCTCTTGTGTCAGAGTCGTTGAATTGCAACTCTACTTTGTCTCTATACTGACGCTTAGCAGAGGGAATAGCTACACTGTTTGTATTCGGTCATGTTTCCGGTCACCTTGCCCTGGTTAAAAGCAGTGGTTCGCGCTTTCAGTTTCTCGTAAATGCTGCCATCAATCCACAGTTTCTGGTTTGGGAATGTTTTAATACTTGCTGTGGGTACGACATCGCCGATGAACTTGCTAATAAACTCGCTCACCGAATCAGCGTATTCATCAATGTTGTTGTTTGACGCAATGCGGAACACATCCCAATCCACGTGATCAAAGCAATCTTGAAGCGTGGAATCAGATTGGTCGGACCAGCGTTGAACAGACCTGAGAGCGGGAGCTTCCTGTTTTTGTCTCTGTCTCTAGGCAAGGAGCAACAAAATGGATCCGTGGTCAGCTTTTCCAAAAGGAGGGCAGGGGAGGGCCTTATATGCGTTGCGGAAGTTAGAATAACAATGATCCAGGGTTTTACCAGCCCTGGTAGCAGAATCGATTTCATGGAAGAGTTGTGTCCAGTGGTTTTAAAAGGAGTGTTAATGTTCTCTCTTTATGATTAAATCATGCAAAACTGTACTACATTATTCAGTTGGCTTCAGTCCTGCTTGCAGTGTTCTTAAATCCCCTCAGGAGGCTCTAATGTCTTTCAGTCTTAGAATATGTGGTTAGGCTTTGTTGGCTTCATGTCTCACAAATAAACACATCTTCCATTTTGGGTTCTTCCTAGAGACTAGTCTTTTTTTATTTGAAGGTCTGATAGGGGTTATGTGTTTGTTATATTAGTGTCTGCATGAGCGTGCATGAGAGAAGTATCTCTCTCTGTGTCTGTCTTGTGTCTGTGGTTCTCTAAATGTCTCTATGTCTCTGTCTCTAAATGTCTCTGTCTCTCTAAATGTCTCTGTCTCTCTAAATGTCTGTGTCTCTGTCTCGAAATGTCTGTGTCTCTGTCTCTAAATGTCTCTGTCTCTCTAAATGTCTCTGTCTCTCTAAATGTCTCTGTCTCTCTAAATGTCTCTGTCTCTCTAAATGTCTCTGTCTTTCTAAATGTCTCTGTCTCTCTAAATGTCTCTGTATCTGTGTCTCTAAATGACTCTGTGTCTCTAAATGTCTCTGTCTGTGTCCCTAAATGTATCTCTAAATGTCTCTGTCTCTCTAAATGTCTCTGTCTCTAAATGTCTCTGTCTCTTAATGTCTATGTCTCTCTAAATGTATCTGTGTCTCAAAATGTCTGTCTCTAAATGTCTCTGTCTTTGTGTCTCTAAATGTCTCTATGTCTCTGTCTCTCTAAATGTCTCTGTCTCTATGTCTCTGTCTCTAAATGTCTCTGTGTCTCTAAATGTCTCTGTCTCTAAATGTCTCTGTCTCTTAATATCTCTGTCTCTAAATGTCTCTGTCTCTTAATATCTCTGTCTCTTAATGTCTCTGTGTCTCTAAATGTTACCCCCCCTCCAATCTGATCTGTGATCAGTCTCCCTGCTCCATGTTATCAGCAGTACTATCAGTACTGCCCAGAGGAGACATTCAACTTCGGAATGCAAAGAAAATCACTGCTGTGAGCACGCCAAAACAAGCCTGAGCTGTTTTGATGTCCAACATTGCCGAAGCTCCACACAAGATTCGGTATGATTCTTGATATTTGTTTAAAAAGACAGTCCTCACAGAATCCATCAGCAGCTGGGACTGGATTTATGTTGTTTAAAAAGACAGGCCTCACAGAATCCATCAGCAGCTGGGACTGGATTTATGTTGTTTAAAAAGACAGGCCTCACAGAATCCATCAACAGCTGGGACTGGATTTATGTTGTTTAAAAAGACAGGCCTCACAGAATCCATCAGCAGCTGGGACTGGATTTATGTTGTTTAAAAAGACAGGCCTCACAGAATCCATCAGCAGCTGGGACTGGATTTATGTTGTTAAAAAATACAGGCCTCACAGAATCCATCAGCAGCTGGGACTGTATTTATGTTGTTTAAAAAGACAGGCCTCACAGAATCCATCAGCAGCTGGGACTGGATTTATGTTGTTTAAAAAGACAGGCCTCACAGAATCCATCAGCAGCTGGGACTGGATTTATGTTGTTTAAAAAGACAGGCCTCACAGAATCCATCAGCAGCTGGGACTGGATTTATGTTGTTTAAAAAGACAGGCCTCACAGAATCCATCAGCAGCTGGGACTGGATTTATGTTGTTTAAAAAGACAGGCCTCACAGAATCCATCAGCAGCTGGGACTGGATTTATGTTGTTTAAAAAGACAGGCCTCACAGAATCCATCAGCAGCTGGGACTGGATTTATGTTGTTTAAAAAGACAGGCCTCACAGAATCCATCAGCAGCTGGGACTGGATTTATGTTGTTTAAAAAGACAGGCCTCACAGAATCCATCAGCAGCTGGGACTGTATTTATGTTGTTTAAAAAGACAGGCCTCACAGCATCCATCAGCAGCTGGGACTGGATTTATGTTGTTTAAAAAGACAGGCCTCACAGAATCCATCAGCAGCTGGGACTGGGTTTATGTTGTTTAAAAAGACAGGCCTCACAGAATCCATCAGCAGCTGGGACTGGATTTATGTTGTTTAAAAAGACAGGCCTCACAGAATCCATCAGCAGCTGGGACTGGATTTATGTTGTTTAAAAAGACAGGCCTCACAGAATCCATCAGCAGCTGGGACTGGATTTATGTTGTTTAAAAAGACAGGCCTCACAGAATCCATCAGCAGCTGGGACTGTATTTATGTTGTTTAAAAAGACAGGCCTCACAGAATCCATCAGCAGCTGGGACTGTATTTATGTTGTTTAAAAAGACAGGCCTCACAGCATCCATCAGCAGCTGGGACTGGATTTATGTTGTTTAAAAAGACAGGCCTCACAGAATCCATCAGCAGCTGGGACTGGGTTTATGTTGTTTAAAAAGACAGGCCTCACAGAATCCATCAGCAGCTGGGACTGGATTTATGTTGTTTAAAAAGACAGGCCTCACAGAATCCATCAGCAGCTGGGACTGGATTTATGTTGTTTAAAAAGACAGGCCTCACAGAATCCATCAGCAGCTGGGACTGGATTTATGTTGTTTAAAAAGACAGGCCTCACAGAATCCATCAGCAGCTGGGACTGTATTTATGTTGTTTAAAAAGACAGGCCTCACAGAATCCATCAGCAGCTGGGACTGTATTTATGTTGTTTAAAAAGACAGGCCTCACAGAATCCATCAGCAGCTGGGACTGGATTTATGTTGTTTAAAAAGACAGGCCTCACAGAATCCATCAGCAGCTGGGACTGGATTTATGTTGTTTAAAAAGACAGGCCTCACAGAATCCATCAGCAGCTGGGACTGTATTTATGTTGTTTAAAAAGACAGGCCTCACAGAATCCATCAGCAGCTGGGACTGTATTTATGTTGTTTAAAAAGACAGGCCTCACAGCATCCATCAGCAGCTGGGACTGTATTTATGTTGTTTAAAAAGACAGGCCTCACAGAATCCATCAGCAGCTGGGACTGGATTTATGTTGTTTAAAAAGACAGGCCTCACAGAATCCATCAGCAGCTGGGACTGGATTTATGTTGTTTAAAAAGACAGGCCTCACAGAATCCATCAGCAGCTGGGACTGGATTTATGTTGTTTAAAAAGACAGGCCTCACAGAATCCATCAGCAGCTGGGACTGGATTTATGTTGTTTAAAAAGACAGGCCTCACAGAATCCATCAGCAGCTGGGACTGGATTTATGTTTTGACAAATACATTGGATAGAGAAAATAGTCATTTACATAAAGAATAAATGTAGGGGCTAGATCAGCTATAATATTGCAGATAGATTGTGGCTTCTATCAATGTAATTGTCTGCATCATTTACAATCCCCCATATCTATATTTTTTTGTAAAAATATGTATTATTAATATATATACATATTTTTTTTAATATATGTTCCTTCTTCATTATTTTCCCCTAACCCTACCACCCCTCCCCTTATTGGAGTAACCTAATGGACAACAACACTTAGGCCTCTACTTCCAGTTTATAAATACTGCATACATTTCACAGACAGTATATTTTACACAAGTTATCTTCTGTTTGTTTTTTTTGTCCCAGCCTTCAGCTACTCTCAACCCTTAAAGTGTTACTTTGCTTCATGTTGTGCACCTTCAATCATACTGACGTGGTATTTACAGAGGAAAGGCTATTGCTTGGCTGATGAACTAATTACAGATTGTGGCTTTAATATCCGGGTCCGTTGTTTGGCTGTGTGAAATCAGAGATTAGACAACAAACATTTATTTGAATAACTTCCTTCCAAATGTAGTTTAATCTAATGATGTGGGCTGTGCAGAAAGGAAATAACATTTCAGCATGTCTAACCATGTCTGTATGTCCACTTTTGCATATTTACTCTCAGCACTCAATATGCACATTTATCTCATTTATCTGAATTCTGTTTCCTTTGGCAGGGACCACAGGATGTAACAGGAGCATTTCCCTCCCCGCAGGAGGACGGCCTCGCTGGTCAACTGAGGAAAGAGGAAGAAGGGGCAGTGAGAGGAGGGTTGCCCTGGTTCACAGTGGATTTCCTCTTCCTCTAGGATTTCCTTTCTAAATTAAATAAAATAATCTTTGCATGCACATATACCACTGTATCATCTGCATACATTTGAACTTCAGACCCAGTACAGACAGAAGGCAGATCATTAATGTACAGGCTGAACAGGAGGGGCCCCAGTATTGACCCTTGGGGCACGCCCACATCATAGCTAAGAGTGGGCGACAGCTCATTGCTCACTCTGACACACTGAGTTCTGCCTTCAAGGTATGATTTCATCCATCTTTTTATTAAAAAAAAAATGTATTTTATTTTTATAGGGAGAGTGCACATTAATCAACATTTCAGTAAAAGTGCCGGTTTTAGCCAGCCGGCTAATTTTCAACCGCAGTCCCTGGGCAGGTTATTAAAAACAATTACAATATAGACAATTGCAACATAGGCCAAGCAAGACATAGCATACAGACAGAGCAACATAGGACAAGCAAGACATAGCATACAGACAGAGCAACATAGGACAAGCAAGACATAGCATACAGACAGAGCAACATAGAAAAAGCAAGACATAGCATACAGACAGAGCAACATAGAACAAGCAAGACGTAGCATACAGACAGAGCAACATAGAACAAGCAACACGTAGCATACAGACAGAGCAACATAGAACAAAAAGCAGCAAGACAAAATTCATAAAAGCAACAAAGTGTTTCCACACCTCACAAGCTACAGACAACAGACAACATGAAGAGCGGCAACACACAGCTAGGGACCATGTTCACAAATCTGATTGACCTTTAGCCATGTCTTCAAGCATTTTGTGAAAGTGTGATATGTGGTGCAGTTATGTGTGTCTGATGGCAGTGTATTCCAGACATGGGAAGCTCTCACAGAGAAAGCAGATTTACTAAAGGTGATTTTCCTTAAGGGAACTACACAGTCACCTCTCATGGCAGACCTTGTGGATCTGCTGCCATATATTTGGGTTTTCTGTTTAACAAAAGTACAGAGTGGAGGGGGAGCCAGGCCATTTAGGATCTTGAATACAAGACATGCGTCGGTGTATTGCACAAGATTTTCCCAACTCAGGAGCTCATGCTTTCTGAGGATGTAACAGTGATGATGGCTATTGGGCTTCCTATCAAGCACTTTGAGAGCCTGTTTGTAGACAGTCTGAATGGGTTTTAATGTTGTACAGCAAGCTTAGGTTCAACTAGTCAAGCAGTATGTTAAGTGGGGGAGTATCATAGATTTGAAGTACAGTTTTGCTACCTCTGTAGTCAAACAATTTTGTATAAATTGGAAATTAGCTAGGTTGAATTTGGTTATTTGAATTACCTTTTTCACATGCTTTTTAAAACAGTTTTTTTTCACATTGAGATGCAAACACGAGTCACTGAGCCACTTTGTAACCTGGACCATTACAGTAGTGAGTTCTTGTGCAGCTTGTTGTTTGCTCTTTGCATGCACATATATCACTGTATCATCTGCATACATTTGAACTTCAGACCCAGTACAGACAGAAGGCAGATCATTAATGTACAGGCTGAACAGGACGGGCCCCAGTATTGACCCTTGGGGCACGCCCACATCATAGCTAAGAGTGGGCGACAGCTCATTGCTCACTCTGACACACTGAGTTCTGCCTTCAAAGGTATGGTTTCATCCATCTCAAGGCATCGGGGGAAAAGTTGAACTTGGACAATTTTGTGATGAGAATCTCATGGTTAACAGTATCAAAAGCCTTCCTTAGGTCCAGAAACACAGCCCCAACAATGCCCCCTTTGTCCATCTTGGACTTCACATTTTCCAGAAGAAAGCAGTTGGCCGTTTCTGTGGAGTGTTTCGCTCTGAAGCCAAACTGCATGGAGTGTAATGTGAAGGGGCTGTTGTTGAGGTGGGCAATCAGTTGTTCTGCTACACACTTTTCAACAACCTTTGACACCACAGTTAGTATACTAATGGGCCTGTAGTTACTCACGCCAGCAGGGTCGCCTGATTTAAAGATGGCCGCTATTATGGCCGACTTCCATACCCTTGGAAACACCCCGAGACCAATAGACGTGTTGGTGACCTTAGTAATGGGGCCAATGACTGACTCTTTGTAGTTTTTAAGAAAGGTAGAGTCCAGCCCAAACACATCTTTGGCTTTAGAGTTCTTTTGTGAGCTAATCACCTTGTTCACCTTTGACTCAGAAACCTCCCTTATGATGAAGACAGGTTGAGTGTCATTTACTAGCACTGAGCCCAAGAAACCAGTGGAGGGGTTCTGTGTCAGTACCCTGACAGAGTCAATAAAGTAGGAATTGAAGGCTATTGCTATTTCGACTGCATCCTGTGTTAGATTTTTATTCACCATGATTTCTAGTCTTTTTGCAGTGTTACTATGGTCTTTCCCTGTTAACTTTTGTAGATTCTCCCAGATCAGTTTAGAATTTCCCTTTGCTTCACCAATTATGTGAATAAAAAAGTTTGCCTTGGCCTGTCTGATTTCTTTCATCACCTTATTTCTCATCATGGTAAACCTACATCTGTCATGCTCTAATTTGGATCTTAGGGCTATTTTTAGAGTATAATCTCGTTATTTCACATCAATTTCCAGATTTCTCCATTTAGCCAAGGAAATGTGCTCTTTTGGCCCGGTTTGGATTTGATTTTCTTTAGGAAACCATTTATTGTAGTCTGGATTGTGGATAGAAAAACCTATCAGCTTCTACGTCTGTATCAGTATCATTTGTGCCAGTATCATTTGTGAATACACATGGTATCATTGATATAACAGAACACACATGGTATCATTGATATAACAGAACACACATGGTATCATTGATATAACAGAACACACATGATATCATTGATAGAACAGAACACACATGATATCACTGATAGAACAGAACACACATGATATCACTGATAGAACAGAACACACATGATATCATTGATATAACAGAACACACATGATATCACTGATAGAACAGAATACACATGATATCACTGATAGAACAGAATACACATGATATCACTGATAGAACAGAATACACATATCACTGATAGAACAGAATACACATGATATCACTGATATAACAGAACACACATGATATCACTGATAGAACAGAACACACATGATATCACTGATAGAACAGAACACACATGATATCACTGATAGAACAGAACACACATGATATCACTGATATAACAGAACACACACATATCACTGATAGAACAGAACACACATGATATCACTGATAGAACAGAATACACATGATATCATTGATAGAACAGAACACACATGATATCACTGATATAACAGAACACACATGATATCATTGATAGAACAGAACACACATGATATCACTGATAGAACAGAACACACATGATATCACTGATATAACAGAACACACATGATATCACTGATAGAACAGAACACACATGATATCACTGATAGAACAGAATACACATGATATCACTGATATAACAGAACACACATGATATCATTGATAGAACAGAACACACATGATATCACTGATATAACAGAACACACATGATATCACTGATAGAACAGAACACACATGATATCACTGATAGAACAGAACACACATGATATCATTGATAGAACAGAACACACATGATATCACTGATAGAACAGAACACACATGATATCACTGATATAACAGAACACACATGATATCACTGATAGAACAGAACACACATGATATCATTGATAGAACAGAATACACATGATATCATTGATAGAACAGAACACACATGATATCATTGATAGAACAGAACACACATGATATCACTGATAGAACAGAACACACATGATATCACTGATAGAACAGATCACACATCACATTCTGAAAGCAGGAACACGAAGATCCAATGCTGTCATTGGACACAACCAGTTATGAGCCAAAGAAGCCAGAAAACAAAACCATTTAATCAGATACTGTATATAGGCTAGAACTTATAAACTAAAAGGCTCTTTCCAATCTGTCCCCCCAAAAATGTATTCATCTGACTAAGTTGCTTGAAAGAGGTCATTTTCAAGAACATCTGAAGAGCAGAGAAAGACAAAAACCGAGTGGCATGAGGAACCCAGTAACAGTGATGACAGCCATGGTGTTTGTGGAGTTTAGGCTGTACACAATGTGCCTGTGTGCCCCCATGGTGGCTGGTCCAACCGGAGGGGACCAGCGAGGGCCTGTTCGTCGTCTGTAACAGCTTCTCCAGTTGCACCATGTTTCCAGTACGGACGGGTGAGCAGAGTTACTGCTACCCATCTTTCTTTAGTGGAGAGAGGGTGGCTAAATCCCAAACCACCATATTCCTTTTATATTATTCGTTATTATATCCCTTTATATTCCCACTACTTTTGACCAGGGCCCATAGGGCACTATATTATATGGGGGATAGGGTGCCATTTGGGATGCATTCAGTGCTATTCCAAACTACTGTACAGCACAATTGGGCCACTGTGTCTGAAATGACAGTGTGTTGGCAGTAGTGTGATGTGCTGTCATCAAACTGAAAGCTTTGTTACATCAGGCAGCGTTGTCCCGCTCACAAGATGTCATGAATGTGGGCTATTCATTCAACGTTACTACGTTGACGTACACACCCGTTTCATCCAAGAGAACAACAGTTCAATGTAGCACTACAATTAAAAGTATATAGCTTCAATTAAAGTATTATAACCACAATTACAGTATAACTTCAGTCCTAGTCTTTAAAAAAAAAAAGTGGATGTTTCTCTAAATAACCCAACGAATGTCCCTGTAATGGCTGACTGACTGCCTACTACTGTGTGTACAAATGACAACATAGGCTAAGTTGACGGCATGAATGTGAGATACCTATGAGTACCTACTGTATTTGATTCATTATCAGGTACATATAGTTTGTCTTGCATCTTCATCTCTGGCTCCAGTGCTCTCTCTCCTTCCTTGCTCTCTTCACTATCAGACCAGATCTCAGAGGTAGGAGAGCCATTGCCACACAACGCCTCAATATTCTCAGGTAGGCTATGAAAATGTCTCAAGTAGCTGATGTGAATGCTAAAGGATGTATCACTGCATTACAGATCAATCATTTATCTTTGATGAAAACGGTTGATATTTGCATGGTAAAAATGTACACGTCATTGTGCAAGACACCGAAGTCTAATTCCATGGAATTGCTGACAGGGACGACTCCTCCGGTCAAATTATACCAAGAACTAACACTGCCACCCAGTGGCACAATGTGCCACATCAGAATCTGACAAGACTTGAAAAGAAAAATGTATTTCACCAGGTAAGTCAGTTAAGAACAAATTCTTATTTACAGTGACGGCCGACTCCGGCCAAACCCGGACTACGCTGGGGTCAATTGTGCGCCACCCTATGGGACTCCCAATCACAGCCAGATGTGATACAGCCTGGAATCGAACCAGGGACTGTAGTGACACCTCTTTCCCCCGAGATGCAATGACTTAAGACAGCTGCTCCACTCGGGAACGCAAAACTAAAATAATGTTTGCGCAATATAGGAAGTTCTAAAACTTGTATGCTGGCCCTTTGTTTGCATTTGCCCAGTATCTAGTTGGGATAACAAACAACTTTTCAGTCAAACCTTCTGTGAGAGGCTGTCCTTTGCATTACAAATAAGAGAACAGGTGACTAGAATCAACTTTTTAATTCGACATATGGGTGAACATGAACAATATTCAGAGATGAAAGGAAAACTTAATACAGGACCCCCCCCCCACCCCAACTGTCCAAATCAACGTGAATTACAATAGCTGCTTCATTATGACAAAACTGACTTCAACTTTACCTGCAGTAGGCCTAACATTAACCCATAGAGGTACATGATCTATTTAATTTAGTCAGCAATCGTACTGGATTTTCATAGTGGATGCGTCCCAAACAGTACTCTATTACTTTGGACTGGGGTCCATATGGTGCCATTCGGGATGCATAAATAGTGTTTAAATAACAAAAGTGGACAGCTTGGCAGCGTGAACTCATTACAGTGATCCTTGAAGACATAACAGCAAGACTGTTCTGCAGTCAGAGGGTTCTTTCTTCTCATAGTCATCCTTCAGATAATCACCAACCCAACAGCTAACACACAGAAACAAAACAGGTTGCAAATGATGAGAAGAGGAACGACATGTTGGGATGGAGGGGGACGTTGTCGATATTTAATTAATTGTCACTTAATATATATTTAGACCGTGAGAGTTCACCGGTTCTATAAAAGGAGAGAGAAGGATTCTTCACTTGGGGCCGATGTAGTTAGCCGCCTTTCCAGTCTTCTTAAGGGTTTCCAGAAGCACATCCGTGTCCTTGTCAGACTCAATGAAAACCTTCTTGTTGGGGAGGTCGATCTCAAATTGGACACCACCTTAAGCCAACAAATAAGACAGTAAGAGAAAATAAAACAATTTCAACGAGCCAGTCAATATGACAAGTAATCTATATTTGCTGAATTTAGCTAAACCAAAGTACACAATTCTCAACAAAGTGTGTGTGGATGTGAGTGCTGTTTAACAACCTCCTCCAAATATTCCAGAATTCTGGATTTGCTGTGACATTTAGCTATTAGAGACACTCACCCAGTTTATTGAGGACTCGGGTAACTGCACCAGAGCATCCCTCACATGTCATGTCCACAAAGAATTCCTGCTTCTGTGGGAATAATTCACAATCTGGGAGTTATGCCTCATTCTCATGTTAGTATGGGACAGCTAATCAGTTAGCAAGCAATGACTAGCTCAGCTATTAGTCTGATTAAATCAGGCTGTAATACACAATGCATTGGTATATACAACCTGAAACTAATGACTGCAAAATCGTGTAAAATGTTTCTTACAAGCCAGAATGTGGAATAAAATGACATTTAAAATGTACTCTACACCGGTTGTCTGTGTGGTTTATTTTGTTCTTCAGTTGCTTGGAATTTAAGACAAATTATTCGCGGGAAAGGATTGTTTCCCTGACGTCTTAGAAAGTAGCCAGGTATATGTTCGGGTGAGCACCGATATTTATGTTGTTGTTGTATTGGATATTCGGTTCTCTCAAAAACGTTTGAACCCGGCATGCCATGACAATGAAACACCATGTTTTTCTGTATCAGGGGAGGTTGGAGAACATTTGTGTTGTGTTAACTTTTATTAGACCGCTCTAATACTCAGAAAGCGCAGATTCAAAACTCCCATTTACCAGCTCTGAAAGCATTATAAAAATGTCAAAATACCTTTTGTTGAGCACCAAATATGGAGTTCATACGACTATATAATTCTAGGAAACATCTAAATAAAAAATAAAATGTACAAGCAACCGAAAACCAAATCCTTTTCGGCACCTCCAGTCCCTCATTACTGCCACGCACAGGTCGGAAATATGCAACCGCTCAATACATTACAGGTTCCAAATAGGCAATTTGTTTTTCAGTTGCTTGTACCTTTTTATTTAGACCTTTTTTCGAAGTACATACCTGCCATTTTAAAAGGGGAAAATTAAGATAGTTGCTCAGCGAAACTCCATATTTGGTGATCAACGAACGTATTTTGACATAACGCATAAACTGGTGAATTAGAGTTTAAAATCGGACCATTTCGGTCCGTAACACCCAGATACTGATTCGGGTAAACTATACTTGCCTGTGGATATTTTGTCTCAAGGACAAGCCGCAAAGACAATCGGTAGAGTACGTTTAAATAGAAGTTGTATTAAAGGTCTGGCATGTAAGGAACAATTTCACGATTGTGCAGGCATTAGGCAGTAACGTTACACCAATTAAATTGTGCATTACAGCATGATTAATCAGACTAACCAGATATGTATAAAGCGCTGCAATCCAATCTCAGCACTATGTAACAATGTGCGAATTTATTCAATAACTCACGGTCGTCATGTTGAGGTAGAGCGCAATATCAATGGACTTTCTCCTCTTTCAAAGCTTGCACGACTAACTAGCTGCTGAATATGTTACTGCCTTGTCTTGCTTGCTAGCTAAAGTACATCAAAGTTAGGGACCATCGACATGTTGCTAGATATTGGTGAAAATAACTGCATATTTGACTCAATATTCACATGTAGAAAGTTGGTGGGACGAGTGCACAATTATACTGACTAATATCAGATATAATTATTTTGCAGAACACTTTCAAATTACATTATTTTGGAAGAAGTAGTTTTTTTCTTCTCATAAAAATATTGCTGCAGGTAACTTTTCCAGAGCCCTTAATACGTCACACCGGAATACGGAAGTTTGAAACATTTTGGAAAAAAAAACATTTAACAAAACTGGTTCAAATGAACCAAATATGAGAGACCGCGAAAAAGTGACATATCACAATAACGATAGATTATGGTGTACATTTTCTGATAAGAACTAGCCCAGTTTGCTCCATGGGACAACACAACACGCAGGGCCCACGCTTGTTGCAACTTGACCAATTCAATGTTTGGGGTGATGTTTTATACCAGACAACCTTCATGATTTCACACTAACGATAATTGACTTAATTTGGATGGAAAGTTCGTTTGCTAACAAGCCAGCTAGCTATAGCTATAAAACGAAGCACCCAAAATGCAATCAGCTGATATGCTGCATCTTCCAGGTCATGTGACCAACCCCCCTCCTCTGGGTTTCAGAAGGGGTCTCCAGATAGGTAGCTCGAGCTGTTCACTTGTATGGAACCAGATATCGCCTCTTCCTCTCACAACCAGTACAATATCGACGGTAGGAAAAATACTGCTTTCCCAAGACATGCCCCTCTAGCGAACCTCTTTGATGTAAATACTACCGAGCCAGGAATCACAGCTTTACAGGTGAATTAACATACAATAATCATGACTCGCTAATTAGCCAGGATTGGAGCATGCAAAACAATGATGTGTTGTCAACTAACAGTATCCAGCTGGAGGTGGTGTAGCTGTGTAATATGTGATCAAACAATGATATTGTAACTTGATATATAGACTAGTTTGGCTAACGAATACAACCCCAACAGAACTGTTTCTGATAATTGGCTTTGAGACCATTCAAAACAATTTTACAGTTTTGAAACTGCAGTAAAATAGTGTACTACCTGCAGTCGACTGTGGTATTTTGGACGCAGTAATTGCAGAATAACTATGGCCTTGCTGATATAAAGTGCAGTACCTAGTTAACGTCATACCAATAGCTTTTTTGTTGTTGTCTGCTAGTAAAATAAGTGGATAGTTGTGGGTAAGTAGCTACAGTGGCTAACTGACAGCTACTGTGCCAAAGACCTTTTGTTGGTAATTCTGTTAATTGATTAATGTATCCTTATTATGTCCAGATACAGTGCATTCGGAAAGTATTCAGACCCCTTGACTTTTTTCCCCACATTTTGTTACGTTTTTCCCCCCTCATCAATCTACACACGATACCCCATAATGACATCACAATACCCCATAATGACAAAGCAAAAACAGGTCTTTAGAAATGTTTACAAATTCATTTACATTTTTTTAATTTTTTAAAGTTTAGGTTCATCCTGTTTCCATTGATCATCCTTGAGATGTTTCTATAACTTGATTGGAGTCCACCTGTGCTAAATTCAATTGATTAGACATTTTATTTATTTTTTATTTTACCTTTATTTAACCAGGTAGGCAAGTTGAGAACAAGTTCTCATTTACAATTGCGACCTGGCCAAGATAAAGCAAAGCAGTTCGACAGATACAACGACACAGAGTTACACATGGAGTAAAACAAACATACAGTCAATAATACAGTATAAACAAGTCTATATACAATGTGAGCAAATGAGGTGAGAAGGGAGGTAAAGGCAAAAAAGGCCATGGTGGCAAAGTAAATACAATATAGCAAGTAAAACACTGGAATGGTAGTTTTGCAATGGAAGAATGTGCAAAGTAGAAATAAAAATAATGGGGTGCAAAGGAGCAAAATAAATAAATAAAAATTAAATACAGTTGGGAAAGAGGTAGTTGTTTGGGCTAAATTATAGGTGGGCTATGTACAGGTGCAGTAATCTGTGAGCTGCTCTGACAGTTGGTGCTTAAAGCTAGTGAGGGAGAAGTGTTTCAGAGATGTTTGTAGTTCGTTCCAGTCATTGGCAGCAGAGAACTGGAAGGAGAGGCGGCCAAAGAAAGAATTGGTTTTGGGGGTGACTAGAGAGATATACCTGCTGGAGCGTGTGCTACAGGTGGGAGATGCTATGGTGACCAGCGAGCTGAGATAAGGGGGACTTTACCTAGCAGGGTCTTGTAGATGACATGTGGGAGCCAGTGGGTTTGGCGACGATTATGAAGCGAGGGCCAGCCAACGAGAGCGTACAGGTCGCAATGGTGGGTAGTATATGGGGCTTTGGTGATAAAACGGATTGCACTGTGATAGACTGCATCCAATTTGTTGAGTAGGGTATTGGAGGCTATTTTGTAAATGACATCGCCAAAGTCGAGGACTGGTAGGATGGTCAGTTTTACAAGGGTATGTTTGGCAGCATGAGTGAAGGATGCTTTGTTGCGAAATAGGAAGCCAATTCTAGATTTAACTTTGGATTGGAGATGCTTAATGTGGGTCTGGAAGGAGAGTTTACAGTCTACCAGACACCTAGGTATTTGTACTTGTCCACATATTCTAGGTCAGAACTGTCCAGAGTAGTGATGCTGGACGGACGGGCGGGCTGGTGCGGGTAGCGATCAGTTGAAGAGCATGCATTTGGTTTTACTAGCATTTAAGAGTAGTTGGAGGCCACGGAAGGAGAGTTGTATGGCACTGAAGCTCATCTGGAGG
The DNA here is from genome assembly GCF_018296145.1 of Oncorhynchus tshawytscha. NCBI lineage: Eukaryota > Metazoa > Chordata > Actinopteri > Salmoniformes > Salmonidae > Oncorhynchus > Oncorhynchus tshawytscha. Next base: position 82,154,828 of record NC_056436.1, on the reverse strand, counting down.
TTAGTTAGCACAGTGTGCAAAGAAGGGCCAGAAGTATACAGAATATTGTCGTCTGCATAGAGGTGGATCAGAGAATCACCAGCAGCAAGAGCGACATCATTGATGTATACAGGGAAGAGAGTCGGCCCGAGAATTGAACCTTGTGGCACACCCATAGAGACTGCCAGAGGTCCGGACAGCAGGCCCTCCGATTTGACACATTGAACTCTATCAGAGAAGTAGTTGGTGAACCAGATGAGGCAGTCATTTGAGAAACCAAGTGTCGTGTCTTTGGCAGGCCAACGCCATGACACAAGGCTGTTGTGTCTGCTGATAAGAATGTGTTGATTGACAGAGTCGAAAGCCTGGGCCAGGTCGATGAATACGGCTGCACAGTATTGTCTCTTATCGATGGCATAAGTTTAGGACCTTGAGCGTGGCTGAGGTGCACCCATGACCAGCTCAGAAGCCACAGAGCATAGCATGGAAAAGGTAAGTTGGGATTCGAAATGGTCGGTGATCTGTTTGTTAAATTGGCTTTCGAAGACCTTAGAAAGGCAGGGTAGGATAGCTATAGGTCTGTAGCAGTTTGGGTCTGGAGTGTCTCTCCTTTGAAGAGGGGGGATGACTGCGGCAGCTTTCCAATCTTTGGGGATCTCAGACGATATGAAAGAGGGGTTGAACAGGCTAGTAATAGGGGTTGCAACAATTTAGGCAGATCATTTTAGAAAGAGAGGGTCCAGATTGTCTAGCCCGGCTGATTTGTAGGGGTCCAGATTTTGCAACTCTGTCAGGATATCAGCTATCTGGATTTGGGTGAAGGAGAATTGGGGAGGCTTGGGCGAGTTGCTGTGGGGGGTGCATTGCAGTTGACAGGGGTAGGGGTAGCCAGGTGGAAAGCATGGTCAGCTGTAGAAAAATGCTTATTGAAATTCTCAATTATCGTGGATTTATCGGTGGTGACAGTGTTTCCTAGCCTCAGTGCAGTGGGCAGCTGGGATGAGGTGCTATTATTCTCCATGCGCTTATTCTCCATGGACTTTAGTGTCCCAGAACTTTTTGGAGTTTGTGCTACAGGATGCAAATTTCCATTTGAAAAAGCTAGCATAAGCTTTCCTAACTGCTTGTGTATGTATGTATATTGCTTCCCTGAAAAGTTGCATATCACGGGGGCTATATGAGGCTAATGCAGTATGCCACAGGATGTTTTTGTGCTGGTCAAGGAAATAAATAAATAAAGAATAACCAGGCATCCTCTGACGGGATGAGGTCAATATCCTTCCAGGATACCCCGGCCAGGTCGATTAGAAAGGCCTGCTCACTGAAGTGTTTTAGGGAGCGTTTGACAGTGATGAGGGGTGGTTGTTTGACCGCAGACCCAATACGGATGTATGCAATGAGGCAGTGATCGCTGAGATCTTGGTTGAAGACAGCAGAGGTGTATTTGGAGGGCAAGTTAGTTAGGATGATATCTATGTGGGTTTGGGGTTGTACCTGGTAGCTTCAATTTAAGATAATCTTTCTTTGATCCAGCGACAAGAAACAAAAAAGAACTGTACTTGATAGTCTAAAAATAATCAATATTGATTAGGCCTAATAGCCAATAAAACTGACTTGACTACTTGCTAATCGTCTATGTTGTTCTTCAGCACACATGGTAGCACGTTGTGCTACTAATAACTTACTGTCATCACTCCCCTGAGGGAGGAACTGGTGTGTGTGTGTGTGTGTGTGTAGGCCTACATGTGTTGACAAGAAGTTGAACCAAGCCCTGGGATGTTGTCGAGAGAGACAACAAAATATTAAAAGTCACACTCCCAGGAGAACAGAATGTAGCCTGCCTCGTTGCCTTTTCAGAACAGGAGAATAGAAAGAATGTTGCCTTTTCAGAACAGCAATTGTAATTTCAAGGTTGTTCGGCAGTCGCAGTCAGGATCTGACTGTACAGTAATAGCATAGAACTAGCCTCGACTCCAGCAGTTCTAGGTTCTCCAGATAAGAACCATGCTGGTGCTTGAGGTCTGGTATCTGGTAGACCATTTATGAACTCAGCAAAAAAATAAAAGTCCCTTATTCAGGACCCTGTCTTTAAAGATAATTCATAAAAAACAAAATAACTTTGCAGATCTTCATTGTAAAGGGTTTAAACACTGTTTCCCATGGTTCAATGAACCATAAACAATTAATGAACATGCACCTGTGGAACAGTCGTTAAGACACTAACAGCTTACAGACGGTAGGCAATTAAGGCCACAGTTATGGAAACTTAGGACACTAAAGAGGCCTTTCTACTGACTCTGAAAAACACCAAAATATAGATGCCCAGGGTCCCTGCTCATCTGTGTGAACGTGCCTTAGGCATGCTGCAAGGAGGCATGAGGACTGCAGATGTGGCCAGGGCAATTAATTGCAATGTCCGTACTGTGAGACACCTAAGACAGTGCTACAGGGAGACAGGACGGACAGCTGATCATCCTCGCAGTGGCAGACCATGTGTAACAACACCTGCACAGGATTGGTACATCTGAACATCACACCTGCGGGAAAGGTACAGGATGGCAACAACAACTGCCCGAGTTACACCAGGAACACACAATCTCTCCATCAGTGCTCAGACTGTCCACAATAGGCTGAGAGAGGCTGGACTGAAGGCTTGTAGGCCTGTTGTAAGGCAGATCCTCACCAGACATCACCGGCTACAATGTCGTCTATGGGCACAAACCCACCTTCGCTGGACCAGACAGGACTGGCAAAAAGTGCTCTTCACTGACGAGTCGCAGTTATGTCTCACCAGGGGTGATGGTCGGATTCGCGATTATCGTCGAAGGAATGAGCGTTACACCGAGGCCTGTACTCTGGAGCGGGATCGATTTGGAGGTGGAGGGTCCGTCATGGTCTGGGGCGGTGTGTCACAGCATCATCGGATTGAGCTTGTTGTCATTGCAAGGGCCATTCCCCCCCAGAAATGTCCGGGAACTTGCAGGTGCCTTGGTGGAAGTGTGGGGTAACATCTCACAGCAAGAACTGGCAAATCTGGTGTAGTCCATGAGGTTGAGGTTTACTGCAGTACTTAATGCAGCTGGTGGCCACACCAGATACTGACTGTTACTTTTGATTTTGACCTCCCCCTTTGTTCAGGGACACATTATTCCATTTCTGTTAGTCACATGTCTGTGGAACTTGTTCAGTTTATGCCTCAGTTGTTGAATCTTGTTATGTTCATACAAATATATTTACACATGTTAAGTTTGTTGGGAAAAAAACGCAGTTGACAGTGAGAGGACGTTTCTTTTTCTGGTGAATTTAGCATGGAATGAACTACAATTATATTGTCCTTACCACAGTGTCTCTGGAGGAGGAATCGAAGAGGCAGCAGGAGGATCCACCCAGCACCAGCGGACCAACCATGACCTCTGACACTGACCATCGTCAAGACGGTATTGAATTTGAAACCCCATGGCTCTGTTTAGTCAGAACAGACTCCTGTATTCATAGTGTCTCAGAGTAGGACTGCTCATCTACTACCAGTGTCTCCGTATGAGCAGGAGGCCGATTATATTATTTTATGCTTACAGGCCCTGGGCTGCATTCAGCAGGGCTCAACGTTGTGGAACGTGTTAATTTGCAATATATTATGTAGGACAAACAAGATTCTCTGACATGTAGAAGAAGATAAATGTCTATTCATGACATTTGCCTCGAACATATCCAGAGTTGATTGATTAGATAACACACTTTTCCACATGCTATTTTCTTCTGATGCTATTTTCTTCTGATATAATGTATTTCATTACTTTCCATTCAGTGTTTTTAAAAATTTTGGATGAGAAGTAGCCTAAAGTGTCTTGTTTGTGGATGATCATTAGCTAACACTGCTTTGTTTGTGTCAACAAAGCAGGGCCCAGCCTAGCAGACTGATTATGGCTAGAACTCTGATCCTTCTGTGGGGATTCTGTATAGTACAACCCTACTATCTACCGTACGAAATAATGTAGCAGTATCTGTCATCTCAGCAGTAGAATTAAGACATTCTTCTGACTGGGGAATTTTTGTGATTTTGAATATAAAGTATCATTGAAGTTGCCGTTGTACCAATCCAACTGTAGGAACAACTGTGTGTCCCCGTATTGCAGGCCCACGTCCAGTTCTCTCCAGGATAGCGAGCACCTCTGAGGAGGATGTTCTCTGTCCTATTCCACCTCTCCCCCCCGGACCTGATTCTCGGTACGAGAGAATTGGAGGCCAAACAGGGACTTCGTAAGTACGGTTATGTGACATGCATGCATGCATATATATATATATATATATTTTTTTTTTCATTCCAGCTCTTGGTCATACAAAATTTTAAAGAGCGTAACTTGTATTGTTGTATTGAAGCAGTCACTTTTTATTTACAAAGTCAATCCCTAGCAACATAGTTTCCATCCTGAGACCTGAGGCCCCACACAAAGAGCGGATTATATGAGAGCGTATGAGACCCTGTATTCATAATTGTTTGACGACATTATTGCGTTAAGGGATGTGATTTGACACGGATCATGTTTTATTTGTTATGTTGTAGTTTTTTACAGACCCTGATCCACCTCCTGAAGGGGAACATCGGCACAGGGTTGCTAGGTCTACCTCTGGCTGTCAGGAACGCAGGCCTTGTGGTAAGGGTTAGGGTTAGAAGAGGGACATTGGTATGGGGCTGCTAGGTCTACCTTTGGCTGTCAGGAACGCAGGCCTTGTGGTAAGGGTTAGGGTTAGAAGAGGGACATCGGTATGGGGCTGCTAGGTCTACCTCTGGCTGTCAGGAACGCAGGCCTTGTGGTAAGGGTTAGGGTTAGAAGAGGGACATCGGTATGGGGCTGCTAAGTCTACCTCTGGCTGTCAGGAACGCAGGCCTTGTGGTAAGGGTTAGGGTTAGAAGAGGGACATCGGTATGGGGCTGCTAGGTCTACCTCTGGCTGTCAGGAACGCAGGCCTTGTGGTAGGGTTAGGGTTAGAAGAGGGACATCGGTATGGGGCTGCTAAGTCTACCTCTGGCTGTCAGGAACGCAGGCCTTGTGGTAAGGGTTAGGGTTAGAAGAGGGACATCGGTATGGGGCTGCTAGGTCTACCTCTGGCTGTCAGGAACGCAGGCCTTGTGGTAAGGGTTAGGGTTAGAAGAGGGACATCGGTATGGGGCTGCTAAGTCTACCTCTGGCTGTCAGGAACGCAGGCCTTGTGGTAAGGGTTAGGGTTAGAAGAGGGACATCGGTATGGGGCTGCTAGGTCTACCTCTGGCTGTCAGGAACGCAGGCCTTGTGGTAAGGGTTAGGGTTAGAAGAGGGACATCGGTATGGGGCTGCTAAGTCTACCTCTGGCTGTCAGGAACGCAGGCCTTGTGGTAAGGGTTAGGGTTTGAAGGGGGACATCGTTCTACCACCATTTTACTTTGATCTATTCTAGAGCTCCTTAGTAGATGTCCATGGCTAATACATTTATTCTGCAAGTGCAGTGTGAGGGAATGACACAATCCCAATGGTGACTATTAGGGTTGCAAAAATTCCTGGAACTTTCAATATATTCCCTTGTTTTCCAGAAATCCTGGTTGGATGATTCCGGATTCTCTGCTTATTCTCTCCTGATTCTAGAAACCTCCAACCGGGATTTCAGGAAAACAAGGGAATATATTAAGTTCCGGGAATTTTGCAACCTTAGTGACTATAACTAATGTCGGAATCCCAATGTGACTACACCTAATGACGGAATCCCAATGTGACTACACCTAATGACGGAATCTCAATGTGACTACACCTAATGACCGAATCCCAATGTGACTACACCTAATGACGGAATCCCAATGTGACTACACCTAATGACGGAATCCCAATGTGACTACACCTAATGACGGAATCCCAATGTGACTACACCTAATGACCGAATCCCAATGTGACTACACCTAATGACGGAATCCCAATGTGACTACACCTAATGACCGAATCCCAATGTGACTACACCTAATGACCGAATCCCAATGTGACTACACCTAATGACCGAATCCCAATGTGACTACACCTAATGACCGAATCCCAATGTGACTACACCTAATGACCGAATCCCAATGTGACTACACCTAATGACGGAATCCCAATGTGACTACACCTAATGACGGAATCCCAATGTGACTACACCTAATGACGGAATCCCAATGTGACTACACCTAATGACGGAATCCCAATGTGACTACACCTAATGACAGTCTTCTCTCTTCCTTTCCAGTTAGGACCCCTGAGTCTGTTTGCCATGGGGATAATAGCAGTCCACTGTATGAATCTGCTTGCAAAATGTTCCCACCACCTCAGTGCAAAGTAAGTGGAGCCTTTCTCACACCATTTGTCTGAAGCACTTCTCAGTAGTTCCATAATTATACATATTTTTCTTTAATTTAACTAGGCAAGTCAGTTAAGAACAAATTCTTATTTAAATTGACAGCCTACCCCGGCCAAACCCGGACTCCCAATCACGGCCGGTTGTGATACAGTCTGGATTTGAACCAGGGTGTCTGTAGTGACGCCTCAATCACACTGACTTAGACTGCTGTGCCACTCTGGAGACCCATAAACAGATCCAATTGAACAAAAATACAGTGGGGCAAAACACATCTGGGCCCATATTCAGTTTTTCCATTCAGACCAAAATGAATAAGGTTACATGGACAGGGTAGTCCTGATCCCAGATCTGAATCTGGGCCCTGAGTGATGTTCCCTCTGTTCTAGGTTGAACAAGCCCTTTCTGGACTATGGTGATGCTGTGCAGTATGGTATGGAGAATGTCTCGTGGCTGAGAAGGCACTCAATATGGGGGAGGTAAATATATGTAGAATATGTCTACAGTGGAACGTGTCTACAGTAGTTACTACAGTAGTTACTACAGTAGTTACAGTAGAATGTGTCTACAGTAGTTACAGTAGAATGTGTCTACAGTAGAATGTGTCTACAGTAGAATGTGTCTACAGTAGAATGTGTCTACAGTAGTTACAGTAGAATGTGTCTACAGTAGTTACAGTAGAATGTGTCTACAGTAGTTACAGTAGAATGTGTCTACAGTAGTTACAGTAGAATGTGTCTACAGTAGAATGTGTCTACAGTAGAATGTGTCTACAGTAGTTACAGTAGAATTGTCTACAGACCAAAATGAATGTCTACAGTAGATCTGATGTTCCCTCTGTTCTAGGTTGAACACTAGCCCTTTCTGGACTAATGTGTCTACAGTAGTTACAGTAGAATGTGTCTACAGTAGTTACAGTAGAATGTGTCTACAGTAGAATGTGTCTACAGTAGTTACAGTAGAATGTGTCTACTGTAGAATGTGCACTCAGTAGTTACAGTAAATATACAGTAGAATGTGTCTACAGTAGAATGTGTCTACAGTAGTTACAGTAGAATGTTACTACAGTAGTTACAGTAGAATGAATGTGTCTACAGTAGTTACAGTAGAATGTGTCTACAGTATGTGTTACAGTAGAATGTGTCTACAGTAGTTACAGTAGAATGTGTCTACAGTAGTTACAGTAGAATGTGTCTACAGTAGTTACAGTAGAATGTGTCTACAGTAGTTACAGTAGAATGTGTCTACAGTAGAATGTGTCTACAGTAGAATGTGTCTACAGTAGTTACAGTAGAATGTGTCTACAGTAGTTACAGTAGAATGTGTCTACTGTAGAATGTGTCTACAGTAGGTACAGTAGAATGTGTCTACAGTAGAATGTGTCTACAGTAGTTACAGTAGAATGTGTCTACAGTAGAATGTGTCTACAGTAGAATGTGTCTACAGTAGAATGTGTCTACAGTAGGTACAGTAGAATGTGTCTACAGTAGAATGTGTCTACAGTAGAATGTGTTTACAGTAGAATGTGTCTACAGTAGAATGTGTCTACAGTAGGTACAGTAGAATGTGTCTACAGTAGAATGTGTCTACAGTAGGTACAGTAGAATGTGTCTACAGTAGAATGTGTCTACAGTAGTTACAGTAGAATGTGTCTACAGTAGAATGTGTCTACAGTAGTTACAGTAGAATGTGTCTACAGTAGGTACAGTAGAATGTATGTACAGTAGAATGTGTCTACAGTAGGTACAGTAGAATGTGTCTACAGTAGAATGTGTCTACAGTAGGTACAGTAGAATGTGTCTACAGTAGAATGTGTCTACAGTAGAATGTGTCTACAGTAGAATGTGTCTACAGTAGTTACAGTAGAATGTGTCTACAGGAAGGTTATGAATCACATGAAATGTATTCACCTTATTCAGTAATTGTTTGGTTTAATACCTGGTGTTTTCAGTCCCCGCTAATGTTTAGAAACAATGTTTATTTGTCTCCTTGTCCCTGTTTTCCTTCAGGCGGATAGTGAACGTGTTTCTGATCATCACCCAGCTGGGTTTCTGCTGTGTCTACTTCGTCTTCCTCAGTGACAACGTCAAACAGGTAGGGGACATGTCATCAAGTTGACTAGTACTGTTTCACACCACCAGGTGGTATTGTTTCCTTCTTCCTGAGCAGTACCAGCAGTTTGGAAGTTATTTTTTTTACATTTTATTTTACCTTTTATTTATACAGGTTTTTTCTCATTGAGATATCTCTTTTCCAAGAGACCTGGTCCAATAGCAGCACAGGGAACAACGTTTCAGACAAAACAACTTACATACACGAACACAACATTAAACAAAACTATAAACACACATACAGTACAACAGATACATATTACAATTAAAAACACAAACATCTTGACTAAAAACAGCCGGCCTAAAGACAATAACACTCTTCTATTATATATACATCGATCAAGTGTTTAAACTCCACCAATGAAACTAGATCATCACATTTTAAAATGTTCAGGAGAGAATTCCAGGACCACGGAACTGAGTAACTAAAACTGTTTCTACCATGACCTGTTCTAATTTTTGGTACTGTTAGAAGCAAATCAGAATGGGACTGTAATTGATATTTATTTACTGACCTGACTTAAAAAGAACAGAGATTAAATGGCATTTTACCCAATATGGCCTTATAAATCAGTGTATACCAGTGTTTAAGCCTACGCAAGGTCAATGACGACCAGCCAACAGCACTGGAGAGATCACAATGATGTGTTAGACGTTTCTGATTTGTAATGAATCTGAGGGCTGCATGATACACTGAATCAAGTGCTCTCAGGGTAGTGGCTGAGGCCTGCATATATATAACATAACTAAAATCTAAAACTGACAGTAATGTACATCGTACCAGCTCCTTCCTGGCCTTAAAAGCAAAACCAGCCTTATGCCGGTAATAAAATCCTATTTTCAGCTTGAGCTTCCTGATCAAGTTCTCTACATGCACAGTGAAGCTCAGCTTATCATCAACCCACACACCCAAATATTTGTACACTTTAACTTGCTCTATAGTATGTCCAGCCAATGTAGCAATGACATGATTTGTAACATGCCTGGCATTTGAAAATACCATGCATTTTGTTTTACCCAAATTTAGAATCAGCTTTAAATCATACAGATTCTGTTGTATGATGTTAAATGCTCTTTGGGCATTTTCTAATGCTAAAGATGAACTACTACCACTTGAATAAATAACAGTATCATCTGCATAAAAATGAAGATCCGCTGTTTCAATAAGATCCCCAATGTTGTTGATATACAAAATGAACAACAGTGGTCCTAAAATAGAACCTTGCGGAACACCTGAGCACACCTCTATGGACTCCATCCGCCATTACATATTGTGTACGATTTGATAGGTAACTTATAAACCAATCTAGAGCATGACCAGTAATTCCACAACATTGTCCACGGTGGCAAAATCCTTCGACAAATCAACAAAAACAGACACACAATGTCACTTCTTATCAAGAGCACAGTGGATGTCATTTAAAACCTTCAATGTTACTGAAACAGTGCTGTGGCCAGGCCTAAAACCTGATTGCATTCCATTTAAGATGTTGTTTTCTTGGAAGTAGGTTTTTAGCTGCCTACTAACTAAGGACTCCAGTACCTTTGACAGTACAGACAATTTTGATATGGGTCGATAGTTGTCAAGTAGCGAGGGATCTCCACCTTACAGGAGAGGCAGTACAAAAGCAGATTTCCATAACTTGAGGTTTTCCTTAACATCAAGCGTAAGGTTAAAAATACATGTTAAGGGGGAGCAATGATATCTGCGGCTAGGCGTAGGAGGCGGGGGTCTAGTTCATCAGGGCCAGGGGATTTTTTAAAATCAATTTCTTTCAGGGCTTTACACACTTCTGAAACGGAGAAGGATGAAAAGGAGAACTTGGTGAAGGAGTGCACAGGGGTGTCAGGTAAATTCATAGGGGGCTCAATTATACCTTTTGACCTTTTCAAATAAACTGCCTGCATCTAAAACATGCTGGTTCAAGGCTTTCAGAATGGAGGTTCTCTCAGTTACAATATGTGTGTCGACCAACAATTGTTTAGGACGCTGTGTGTCTTTTCTGCACTCCAAACCTTTCACTACTTGCCAAAATTTGGATGGATTATTTACATTTTGTGAAGTAGATTACAGGTAGTGGTCTGCTTTCAATTTACGGATCATAGCCACACCCATATTTCAAAGATGTTTAAAAGCCATCCAATCATCTGCCAAAACAGTCCCTCTTGCTTTAGCCCATGAAGCATTTAATTCCCTTATGATTCTTGTAAGTTCCTTAGTAAACCAAGGGTTCTCTCTGCCCTTAATCCTGAATTAAAAAAAAAAAGGGGTTATCATCACTGGAGTGGACAAGATTCCAGCAGTTTGGATGTTATCATCACTGGTGTGGACAAGATTCTAGCAGTTTGGATGTTATCATCACTGGTGTGAACAAGATTCCAGCAGTTTGGATGTTATCATCACTGGAGTGGACAAGATTCCAGCAGTTTGGATGTTATCATCACTGGTGTGGACAAGATTCTAGCAGTTTGGATGATATCATCACTGGTGTGAACAAGATTCCAGCAGTTTGGATGTTATCATCACTGGTGTGGACAAGATTCCAGCCAAACTCTTCTGCTTGTTCTGTTACTTAGCTACAGTGCATTCGGAAAGTATTCAGACCTTTTGACTTTTTCCACATTTTGTTACGTTACAGCCTTATTCTAAAATGGATTAAATCGTCCCCCCCCCCCATAAATCTACACACAATACCCCCTAATGACAAAGCGAAAACAGGTTTTTAGACATTTTTACAAATGTATTAAAAACAAATACCTTATTTACATAAGTATTTTTAGACCCTTTGCTATGAGACTCGGAATTGAGCTCCAGTGCTTCCTGTTTTCCATTGATCGTCCCTGAGATGGTTTTACTACTTGATTGGAGTCCACCTGTGGTAAACTCATCGGACACTGAAATCTTAAACCATGTTTATTCTTCCCAAAGGATTGAACAGCTGAATCGACAAAAACATATTTACAATAGTGGTGGTATTTGTACCCCACTTTGGGTGAAGTCTCCTCCTTCTCGCTAAACATTGCATCTTTATGGCGGTTAAAGTAGCGTCCAGACCCAACCCATCTCTATGTCTACAGTGGAATCTCTCATTAGCTCCACTTCCTCTGTCATGGCGTCTTCAAGCTCACCCATTATGCAGCTAGACCTCACTTCACGTGACAGCTTTCCCCCCTCCCGAGGAGAGACATGACGATCTTTACTGCTGCAGGTGCTGTACGGAGTACTGTGTGTGCACTCAATCTCCAGAATTCAGCCCGTGCCCTCGGTTATCTCTTGCTCAGCCCGAGCCCTCAGTTATCTCTTGCACAGCCCGTGCCCTCGGTTATCTATTGCTCAGCCCGTGCCCTCGGTTATCTCTTGCTCAGCCCGTGCCCTCGGTTATCTCTTGCTCAGCCTGAGCCCTCGGTTATCTATTGCTCAGCCCGTGCCACTTCCACTTGGGAATATACACACTGCTACGCACGGGTCACTTCCTGACGACGTAGATTCACTAGATCACTAATTTGTGACGTGACTAACAGCCCCCGGTTCTCCCATCGGTCTCCCAGTTACCAGCTACCAAGCCATGTGACATGAGTCCTGAAACTGATATCCCAGCAATGCTACTAAAGTAATGCCCACGATGATGCATACCTCAAACTCCCTCATTTATACCGTAGTCCCATTCCAAGCTGTTACTATAGCCTTCTTCAATTACTGTCCCTACAGCGACTGCCGTGAGTAATTACTTCATGGAATCTGTCAAGTGTTCACTGGTTGTTATGAATGGGGAAGAGATGAATGAAGTTGGAATATCCAACCTAACAAAACTCTGAGTTACAGGTTTCTTGAAAGTTGACAATAGTGATGGTATTTCAGACACTATCTCTTCTACTCTCACCATGATCTGGGTCTGTGTTAACGTTCAATTGAACTCCTAATAGACCCTATATTTTGCACAGTTAGCTTCGTAGAGAGACAGGAGGACAGTTCTCCGGTAGCAATAAATTGGGTGATCCTAATTTACCTAACACAGCAAATTTTTACTCAGATTAAATGTCAGGAATTGTGAAAAACTGAGTTTAAATGTATTTGGCTAAGGTGTATGTAAACTTCAACTGTACATAGTCTCTGGGAATGATACCACTCTATCCCCACAACCTTCATTAATGAGCCTCCACTGATCTCCACCCCAGTCACATTCCATCTCCCTTAACAACCTTCCTTAATGAGCCTCCACTGATCTCCACCCCAGTCACATTCCATCTCACTTAACAACCTTCCTTAATGAGCCTCCACTGATCTCCACCCCAGTCACATTCCATCTCCCTTAACAACCTTCCTTAATGAGCCTCCACTGATCTCCACCCCAGTCACATTCCATCTCCCTTAACAACCTTCCTTAATGAGCCTCCACTGATCTCCACCCCAGTCACATTCCATCTCCCTTAACAACCTTCCTCAATGAGCCTACACTCATTCCATCTCCCTTAACAACCTTCCTTAATGAGCCTCCACTGATCTCCACCCCAGTCACATTCCATCTCCCTTAACAACCTTCCTTAATGAGCCTCCACTGATCTCCACCCCAGTCACATTCCATCTCCCTTAACAACCTTCCTTAATGAGCCTCCACTGATCTCCACCCCAGTCACATTCCATCTCCCTAACAACCTTCCTCAAACACACCATTCCATCTCCCTTAACAATCTTCCTTAATGAGCCTCCACTGATCTCCACCCCAGTCACATTCCATCTCCCTTAACAACCTTCCTTAATGAGCCTCCACTGATCTCCACCCCAGTCACATTCCATCTCCCTTAACAACCTTCCTCAATGAGCCTACACTCATTCCATCTCCCTTAACAACCTTCCTTAATGAGCCTCCACTGATCTCCACCCCAGTCACATTCCATCTCACTTAACAACCTTCCTTAATGAGCCTCCACTGATCTCCACCCCAGTCACATTCCATCTCACTTAACAACCTTCCTTAATGAGCCTCCACTGATCTCCACCCCAGTCACATTCCATCTCCCTTAACAACCTTCCTTAATGAGCCTCCACTGATCTCCACCCCAGTCACATTCCATCTCACTTAACAACCTTCCTTAATGAGCCTCCACTGATTTCCACCCCAGTCACATTCCATCTCACTTAACAACCTTCCTTAATGAGCCTCCACTGATTTCCACCCCAGTCACATTCCATCTCCCTTAACAACCTTCCTTAATGAGCCTCCACTGATCTCCACCCCAGTCACATTCCATCTCACTTAACAACCTTCCTTAATGAGCCTCCACTGATCTCCACCCCAGTCACATTCCATCTCACTTAACAACTTTCCTTAATGAGCCTCCACTGATCTCCACCCCAGTCACATTCCATCTCACTTAACAACCTTCCTTAATGAGCCTCCACTGATCTCCACCCCAGTCACATTCCATCTCCCTTAACAACCTTCCTTAATGAGCCTCCACTGATCTCCACCCCAGTCACATTCCATCTCCTTAACAACCTTCCTTAATGAGCCTCCACTGATCTCCACCCCAGTCACATTCCATCTCACTTAACAACTTTCCTTAATGAGCCTCCACTGATCTCCACCCCAGTCACATTCCATCTCACTTAACAACCTTCCTTAATGAGCCTCCACTGATCTCCACCCCAGTCCCCATCTCTTAACAACTTTCCATCTACACACATTCCATCTAACAACCTCTCCTTAATGAGCCTCCACTGATCTCCACCCCAGTCACATTCCATCTCACTTAACAACCTTCCTTAATGAGCCTCCACTGATCTCCACCCCAGTCACATTCCATCTCACTTAACAACCTTCCTTAATGAGCCTCCACTGATCTCCACCCCAGTCACATTCCATCTCACTTAACAGCCTTGTGCAAACCTTTTGTCTCAACCACGGGCCTCGTGTGAACCTCGCCTCCTGCTACAGATACATGTGCACATATAGCATTCCATCTTACCCATAACACACCAGTCACTACTCCTAATGCACTTCTACAGTTATAAACACACTAAAACATTCTTAAATCAATTAGTCAATATAAATCTGTCCTTCCTCTGGAATAATGATTCCACGAAACCTAAAAACATACTGACTTGAAAAGGAAAGAGAAAGTACATGTTTTAATAATTTCCCAGCGCCTTTGACTTTAAACTGGGGAAAGAACTGTCCATCTGTTATGTTCTATGCCCTTGTGATGCCCGGCTCCTTCCATTTTCATCCTTGGGTGTTAATAACGCAAGACACAGACTATGAGCCTTGTATGCAATTCATTGTACCGTATCATCCTGCTATCTATATGTATTGTTGCGATTTAACATTAAAATTGTGATGACATGGTAAAAAAATTTTTTTTTACAAAAAAATGATGTTTGAACCAAGCTATCATCCAGTGAGTTCTCTAATAACCTCCCTGTCTAAGGACACTTAAAGATAAGGTTTCTAGAGCCCTCTCTAGGCATAATACATTTGGGCAGTGCACCCACCCCAGCAACTCTCTCTCGCTGTAGCTGAATCATAACTAAATCATTTTATAAATTATCCAACTCAAATTTAGAATGACAGTTCTTAGTGTTTTACTTTGAGTCTTATCATGTGAATTTGAGCTTCTCAACTTGGCACACATCATCACGGTTAGAATGTACATTTATAAACGGGGGCCTTTTATTGCCGGTAATGACTATTCTCATTACAACCCCCCCTTTGTCCCTGTTTTCCTGTTGTGAGAGGCATGGTAATGAAAGATCGCTATCTCCAATGTATTCTTTGTATAAATTGTTTGCAGTGTGTAGGCCTTCCTCAATCCCACCCCCTCTCCTCCCGGGCATTTCCTCCTTCCCAACGGCACATATGTAACTCTTGTCTGTCACTTTTAATGGCCCTTGGTAATGTCCCGATTTCAATATGAAGTAATACGTTTTTTTTTCTCCCACATACACAAGCCTCTCACCTGAGCCGCTACCACCATTCTGTCTGGTCCATTTCTCCTGGCTCTTCATGCTCCTTTCAGCTGACTCTCTGAGGGAATGTATCCTAGGCTACATGCTATGACTAGGATAGAGACTAGGATAGATGGTGCTATGGTAGGCTACACGGTGCTATGCTAGGATAGATGGTGCTATGGTAGGCTACATGGTGCTATGCTAGGGTAGATGGTGCTATGGTAGGCTACACGGTGCTATGCTAGGATAGATGGTGCTATGGTAGGCTACATGGTGCTATGCTAGGGTAGATGGTGCTATGGTAGGCTACACGGTGCTATGCTAGGGTAGATGGTGCTCTGTTAGGCTACATGGTGCTATGCTAGGGTAGATGGTGCTCTGTTAGGCTACATGGTGCTATGCTAGGGTAGATGGTGGTGCTACATGGTGCTATGCTAGGGTAGATGGTGCTCTGTTAGGATAGATGGTGTTACGGTAGGCTGGTTTGAATGTAATCTCTCTCCATGCTCACTCTATATGCGCGGTCTCCGGACTCATGGCACACTCCTGCTGCCCGTACCCAGGTTAATGGCTCGGACTCATGGCACACTCCTGCTGCCCGTACCCAGGTTAATGGCTCGGACTCATGGCACACTCCTGCTGCCCGTACCCAGGTTAATGGCTCGGACTCATGGCACACTCCTGCTGCCCGTACCCAGGTTAATGGCTCGGACTCAGATTGGAGTGTCCAAAGTCACTGTCACATTGAACGCCTTCGTTGCTCTTTCTTCAGCCGGTTAGGGAGGGTTTTGAGTTTCACACACACTGTTTGTGGTCAAATTATTCCTACATGCATTAAGACACGATCATACATCACCTTCCATGATAACCTCGAGAGGACAGATCAGGAAAAACAGTTTAGTTCAATTAATTTCGGATTCAAGAAATCCAGACAAGCATTGAACTGTATGACAAATTATTACATTCCCAATTTTCTTAAATAACATTATCTCTACGACAAATGTCAAAGAGCATAACAACATGCTGTTACTGTAGAAACAACCATTGTCAAAGTTAGTTCATATTCCCTTATTCTGCTGCTGATCTCTCTGAAGAGTTACCAGATCAGAGAATTAGCACCCTAACCCAACAATACAGTAGACCCAATGTGGTGAAATTTGTATCGATACAAAGACACAAAAAAATGAAATCATCAATTCACATATCACAAATCAAATCAAATCAAATGTTATTTGTCACATACACATGGTTAGCAGATGTTAATGCGAGTGTAGCGAAATGCTTGTGCTTCTAGTTCCGACAATGCAGTAATAACCAACAAGTAATCTAACTAACAATTCCAAAAAAACATTGCATCACAATCCATTTGGAGTAACTGTCAACCCATTTATTAACATATATTTTTCCTTCTATATGCAGACTGAACTAAATACGTTTGTGTATTTTACCCAAAGACCAGGGTCCCTGGGAACTATTTCCCCTTCAAACACATGATTCACATCGCGATTCAAAAACATGTTCCATCAAAAATAAACAAATTCGAATAACCAATCAACTCAGAATTACAACTCTTTAACTCCATATGGAAATAATGGTATCTCATAAAGTAATTGCATACCCAAATTAAAACCAAGTTGATAAGACCCCACACAAAATAAATCCCACAGTATCAACACCACTAACACATACTCATAACCGTGTGTGTGTGTGTGTGTGTGTGTGTGTGTGTGTGTGTGTAAAACACACATGAACAGGCCTTATCTGGGAACTCCGTTTCTAATTCAGAACCTTTTACACTTAAAACTGCTGAATATCACTAACTGCTCTCCCCAATACCACAGTCTCTGGGAACATTCCAACGAGAGATAATGAAACCCCCCCTCCTCTTCTGAAAAACAAAGTGTACATTTCGTTAGCATTCACTACATCTTAATCAGCAATCCAGAAGTATTAATTATAAACCGAAGAAGATAATGGTAAATCCACAGTCCATTACTCCAATCATGTTTTAATCCACCCCATTCTTTTATGTATTTTTAATTTAGTATGTACTACCCTTAGACACGGTGACTTATTCTCACCACGAGTCCAACGATTCACTGGTCTCTTTCCCCTATGATTCTGCATGACCACCACACTACCATGTTCATGAACAAAAAAATGTTACTTTCTTTTTAGGTGTGGTACCCTTATGCTAATTCCTCGTGAACCCCTCCACATTTTTGTCCATTCTAGAAATCTATTTCAGAGTAAGACAACATAAAATGTAAATCTATTCGTAATAAAATGACAATGTCTCATGAGATTAAAAACCTTCCAAGGTTTTCTGAGTTTGCGAGGAGTGTTTGGTCAGATAATGTCAGTGTTTCCTCCTTAGAACCCATCCCCCTGGTATTTCTACTAGATCCTTCAACCCAATATGCTTTTTCCTTTGGCAAATTTAGCCAATTTCTCACCATAAGGAATCTGCGATATTTGATCCTGGCATCTATTAAAAAGTTGTGTAAGACGTGATCTCATGCAGTGGGGCAAAAAAATATTTAGTCAGCTACCAATTGTGCAAGTTCTCCCACTTAAAAAGATGAGAGGCCTGTAATTTTCATCTTAGGTATACTTCAACTATGACAGACAAAATGAGAGAAAAAAATCCAGAAAATCACATTGTAGGATTTTTAATGAATTTATTTGGTGGAAATTATGGTGGAAAATAAGTATTTGGTCACCTACAAACAAGCAAGATTTCTGGCTCTCACAGGCCTGTAACTTCTTCTCCTCTATCCTCCACTCGTTACCTGTATAAAAGTCACCTGTCCACAACCTCAAACAGTCACACTCCAAACTCCACTATGGCCAAGACCAAAGAGCTGTCAAAGGACACCAGAAACAAAATTGTAGACCTGCACCAGGCTGGGAAGACTGAATCTGCAATAGGTAAGCAGCTTGGTTTGAAGAAATCAACTGTGGGAGCAATTATTAGGACATGGAAAGACATACAAGACCACTGATAATCTCCTAACCGGTAAGGTGTGTGCCGACAACACCAACCATTAGGTTCTTATTATTAGAGTAAGAACTCAACGGACACTGTGAAAGCTTAAACCAAGTTTATTCTTCCCAAAGGATCGAACTGTTGAAGCGACAAAAACATGTTTAAAATAGTGGTGGTATTTGTACCCCACTTTGGGTGAAGTCTCCTCCTTCTCGCTAAACATTATCTTTATTGCTAGGCAGGAAACTAAGTGATACGGGCAATAACATTGCCCCCTTAATGTGACCTGACCTCCACCCCCTTCATCACTAATCCATGACTCTCTCTCCCCTTATCAATGCCTGCCACATGTGATCGCTTTCCCTAAACTCAGTACATTCCAAGCTTAGTTGCACCCATCATATACCTTCCTCCTACAGATAACCATTAGCCTCTGGTGTAGTCCCTCGGCTATGGCACCCCTCAGGTCTCTATTATAACTAATGATTCATAACATTTAAAGTTCAGACATCCCAAAGCCATCACTATCCATCGGTTGCTTGCACCTTGCTGGAAAGGGCAATATGAAGAAAATAACAGATCCAGCAGAGTACAGTTTAGGATGGCATGACGTGAGAGAAGGTGTTCACTATACTTTGGTATTCTTCCTTCAGGTGGTGGAGGCCTCTAACGGGACAACCATGAACTGCCACAGAAACCAGACGGCTGTGACCGTCCCCAGCTTTGACTCCCGTCTCTACATGTTGTGTTTCCTGCCAGCTGTTATACTCTTGGTGTTCACCCCAAACCTGAAGTATCTGGCCCCACTCTCTCTGGCAGCCAACCTGGCCATGTGTACTAGTCTGGTCCTCATCTACTTCTTCTGCTTCACGGTAGGTACTGCAGGGCTGTTTTCTGCTTCACGGTAGATACTGCAGGGCTGTTTTCTGCTTCACGGTAGGTACTGCAGGGCTGTCTTCTGCTTCACGGTAGGTACTGCAGGGGTCAGGATACTGCAGGGCTGTCTTCTGCTTCACGGTAGGTACTGCAGGGCTGTTTTCTGCTTCATGGTAGGTACTGCAGGGCTGTCTTCTGCTTCATGGTAGGTACTGTCTACTGCTTCATGGTAGGTACTGCAGGACTGTCTTCTGCTTCATGGTAGGTACTGCAGGGCTGTCTTCTGCTTCATGGTAGGTACTGCAGGGCTGTCTTCTGCTTCATGGTAGGTACTGTAGGACTGCATCTTCTGCTTCATGGTAGATACTGCAGGACTGTCTTCTGCTTCACGGTAGGTACTGCAGGACTGCGTCTTCTGCTTCATGGTAGGTACTGCAGGGCTGTCTTCTGCTTCATGGTAGGTACTGCTTCAGGACTGCATCTTCTGCTTCATGGTAGATACTGCAGGACTGCATCTTCTGTTTCATGGTAGATACTGCTTCATGGTAGGACTGCATCTTCTGCTTCATGGTAGATACTGCAGGACTGTCTTCTGCTTCATGGTAGGGTACTGCATCTTCTGCTTCATGGTAGATACTGCAGGACTGTCTTCTGCTTCACGGTAGGTACTGCAGGACTGCGTCTTCTGCTTCATGGTAGGTACTGCAGGACTGTCTTCTGCTTCATGGTAGGTACTGTCTTCTGCTTCATGGTAGATACTGCAGGACTGTCTTCTGCTTCATGGTAGGTACTGCAGGATTGCATCTTCTGCTTCATGGTAGGTACTGCAGGACTGCATCTTCTGGGGGGAGGTACTAACATGAACTTGTCCGAATAAGAAACGCAACTTTTCATTGCAAAATGTTTTCTGTTGCAAAACATTTTGGTACAGTGTGCACTAATGAATACACTCCAGTCCCATGACACGTGTTACATTCCCTAGCAAGAAACCCCCCAAAAATGTTGTCAAACAGAAGGGGGAACTAACGAAGAATCACGAACAACAACCAAAACAAAACTGGTGGGGTTTTAGGAGGGGTTCTGAAAAACACTCATAAAGGTGTCTACTGAAAGTTGACTTGCAACAACTGGGACCTAAAAGACACCCACCGTGAGCACCCACTAAAAGAAGAGAAGAAGCAAACACAATTAAAACCAACGCCAAACTTCGACAGGAAGGAGACCACAAAGTGGAGCAGAACAGGGGAAAATCAGATTTTGTTTTTGTTTTTGTTTCTTGGCTCTCCCCATTTTGATTTCTAACTGGAGCACTGGGCCAGCCACTATTACATATCCCCTGGGCCAGTCACTATTACATATCCCCTGGGCCAGCCACTATTACATATCCCCTGGGCCAGCCACTATTACATATCCCCTGGGCCAGTCACTATTACATATCCCTGGGCCAGCCACTATTACATATCCCCTAGGCCAGCCACTATTACATATCCCCTGGGCCAGCCACTCTTACATATCCCCTGGGCCAGCCACTCTTACATATCCCCTGGGCCAGCCATCCCCTGGGCCAGCCACTCTTACATATCCCCTGGGCCAGCCACTCTTACATATCCCCTGGGCCAGCCACTCTTACATATCCCCTGGGCCAGCCACTCTTACATATCCCCTGGGCCAGCCACTCTTACATATCCCTGGGCCAGCCACTCTTACATATCCCCTGGGCCACCACTCTTACATATCCCCTGGGCCAGCCACAAAGGTTACATATCCCCTGGGCCAGCCACTATTACATATCCCCTGGGCCAGCCATGTGTTAACATATCCCCTGGGCCAGCCACCTTGAAAATATCCCCTGGGCCAGCCTCTTACATATCCCCTGGGCCAGCCCTCACATATCCCCTGGGCCAGTTTACATATCCCCTGGGCCAGCCACTCTTACATATCCCCTGGGCCAGCCACTCTTACATATCCCCTGGGCCAGCCACTCTTACATATCCCCTGGTTATCCATTCTTAACAAAACTTAACATTCTTAACAATGTTATCCATTCTTACATATCCCCTGGGCCAGCCATTCTTACATATCCACTGGGCCAGCCATTCTTACATATCCACTGGGCCAGCCACTCTTACATATCCACTGGGCCAGCCATGTTCTTACATATCCACTGGGCCAGCCACAATATTACATATCCACTGGGCCAGCCACTCTTACATATCCACTGGGCCAGCCACTCTTACATATCCCCTGGGCCAGCACAGGTAAAACACCTTCTGACTAATGAAATGTCAAGCCAGCAAAGGTGTAACACCTACTGACTAACGAGGTGACACCAATGTGTTAACGTGATAACCTCTAACCTTGAAAAATAAATGTAAAAGCCTGTAACACACTGAGCCGTTCCCTCAGTCTCAGCTTTAGTTGGTTTATTCATGACGTTGGCACTTAAAAGCTGAATTACAGTAAATACATAACTTACTTGATGCAAAGCTCCAAAACATCTATTCTTAACAATGTTATCCATTCTTAACAAAACATCCATTCTTAACAATACATCCATTCTTAACAAAACATCCATTCTTAACAATGTTATCCATTCTTAACAATACATCCATTCTTAACAAAACATCCATTCTTAACAATGTTATCCATTCTTAACAAAACATCCATTCTTAACAATGTTATCCATTCTTAACAAAACATCCATTCTTAACAATGTTATCCATTCTTAACAAAACATCCATTCTTAACAATGTTATCCATTCTTAACACTAGTAGCCATCTAAATCCACTGCATGTTATGTATATAATGAAATGTTCCAACAATATGATACCATTCTAATGTAGGCATTCTATAGCATCCAGCCCCGCCACCCCTACCTCTCCACTGATTGGGTTGTGGTTGTTATGGATGAAGAGGCAATGACTAGTGACAGGCAGTGTTGTGTTCGAGACCTATTCAAGACCTGCGCAAATCGAGTTAGTCAAGACCAAGACCGGAGGGTGGGGGTGGGGGGTCCCAATTCAATTTAGACCAGGGCAACTAGGAACTCTGTCATGGTTTTAATTTACTGTTGAGAGTTACAATAGTAGAATACCGAAGGTGCAAATTTCAAAATTTGGTTGTACATCAGCAGTTGTTCTCTTTTTATGCCAGTCACTGACAGTTACTCAGTTAGTCAATGTCAGCTAACATTTTATAGTGAGTCTAGCTGCCAGCTATCTAAACTTTTAAAATAATCCTGGTCAAATTACTGACTGGGAGGCCCCCATTTGATCATCAGATATCATGTTAAAAACTGTACAATGTTCTCTCTGCTCCATGGCCAAATGTTCTCTCTGCTCCATGGCCAAGTGTTCTCTCTGCTCCACGGCTAAGTGTTCTCTCTGCTCCATGGCCAAATGTTCTCTCTGCTCCATGGCCAAATGTTCTCTCTGCTCCATGGCCAAATGTTCTCTCTGCTCCATGGCCAAATGTTCTCTCTGCTCCATGGCCAAATGTTCTCTCTGCTCCATGGCCAAATGTTCTCTCTGCTCCATGGCCAAATGTTCTCTCTGCTCCATGGCCAAATGTTCTCTCTGCTCCATGGCCAAATGTTCTCTCTGCTCCATGGCCAAATGTTCTCTCTGCTCCATGGCCAAATGTTCTCTCTGCTCCATGGCCAAATGTTCTCTCTGCTCCACGGCCAAATGTTCTCTCTGCTCCATGGCCAAATGTTCTCTCTGCTTCATGGCCAAATGTTCTCTCTGCTCCACGGCCAAATGTTCTCTCTGCTCCACGGCCAAATGTTCTCTCTGCTCCATGGCCAAATGTTCTCTCTGCTCCACGGCCAAATGTTCTCTCTGCTCCATGGCCAAATGTTCTCTCTGCTCCATGGCCAAATGTCTCTCTGCTCCATGGCCAAATGTTCTCTCTGCTCCACGGCCAAATGTTCTCTCTGCTCCACGGCCAAATGTTCTCTCTGCTCCACGGCTAAGTGTGTATAATTGCAGCAAACGTGTTTCTTTAAAACAAACAAATAGGCTAGAGCCAGCTCTGACTCTGTGGGCATCGATGTGGGTGAACCCATGAACCCCTGTGGCCCTTCATCATGAGTTCTGATTGGTTTTGTGGCACCCACCTCCATCAAAGTTGCCCATCTCTACTTAAGACATTCAGAATGGTGAACAAATGCATTCTGGGGGCAAATGGAGCCACTTCAAATGATCACTCTCCCAAACAGATGTATAATAGATCAAAATACAGGTAGCTGCGTCAATAAAAGAAACTGCTTGAGTAAATGAAGGACACAAAGTATACTGAACGCGGGTGCTGCCACACAGATGTGGTTTCTGAGTTAATTATGCAGTTAACATCCCATCCTGCTTAGCGTCGTGTATAAAAATGGCCTGTTAGCCCATTATCTTTGGCTACCATGGCTAGAAAAAGAGTCCTCCCTCCAGGGGGACCCTGACCATTGGGGCGGCTGATGGGCTGTGTGTTTCCGCCAATGTTTCTACCATCATCAAAACACCAAACGGTGGAGTTTGTGGTGGAAGAACGATGTCGTATCCCTCCAATAGAGTTCCAGACACAAGTAGAATCTATGCGAAGTCTCAAACATCCTATAATGTTAACTGCTATGCATTGTTATTTAATGACCTTACTGGACTTAATTTGATATTCAACCGATTTTTCTGTTTTTGATTTCCAGAACATCCCAAATCATATCAACCTTCCCAAGGTGGGTCGTGCCAAAGACTACCCTCTCTTCTTTGGAACGGCCATCTTTGCTTTCGAGGGGATAGGAGTGGTAACGTATTACTATTCATGTTCAACATATGCCGCAAAAAAAACATTATTACCATGTTAATACTGACATAATTTCATGGTATTACAACGTCACTACAGTTAGTAAGGTGTAGTTTCATTGGTATAATGGCAACTTAAGGTGAAGTGTCACCTAACGTTGTTCCTCTCCATGTCTCAGGTCCTGCCCCTGGAGAACAAGATGCAGAAGCCTCAGAGTTTCAATATGGTTCTATGTCTGGGTATGGGCATCGTCACCTTCCTCTATATCAGCTTGGGGACCATAGGCTACATCACCTTTGGAGAGGCCATAGGGGGAAGTATCACCCTTAACTTACCCAACTGCTGGTGAGTTCTTCTTACAATGTCCTGAAGAGATGGTGCTGTATAGAATCATCACATAGATACTGAAGAGATGGTGCTGTATAGAATCATCACATAGATACTGAAGAGATGGTGCTGTATAGAATCATCACATATACTGAAGAGATGGTGCTGTATAGAATCATCACATAGATACTGAAGAGATGGTGCTGTATAGAATCATCACATATACTGAAGAGATGGTGCTGTATAGAATCACATAGATACTGAAGAGATGGTGCTGTATAGATACTGAAGAGATGGTGCTGTATAGATACTGAAGAGATGGTGCTGTATAGATACTGAAGAGATGGTGCTGTATAGATACTGAAGAGATGGTGCTGTATAGATACTGAAGAGATGGTGCTGTATAGATACTGAAGAGATGGTGCTGTATAGATACTGAAGAGATGGTGCTGTATAGATACTGAAGAGATGGTGCTGTATAGAATCACATAGATACTGAAGAGATGGTGCTGTATAGATACTGAAGAGATGGTGCTGTATAGATACTGAAGAGATGGTGCTGTATAGATACTGAAGAGATGGTGCTGTATAGATACTGAAGAGATGGTGCTGTATAGATACTGAAGAGATGGTGCTGTATAGATACTGAAGAGATGGTGCTGTATAGATACTGAAGAGATGGTGCTGTATAGATACTGAAGAGATGGTGCTGTATAGATACTGAAGAGATGGTGCTGTATAGATACTGAAGAGATGGTGCTGTATAGATACTGAAGAGATGGTGCTGTATAGATACTGAAGAGATGGTGCTGTATAGATACTGAAGAGATGGTGCTGTATTTTTTAACAGTGTAACACTGGTCATAATTTTATTCATCGAAAGGCGTTTGGTCATTTTTGGATTGAAGTGTGCATCGTCTTGAAGATTTGACCAAAATAGGATCCTCTCTCTCTCTCTCTTTACTGTGGCCCAAAATAGGATCCTCTCTCTCTCCCTCTCTCTCTTTACTGTGGCCCTAAATATCATCCTCTCTCTCTCTCTTTACTGTGGCTATAAGAGACAAAGTAGAGTCGCAATTCAACAGCTCAGACACAAGAGGTATGTGGCAGGGTCTGCAGTCAATCACAGACTACAAAAAGAAAACCAGCCTTGTCGCAGACCAGGATGTCTTGCTCCCAGACAGACTAAACAACTTCTTTGCTCGCTTTGAGGACAATACAGTGCCACTGACACGGCCCACTACGAAAACCTGCGGACTCTCCTTCACTGCAGCCGACGTGAGTAAAACATTTAAACGTGTTAACCCTCGCAAGGCTGCAGGCCCAGACGGCATCCCCAGCCGCGTCCTCAGAGCAGGCACAGACCAGCTGGCTGGTGTGTTTACAGACATATTCAATCAATCCCTATCCCAGTCTGCTGTCCCCACATGCTTCAAGAGGGCCACCATTGTTCCTGTTCCCAAGAAAGCTAAGGTAACTGAGCTAAATGACTATTGCCCCGTAGCACTCACTTCCGTCATCATTAAGTGCTTTGAGTGACTAGTCAAGGACCATATCACCTCCACCCTACCTGACACCCTAGACCCACTCCAATGTGCTTACCACCCCAATAGGTCCACAGACGACCAAATCGCAACCACACTGCCCTAACCCATCTGGACAAGAGGAATACCTATTTGAGAATGCTGTTCATCGACTACAGCTCAGCATTTAACACCATAGTACCCTCCAAATTCGTCATCAAGCTCGAGACCCTGGGTCTCGACCCCGCCCTGTACGGTCTGACGGGCCGCCCCCAGGTGAGGGTAGGTAACAACATCTCCACCCCGCTGATCCTCAACACTGGGGCCCCACAAGGGTGCGTTCTGAGCCCTCTCCTGTACTCCCTGTTCACCCATGACTGCGTGGCCATGCACGCCTCCAACTCAATCATCAACTTTGCGGACAACACTACAGTGGTAGGTTTGATTACCAACAACGAAGAGAGAGCCTACAGGGAGGAGGTGAGGGCCCTCGGAGTGTGATGTCAGGAAAATAACCTCACACTCAACGTCAACAAAACAAAGGAGATGATTGTGGACTTCAGGAAACAGCAGAGGGAACAGCCCCCTATCCACATCGACGAGACAGTAGTGGAGAGGGTAGTCAATTTTAAGTGACTCTGCGTACACATCACGGACAAACTGAATTGGTCCACCCACACAGACAGCGTCGTGAAGAAGGCGCAGTAGCGCCTCTTCAACCTCAGGAGGCTGAAGAAATTCGGCGTGTCACCAAAAGCACTCACAAACTTTTACAGATGCACAATCGAGAGCATCCTGGTGGGCTGTATCACCGCCTGGTACGGCAACTGCTCCGCCCACAACCGTAAGGCTCTCCAGAGGGTAGAGAGGTCTGCACAACGCACCACCGGGGGCAACTACCTGCTCTCCAGGACACCTACACCACCCGATGTCACAGGAAGGCCAAAAAGATCATCAAGGACATCAACCACCCGGGCCACTGCCTGTTCACCCTGCTATCATCCAGAAGGCGAGGTCAGTACAGGTGCATCAAAGCTGGGACCGAGAGACTGAAAAACAGCTTCTATCTCAAGGCCATCAGACTGTTAAACAGCCACCACTAACATTGAGTGGCTGCTGCCAACATACTGACTCAACTCTAACCACTTTAATAATGGAAATTGATGTAAAAAATGTATCACTAGCCACTTTAAACAATGCCACTTAATATAATGTTTACATACCCTACATTACTCATCTCATATGTATATACTGTACTCAATACCATCTACTGCATCTTGCCTATGCCGTTCTGTACCGTCACTCATTCATATATCTTTATGTACATATTCTTCATTCCTTTACACTTGTGTGTATAAGGTACTAGTTGTGGAATTGTTAGGTTAGATTACTCGTTGGTTGGTTATTACTGCATTGTCGGAACTAGAAGCACAAGCATTTCGCTACACTCGCATTAACATCTGCTAACCATGTGTATGTGACAAATAAAATTTGATTTGGTGTTCTGTAAATACCACTCCTGTATCTGTCTCTATGGAGACACAATGACTGGGAGGTGTTCTGTAAATACCACTCCTGTATCTGTCTCTATGGAGACACTGACACAATGACTGGGAGGTGTTCTGTAAATACCACTCCTGTATCTGTCTCTATGGAGACACAGACACAATGACTGGGAGGTGTTCTGTAAATACCACTCCTGTATCTGTCTCTATGGAGACACACTGACTGGGAGGTGTTCTGTAAATACCACTCCTGTATCTGTCTCTATGGAGACACAATGACTGGGAGGTGTTCTGTAAAAACCACTCCTGTATCTGTCTCTATGGAGACACAATGACTGGGAGGTGTTCTGTAAATACCACTCCTGTATCTGTCTCTATGGAGACACAATGACAATGACTGGGAGGTGTTCTGTAAATACCACTCCTGTATCTGTCTCTATGGAGACACTGACACAATGACTGGGAGGAGTTCTGTAAATACCACTCCTGTATCTGTCTCTATGGAGACACAATGACTGGGAGGTGTTCTGTAAATACCACTCCTGTATCTGTCTCTATGGAGACACAATGACTGGGAGGTGTTCTGTAAATACCACTCCTGTATCTGTCTCTATGGAGACACAATGACTGGGAGGTGTTCTGTAAATACCACTCCTGTATCTGTCTCTATGGAGACACAATGACTGGGAGGTGTTCTGTAAATACCACTCCTGTATCTGTCTCTATGGAGACACAATGACTGGGAGGTGTTCTGTAAATACCACTCCTGTATCTGTCTCTATGGAGACACTGACACAATGACTGGGAGGTGTTCTGTAAATACCACTCCTGTATCTGTCTCTATGGAGACACAATGACTGGGAGGTGTTCTGTAAATACCACTCCTGTATCTGTCTCTATGGAGACACTGACACAATGACTGGGAGGTGTTCTGTAAATACCACTCCTGTATCTGTCTCTATGGAGACACTGACACAATGACTGGGAGGTGTTCTGTAAATACCACTCCTGTATCTGTCTCTATGGAGACACAATGACTGGGAGGTGTTCTCTAAATACCACTCCTGTATCTGTCTCTATGGAGACACAATGACTGGGAGGTGTTCTGTAAATACCACTCCTGTATCTGTCTCTATGGAGACACTGACACAATGACTGGGAGGTGTTCTGTAAATACCACTCCTGTATCTGTCTCTATGGAGACACTGACACAATGACTGGGAGATGCAGCAGTCACGTTCATTCATGGTGGCAGGTTACAAGACACCATGAATCAGACATCATGAGCCAGGGAGAATTCAATTTAAGGCAGTAAAGCCGACTGATTCTTTGCTCAATCGTGCCTTAATCAAAGTAATCAGTCAGGTAGATCTAGAAGGAACCGATCAGTCAGGTACATCTAGAAGGAACAGATCAGTCAGGTACATCTAGAGGGAACAGATCAGTCGGGTACATCTAGAGGGAACAGATCAGTCGGGTACATCTAGAGGGAACAGATCAGTCGGGTACATCTAGAGGGAACAGATCAGTCAAGGGTACATCTAGAGGGAACAGATCAGTCGGGTACATCTAGAGGGAACAGATCAGTCGGGTACATCTAGAGGGAACAGATCAGTCGGGTACATCTAGAGGGAACAGATCAGTCGGGTACATCTAGAGGGAACAGATCAGTCAGGTACATCTAGAGGGAACAGATCAGTCGGGTACATCTAGAGGGAACAGATCAGTCGGGTACATCTAGAGGGAACAGATCAGTCGGGTACATCTAGAGGGAACAGATCAGTCGGGTACATCTAGAGGGAACAGATCAGTCGGGTACATCTAGAGGGAACAGATCAGTCGGGTACATCTAGAGGGAACAGATCAGTCGGGTACATCTAGAGGGAACAGATCAGTCGGGTACATCTAGAGGGAACAGATCAGTCGGGTACATCTAGAGGAACAGATCAGTCGGGTACATCTAGAGGGAACAGATCAGTCGGGTAGATATAGAAGGAACAGATTGAACAGGTCAGAGGGAGGCAGCATGAAAGAGAGTTGACCAGTGAAGCTGTTAGGAGGCGTGGCTCACGACCAATTCCACTGTGCTCTCGGAGCTGCTCTCAGCGGTCAGTAGGGCCGGCATTGCAGGATAGGATAGTGGCCACGCACACACACACCTATAAATAAACACACACACACACCCCTAACCACCTGGCTCAAATGACAGGAAGCTGTGCCAATAGGTCACTCTGTTTCATCCACCTGGACATCTAAACCTGGATACCTTCTGTTCTGACTATCTATAGACTGAAAGGAGACGCTCTTTAACTTTGTCACGATGGAAAACAACAACAGGCAGTTCCGTACATCTGAATGTTTGTCTGAGCTGGAGTATCAGTACCCTGTTTGTCTGAGCTGGAGTATCAGTACCCTGTTTGTCTGAGCTGGAGTATCAGTACCCTGTTTGTCTGAGCTGGAGTATCAGTACCCTGTTTGTCTGAGCTGGAGTATCAGTACCCTGTTTGTCTGAGCTGGAGTATCAGTACCCTGTTTGTCTGAGCTGGAGTATCAGTACCCTGTTTGTCTGAGCTGGAGTATCAGTACCCCGTTTGTCTGAGCTGGAGTATCAGTACCCTGTTTGTCTGAGCTGGAGTATCAGTACCCCGTTTGTCTGAGCTGGAGTATCAGTACCCCGTTTGTCTGAGCTGGAGTATCAGTACCCCGTTTGTCTGAGCTGGAGTATCAGTACCCCGTTTGTCTGAGCTGGAGTATCAGTACCCCGTTTGTCTGAGCTGGAGTATCAGTACCCCGTTTGTCTGAGCTGGAGTATCAGTACCCCGTTTGTCTGAGCTGGAGTATCAGTACCCCGTTTGTCTGAGCTGGAGTATCAGTACCCCGTTTGTCTGAGCTGGAGTATCAGTACCCCGTTTGTCTGAGCTGGAGTATCAGTACCCCGTTTGTCTGAGCTGGAGTATCAGTACCCCGTTTGTCTGAGCTGGAGTATCAGTACCCCGTTTGTCTGAGCTGGAGTATCAGTACCCCGTTTGTCTGAGCTGGAGTATCAGTACCCCGTTTGTCTGAGCTGGAGTATCAGTACCCCGTTTGTCTGAGCTGGAGTATCAGTACCCCGTGTGTCTGAGCTGGAGTATCAGTACCCCGTGTGTCTGAGCTGGAGTATCAGTACCCCGTTTGTCTGAGCTGGAGTATCAGTACCCCGTTTGTCTGAGCTGGAGTATCAGTACCCCGTTTGTCTGAGCTGGAGTATCAGTACCCCGTTTGTCTGAGCTGGAGTATCAGTACCCCGTTTGTCTGAGCTGGAGTATCAGTACCCCGTTTGTCTGAGCTGGAGTATCAGTACCCTGTTTGTCTGAGCTGGAGTATCAGTACCCCGTTTGTCTGAGCTGGAGTATCAGTACCCCGTGTGTCTGAGCTGGAGTATCAGTACCCCGTGTGTCTGAGCTGGAGTATCAGTACCCTGTTCCTCAATGAGCTGACTAATCAGTGGCATTGATTGGATGTTAACTGGATCTAGCCAGGTCAGCAGGTCAGCAGGTCATGAACCTGTAGTAAAGGGTTAGACAATGATGAGCCATTTGTTACAGGGACTCATTTATATCAGACTACATTACTGTCTTACGGGGGCTCATTCATATCAGACTACATTACTGTCTTACGGGGCTCATTCATATCAGACTACTCTCATACAGGGGCTCATTCATATCAGACTACTCTCATTCATATCAGACTACTCTCATACAGGGGCTCATTCATATCAGACTACTCTCATACAGGGCTCATTCATATCAGACTACATTACTGTCTTACAGGGGCTCATTCATATCAGACTACTCTCATTCATATCAGACTACTCTCATACAGGTGCTCATTCATATCAGACTACTCTCATACAGGTGCTCATTCATATCAGACTACTCTCATACAGGGGCTCATTCATATCAGACTACATTACTGTCTTACAGGGGCTCATTCATATCAGACTACTCTCATACAAGGGCTCATTCATATCAGACTACTCTCATTCATATCAGACTACTCTCATACAGGGGCTCATTCATATCAGACTACTCTCATAACAGGGGCTCACTCCCAACTTGAATTGCAGCCATCAAAAGGCATACGATTGTAACTACCGTCTCGGTTTCTGTTTCTACATGATGTATTATTGTCAAAATGCTGTGCTGTTTGACTATTACTTACTACTACTGATTACGTAATAATTAGCCCTACTCATTAATGAATATGATGTCTCCTCAGGAACTTGAAATGCAGTCATCAATAAAATCATGGTGGTTGTGTGTGTCAGCCTTTGCTGTGACTTTAACCTCTCTCTCTCTCTTTCTCTGTGTCTCTCTCTCTCTCTGTGTCTCTCTCTGTGTCTCTCTCTGTGTGTCTCTCTCTCTCTGTCCCCCTCTCTCTCTCTGTCCCCCTCTCTCTCTCTGTCCCCCTCTCTGTGTGTGTCTCTCTCTTTCTGTGTGTTTCTCTCTCTCTCTGTGTCTCTCTCTCTGTGTGTGTCCCCCTCTCTCTCTCTGTGTGTGTGTTCTCTCTCTCTGTGTTTCTCTCTGTCACGCCCTCTCTCTGTCTCCTCTCTGTTTCTCTCTCTCTCTCTGTGTGTCTCTCTGTCCCCTCTCTCTCTCTGTGTGTGTCTCTCTGTGTCTCTCTCTCTCTCTGTTTCTCTCTCGCGCTCTCTCTCTCTGTCTCTCTCTCTCTCCAGGATGTATCAGATTGTAAAGCTTCTCTACTGTTTCGGTATCTACATCACCTTTGCCCTTCAGTTCTACGTGCCAGCTGCGATCCTGATTCCTCCTGTGTTGTCCCGCTTCTCAGAGAGATGGGAACTGACGGTTGATCTCCTGATCCGCACTGCGCTCGTAGTCTTCACCTGTGAGTATGACGTCTATCTTTCTGTCTGACGCCCCCAGGGCAGTCTACCTTCCCCTCAGTGTGTAGTATTGCATCTGGCTAGACTCTGAAAACATCACTTCACCTGTAAATCTGACTGAAGTCTCAAGCGCCTAGGCCGGGGGTAGGCAACTAGGCTCAGCCGCAGGCCAAATTTTGTTATAATAGTTTGTACACTGCAAATTGACCACAAGTCTCAATTTGGTATTTGTCCCATTTTGTGAATTCTTGGTTGGTGAGCAGACCCCAGACCTCACAACCATAAAGGGCAATGGGTTCTATAACTGATTCAAACATTTTTAGCCAGATACTCATTGGTATGTTGAATTTTATGTTCATCAAATTTTATTTGTCACTGTCAGCGTTGTGTGTGTGTGTATAGGTGGCAGGGAAGTCAGGCGCAGGAGAGTCAAAATGAAGTGTAAATGTCTTTTAATAAATGTCCATGGAACATGCTCCATAACACTAAATACATACATGAACAAACATGGGTACGAGGACCCGTCGCGCACCAACACAACAAATAAACAACACTGACAATAAAACAGAGGGTTAAATACACAACAGGTAATGAATGGGATTGAAAACAGGCGTGTGTGGGAAGACGAGACAAAACCAATGGAAAATGAAAAATGGATCGATGATGGCTAGAAGGCCGGTGACGTCGACCGTCGAGCACCGCCCGAACAAGGAGAGCAAGGAGATCTAGAATGACAGTCACATACACATGGTTAGCAGATGTGAGTGTAGCGAAATGCTTGTGCTTCTAGTTCCGACCGTGCAGTCATATCTAACAAGTAATCTAACAATTTCACAACAACTACCTTATACACACAAGTGTAAAGGAATGAATAAGAATATGTACATAATGGATATATGATTGAGCGATGGCCGAACGGCATAGGCAAGATGCAGTAGATGATAGAGTACAGTATATACACATGGGGCGGCAGGGTAGCCTAGTGGTTAGAGCGTTGGACTAGTAACCGGAAGGTTGCAAGTTCAAACCCCCGAGCTGACAATCTGTTGTTCTGCCGCTGAACAGTCAGTTAACCCACTGTTCCTAGACCAGTTAACCCACTGTTCCTAGGCTGTCATTGAAAATAAGAATTTGTTCTTAATTTGTTCTTGCCTAGTTAAATAAAGGTACTATAGGTAGAATTAAAAAATATATATACATATGAGATAAGTAATGTATGGTATGTAAACATTATATAAAGTGGCATTGTTTAAAGTGGCTAGTGATACATTTATTACATACATTTTTCCATTATTAAAATGGCTGGAGTTGAGTCAGTATGTTGGCAGCAATGTTAGTGGTGGCTGTTTTGACAGTCTGATGGCCTTGAGATAGAAGCTGTTTTTCAGTCTCTCGGTCCCCGCTTTGAGGCACCTGTACTGACCTTGCCTTCTGTAGGATAGCGGGGTGAACAGGCACTAGCTCGGGTGGTTGTTCCTTGATGATCTTTATGGCCTTCCTGTGACATTGGGTGGTGTAGGTGTCCTGGAGTGCAGGTAGTTTGCCCCCGGTGATGCGTTGTGCAGACCTCACTACCCTCTGGAGAGCCTTACTGTTGTGGGCGGAGCAGTTGCCGTACCAGGCAGTGATACGGCCCGACAGGATGCTCTCGATTGTGCATCTGTAAAAGTTTGAGGGTCTTCGGTGACAAGCCAAATTTCTTCAGCCTCCTGAGGTTGAAGAGGCGCTGCTGCGTCTTCTTCACCATGCTCTCTGTGTGGGTGGACCATTTCAGTTTGTGCGTGATGTGTATGCCGAGGAACTTAACTTTCCAGCTTCTCCACTACTGTCCCGTCGATGTGGATAGGGGGGTGCTCCCTCTGCTCTGTTTCCTGAAGTCCACGATCATCTGTTTTGTTGACGTTGAGTGTGAGGTTATTTTCCTGACACCACACTCGCAGAGCCTTCACTTCCTCCCTGTAGGCCGTCTCCTCGTTGTTGGTAATCAAGCCTACCACTGTAGTGTCGTCTGCTAACTTGATGATTGAGTTGGAGAAGTGCATGGCCACGCAGTCATGGGTGAACAGGGAGTACAGGAGAGGGCTGAGATCGCACCCTTCTGGGGACCCAGTGTTGAGGATCAGCGGGGTGGAGATGTTGTTTCCTACCCTCACCACCTGGGGGCGGCCCGTCAGGAAGTCCAGGACCCAGTTGCACAGGGCGGGGTCGAGACCCAGGGTCTCGAGCTTGATGACGAGTTTGGAGGGTACTATGGTGTTAAATGCTGAGCTGTAGTCGATGAATAGCATTCTTACATAGGTATTCCTCTTGTCCAGATGGTTTAGGGCAGTGTGCATTGTGGTTGCGTCGTCTGTGGACCTATTGGGGCGGTAAGCAAATTGGAGTGGGTCTAGGGTGTCAGGTAGGGTTGAGGTGATATGTTCCTTGAGTCTCTCAAAGCACTTCATGATGACTGAAGTGAGTGCTACGGCGCGATAGTCATTTAGAACAGTTACCTTAACTTTCTTGGGAACAGGAACAATGGTGGCCCTCTTGAAGCATGTGGGAACAGCAGACTGGGATAAGGATCCTTTTGATGGCATAGAATGCTTTTCTTGCCTTGTCTCTCAAATCGTCCACAGCTTTGTGGAAGTTACCTGTGGTGTTGATATTTTGGCGGAGGTATGTATAGTTTTTTGTGTGCTGTAGGGCAACAGTGTCTAGATGGAATTTGTATTTGTGGTCCTGGGAACTGGACCTTTTTTGGAACACTATATTTTTTTGTCTTATTGAGATTTACTGCCAGTGCCCGGTTCTGACAGAATCTGTGCAGAAGATCTAGGTGCTGCTGTAGGCCCTCCTTGGTTTGTGACAGAAGCACCAGATCATCAGCAAACAGTAGACATTTCACTTCAGATTCTAGTAGGGTGAAGCCAGGTGCTGCAGACTGTTCTAGTGCCCGCGCCAATTTTGTTGATATATATATGGTGAAGAGGGTGGGGCTTAAGCTGCATTCCTGCCCACACCCGCCCGCCCGACTACCATCACCATCCTGGATGGTTCCGACCTAGAATATGTGGACATCTATAAGTACCTAGGTGTCTGGCTAGACTGTAAACTCTCCTTCCAGACTCATATTAAACATCTCCAATCCAAAATCAAATCTAGAATCTGCTTTCTATTTCGCAACAATGCCTCCTTCACTCACGCCGCCAAACTTACCCTAGTAAAACTGACTATCCAACCGATCCTCGACTTCGGCGATGTCATCTACAAAAATAGCTTCCATCTCTCTACTCAGACTGCATCCAGTTTGCTATCACAGTGCCATCCGTTTTGTTACCAAATCACCTTATACCACCCACCACTGCGACCTGTATGCTCTAGTCGACTGGCCCTCGCTACATATTCGTCGCCAGACCCACTGGCTCCAGGTCATCTATAAGTCTATGCTAGGTAAAGCTCCGCCTTATCTCAGTTCACTGGTCACGATAACAACACTCGTAGCAAATGTTCCAGCAGGTGTATCTCACTGATAATCCCCAAAGCCAACACCTCATTTGGCCGCATTTCCTTCCAGTTCTCTGCTGCCAGTGACTGGAACGAATTGCAAATATCGCTGAAGTTGGAGACTTTTATTTCCCTCACCAACTTTAAACATCAACTATCTGAGCAGCTAACCGATCGCTGCAGCTGTACATAGTCCATCTGTAAATAGCCCAACCAATCTACCTACCTCATCCCCATACTGTTTTTATTTTCTTTACTTTGCTGCTCTTTTGCACACCAGTATCTCTACCTGCATATCATCATCTGCTCATTTATCACTCCAGTGTTAATCTGCTGAATTGTAATTATTCGCTTCTATGGCCTATTTATTGCCTTACCTCCTCATGCCTTTTGCACACACTGTATATAGACATTATTTTTCTACTATGTTATTGACTTGTTTATTGTTCAGACATTATTTTTTCTACTGTGTCATTGACTTGTTTATTGTTTTATTGGCTTGTTTATTGTTTACTCCATGTGTAACTGTGTTGTCTGTGTCACACTGCTTTGCTTGATCTTGGCCAGGTTGCAGTTGTAAATTAGAACTTGTTCTCAACTAGCCTACCTGGTTAAATAAAGGTGAAATAAAGAATACAATTTTAAAAAACACGGCCCTGTGGGAAGAAATGTGCCTATTTTAACCGCACACTTGTTGTTTGTGTTCATGGATTTTATAATGTTGTATGTTTTTCCCCCAACACCACTTCCCATCAATTTGTATAGCAGACCCTCATGCCAAATTGAGTCGAAGGCTTTTTTGAAATCAACAAAGCATGAGAAGACTTTGCCTTTGTTTTGGTTTGTTTATTTGTCAATTAGGGTGTGCAGTGTGAATACGTGGTCTGTTGTATGGTAATTTGGTAAAAAGCCAATTTGACATTTGCTCAGTACATTGTTTTCATTGAGGAAATGTACGGGTCTGCTGTTAATGATAATGCAGAGGTTGCTGTTGATGCATATCCCACGGTAGTTATTGGGGTCAAATGTGTCTCTTTCTCTCTGTGTCTCTTTCGCTCTCTCTCTCTGTGTGTGTGTGTGTGTCTCATTTTAAATTCAATTTGCTTTATTGGCATGACGTAACAATGTACATATTGGCAAAGTTTTCTTTGGATTTTTACAATATTAAGATAATCAAAATTGTCAATGGGACAACAGTAACAACATTAACCAAGGGTCAAAATAACCATACATTGAACAATAACAATAAGCATACAGTAGAGTATATGTGCAGGTTGATTGGTCTGTCAGACACTGTCCCTCATATTATGACAGGCAGCAATGTAGTGTGCTGCCAACCCACAGCTCTCTGCGTCCTCCCCCAACAGGAGGGGTAGCCTATTCTCATCAGAGAGGTCTCTGTCTCGTCTCTCTCTGTGTGTCTCTCTCTGCTCTCTCTGTCTGTGTCTCTCTCTGTGTGTCTGTCTCTCTGTGGCTCGTCTCTCTGTCTCTCTCTCTCTCTCTCTGTCTCTGCCTTACTGTCTTCTGTCTCTCTCTCTGTCTCTCTCTGCCTTACTGTTTCTGTCTCTGTCTCTGTCTGTCTCTCTGTCTCTCTGCCTTACATTTCTCTGTCTGTCTGTCTCTCTCTCTCTGTCTCTCTCTGCCTTACATTTCTTGTCTCTGTCTGTCTCTGTCTGTCTGTCTGTCTGTCTCTCTCTCTCTCTCTCTGCCTTACATTTCTGTCTGTCTGTCTCTGTGTCTGTCTCTCTCTCTCTCTCTCTCTCTCTCTCTCTCTCTCTCTCTGCCTTACATTTGTCTCTCTCTCTCTGTGTCTGTCTCTGTCTCTCTCTCTCTCTGCCTTACATTTCTCTGTCTCTCTCTCTCTCTCTCTCTGTCTGTCTCTCTCTCTCTCTCTGTCTGTCTCTCTCTCTGCCTTACATTTCTCTGTGAAACACTGACAATTTCTGTTTCACTCTCTCTGTTGCTCTCTCTTTTCTCTCGGTGGCATCTCTTGTAAAAGAGCCTTGAGTTTCCGATTCCTCTTGTTAATAGCCATGCAATTGGTAGAATGGCAGAAAGTTATGTGAGGTATAGTGGTGGTGAAGGGAGAATGGCAGAAGGTTATGTGAGGTATAGTGGTGGTGAAGGGAGAATGGCAGAAGGTTATGTGAGGTATAGTGGTGGTGAAGGGAGAATGGCAGAAGGTTATGTGAGGTATGGTGAAGGTTATGGTGAATGTGGTGTAGTCCCAGTTCATTTGTCCTTAATGAGAGAGGACTTTTTCAAACAGCATTGTAACCATTGCAGCATGGCTCCTAGGAGCTGAGAGGCCACTTGTTGAATTTCCCAACCAATATCTGGGGGGGAAATGGTGTAATTAAAAAAATCTGTGAAATTGCGTAATTGAAAATGTCTTCGCTGCTATATATGTTGCTTCTCGTGATGTTTTGTTGTCTCTACCTTACTGCCCTTTGTGCTGTTGTCTGTGCCTAACATGTTTGTACCATGGTGTGCTGCTACCATGTTGTGCCGCTACCATGTTGTGCCGCTACCATGTTGTCCTGCTACCATGTTTTGCCGCTACCATGTTGTCCTGCTACCATGTTGTAGTCATGTTGATGTTGCTACCGTGTTGTAGTCATGTTGATGTTGTAGTCATGTTGATGTTGCTACCGTGTTGTAGTCATGTTGATGTTGCTACCGTGTTGTAGTCATGTTGATGTTGTAGTCATGTTGATGTTGCTACCGTGTTGTAGTCATGTTGATGTTGTAGTCATGTTGATGTTGCTACCGTGTTGTAGTCATGTTGATGTTGCTACCGTGTTGTAGTCATGTTGATGTTGTAGTCTTGTTGATGTTGCTACCGTGTTGTAGTCTTGTTGATGTTGCTACCGTGTTGTAGTCTTGTTGATGTTGCTACCGTGTTGTAGTCTTGTTGATGATGCTACCGTGTTGTAGTCTTGTTGATGATGCTACCGTGTTGTAGTCATGTTGATGTTCATGTTGATGTTGCTACCGTGTTGCAGTCATGTTGTGTTGCTACCGTGTTGTAGTCATGTTGTGTTGCAGTCATGTTGTGTTGCTACCGTGTTGTAGTCATGTTGATGTTGCTACCGTGTTGTAGTCATGTTGTCTTTAGGTCTCTCTTTATGTAGTGTTGTGGTGGTGTCTCTCTTGTCGTGGTGTGTTTTTGTCCTATATTTTTTATTTTTCAGTCCCAGCAGTAGGTAGGCCGTCATTGTAAATAAGAATTTTGTTCTTATTGACTCGCCTAGTTATATACAAAAAAAAATAACACTCTGTCTGCATGTAATACTGTTGAGACTGAAAATCAGTTGCTTGGTGTGAGATCTGGGATTGATACTTAGTCAGCTGACCTAGAATCTCTGACTCAGAGTAGTCATCTATAGAAGTAGTTGTTTAGTGAAGTGACCATCAGACTAACTTCAGACTCTTACTCCTTGTGTTGTATGTGGATCAGAGTTCCTCAAACGGTCACTGGTCCGTTCTTAGCATGATGCTTTGAAATATCCTTCATTCTGGCTCAAATCAAAATAAATTTGATTTGTCACATTGCGCTGAATACAACCTTACTGCTTAATGCTTACTTACAAGCCCTTAACTCTATTTCTTGAACTGCATTGTTGGTTAAGAAAATATTTAGAAAATAAACTAAAGTTTAAAAAATATATAAACAAGGCCTATATGCAGGGGGTACCGGTACTGAGTCAATGTGCAGGGTTACAGGTTAGTTGAGGTAATTTGTAAATGTAGGTAGGGGTAAAGTAACTATGCATAGATAATAAACAGCGAGTAGCAGCAGTGTAAAAACAAAGAGGGGGGGGGGTGTCAATGTAAATTATACGGGTGGCCAGTTGATGAATTGTTCAACAGTCTTATGGATTGGGGGTAGAAGCTGTTAAGGAGCCTTTTGGTCCTAGACTTGGCGCTCCGGTACCACTTGCCTCAAGGTAGCAGAGAGAACAGTCTATGGGTGACTTGGGTGACTGGAGTCTTTTACAATTTTTTGGGGCCTTCCTCTTGACACCGCCTAGTATATAGGTCCTGGATGGCAGGAAGCTTGGCCCCAGGGATGTACTGGGCCGAACACACTACCCTCTGTAGCGCCTTACGGTCAGATACCAGACAGTTGCCATACCAGTTGTTGATGCAACCATGCTCTTGATGGTGCAGCTGTAGAACCTTTTGAGGATTTGGGGACCCATGCCAAATGTTTTCAGTATCCTGAGAGGGAAAAGGTGTTGTCGTGCCCTCTTCACAACTGTCTTGGTGTGTTTGGACCATGGTAGTTTGTTGGTGATGTGGACACCAAGGAATTTAAAACTCTTGACCCGCTCCACTTCAGCCCCATCGATGTTAATGGGGGGTCTGTTTGGAGGCCGTTGGTGAACAGGATCCAGTTGCAGAGGGAGGTGTTTAGTCCCAGGGTCCTTAGCTTTGTGATGAGCTTTGTTGCACTATGGTGTTGAACGCTGAGCTGTAGTCAATGAACAGCATTCTAAAGGAACATATAGGTGTTCCTTTTGTCCAGGTGGGAAAGGGCAGTGTGGAGTGCGATTGAGATTGTTAAGGATCTGTTGGGGCAGAATGCGAATTTGAGTGGATCTGGGAGGATGGTGTTGATGTGAGCCATGAACCAGCCTTTCAATACATTTCTTGGATATAGAGTACTACAGGGCAATAGACATTTAGGCAGGTTACCTTGGCTTTCTTGGGCACAGGGACTATGGTGGTCTTCTTGAAACATTTAGGTATTACAGACTCGGTCAGGGAGAGGTTGAACATATCAGTGAAGACACTTGCCGGTTGGTCCGTGCATGCTCTGAGTACACGCCCTGGCCCCGCGGCCTTGTGACTGTTGACCTGTTTAAAGGTCTTGCTCACATCGGCTATGGAGAGCATGATCACACAGTCGTCCTCAACAGCTGGTGCTCTCATGCATGCTTCAGTGTTGCTTGCCTTTCATCAAACGTCAAGGGCATTTAGGTTGTCTGGTAGACTCGTCACTGGGCGTCACTGGGCAGCTTGCGGCTCGGTTTCCCTTTGTAGAATGTACTGCTGACAAGAACTACAATTTACCAGCTCAACATTTAAATGACCTTTACAACATTGTATAGCTTGAGCCACCACATCAGTGCTTCTTTAAGATTAGGGGACGTCAAACTCCAGACTAGGCTACTTGATCATTTTG
The DNA here is from genome assembly GCF_018296145.1 of Oncorhynchus tshawytscha. NCBI lineage: Eukaryota > Metazoa > Chordata > Actinopteri > Salmoniformes > Salmonidae > Oncorhynchus > Oncorhynchus tshawytscha. The sequence goes on along the minus strand of NC_056436.1, from coordinate 82,113,864 downwards.
AGTTAGTATTCTGAATGGGATAGTTTAAACCTCACCACCATAGTCTAACCTCATTTAGGCATAGTATCCAACCCCCATGTTTGAGGTAGAGTTTGCTACCTAACTCTAAACCTGTGGACATGATAAAGAACACACTGTGATGTCTTGAAGTTTGAGGAGGCAGCAGATTTTCTTTAAATTTCCATTTTGAAATCCCTGAAGAATTGCTCAGTTCGTTTGAAGAGCTGCAACAGCTGTGCCGTTTGATTCAACACACTCATCTTGTATCAGATCATTCCATTCCTCTTGATCCTTCCATACCCCTGAAACATCCCGTCCTCTCTGTCCTTCCATACCCCTGAAACATCCCGTCCTCTCTGTCTTTCCATACCCCTGAAACATCCCGTCCTCTCTGTCCTTCCATACCCCTGAAACATCCCGTCCTCTCTGTCCTTCCATACCCCTGAAACATCCCGTCCTCTCTGTCCTTCCATACCCCTGAAACATCCCGTCCTCTCTGTCCTTCCCCTTCTTTTACTCATCTGCTTTACTGCCAGGTCTTTCTCTCCTCTTGTTGGTTTGATTGTTATTGTATGAAACATGGTATGCAGATGAACTCTGCCCTTAGCTGTCATAATACATATTGATAAGGCACTACGATGGAGTACATGTACAGTATGTGCCACTTTTTGTCTGCGGGACATTTTCTTGATTATTCAGTGTAGCTTCTCGGCTAATTCGAGTGAATGAGCCGATTTGTACGATGTACGGCCAAAACACAAAGACACATTCTCTCCATTGGCTAGCAGTACTTTACATTCAATGGATGGAGTTTTTTTTATATATATATATATAAGGCTTTTGTATAGATCCTTTCACATTGAAAACCAAAAGATCTGTATCCTGGATTCTCTGGAGATGGGCTTGTCTTTGTTGCGCTCTGCAGCTCTCTTTGTCTCATCCCAGAAGTTTGTCTGTATGTTCAATGGAGTTGAGTGGCTGGGTTGACGCGATATTTATTCGGTATAATCTACTTTTATGCTCCCAGTTCTTTTGAGCTTGCAGTCTGCTTCTAACTGGACGACGACGACGACAACAACAAAAGAACACGGATTGTCTTTCTCAGTCGAGGAAAAAAGTGCATGCAATCAGAAATCTCTAGTTGCACTTTTAACTTTCTTGTAAAGGGGCTACAAAACACTGTCAGAAACGTGTTGTAAACTTTCAGAGCAGCCACTGTCCGTTTATGACTACAGTCCATGTAGCTTATTTCAAACAACTTACCAAGTTAATTACAGTGAATGAAATTCAAAACGTATAAAGTTTAGTTATATCCAAGGGTATCATTTAGGGCTGGGAATTGTCAGGTACCTCGCCAATAGCATATTATCACCATAATTATGTTATAATTATGTGAGGATATCATATGTATTGCGATTCTATACTGTGATTTTTTATTGCCATTCGGTGGTCCAAATATATCTGCTGCAGAGGGACGAGTGAGAGCCATGAGAAAACGAGTTTTGATCAGTCATAGAAATAAAAGTGCTGAAAATCAATTGGCGCCCTATTTAATAAGAAGATGGAGAACAAGCTATTCTGTATAATAAATTTAAAAAACACAAAGATATTGTGTGATAAGTGATCTTTCAGATTAAAACAAAGTGGTTCATCACATTTAATGAATGAATGTGAAACGGCGGATGAGGAAGGAAATAATTCCCAGGGTACTAAACCTCTGTGCTGCAGGCCTCAGGATGATGAGGCTAGCGTGTCTGTTGCTGTGTCTCTTGATGGAAACAGGATGTTGCGTGAGCTGCCTCAGACCTCTAACTTGTCTGAGAGGACAGGGGCAGAGAGCCATGACACGCGACCAGAGGGGGTATCCTTGCATCCGGGACCTGGTCGACCAATCTGAGGAGGATAGTGTCCACACACACACACACACACACACACACACAGAGACAGAGAGAGAGACACATGCACCCTGTCACCCCCCTACAGAGCTAGGAAGGGCACACAAACCTAATCCCTCCTCATTTGTCCTCTCTTCTTCCCTCACAAAGAGAAAGTACCCCAAAATCAAAGTGACACCTGGGTTAAAGAACACGGCAGGTCTCTGAGGGTTCAGAGAATGCAGGGAGGAAAGGGTAAAGGTCGCTCCAATGACCTATCTAGTGTGTGTTTTCAGTTCTACTGTGGATGGACATTCCTGTGTTGAGGTTTTTAGTAATAGCAATGCATCTGATCTGATGAAAATTCTATGTTGTGTTGGTTAGGTACTTTTTAAAAGCATTTGCTGTCCGCGTGTTCATTGATGATACTGTGATTAGTGGGTGGCGCTTGTTTGTCCATTTTAGAGAATGTGTCTGCATTTGAAAAACGTGCAGATTGCATGTGACCAGCCTGAACTGATTTTCACCCCTGTGTGGGTGCTCTTCTTCTCTCACTCTCTCAGGCGCTCTCACTCTCTCAGCCATGGTAGCTCTTCTCCTCTGTCTCTCTCAGCCATGGTAGCTCTTCTCCTCTGTCTCTCTCAGCCATGGTAGCTCTTCTCCTCTGTCTCTCTCAGCCATGGTAGCTCTTCTCCTCTGTCTCTCTCAGCCATGGTAGCTCTTCTCCTCTGTCTCTCTCAGCCATGGTAGCTCTTCTCCTCTGTCTCTCTCAGCCATGGTAGCTCTTCTCCTCTGTCTCTCTCAGCCATGGTAGCTCTTCTCCTCTGTCTCTCTCAGCCATGGTAGCTCTTCTCCTCTGTCTCTCTCAGCCATGGTAGCTCTTCTCCTCTGTCTCTCTCAGCCATGGTAGCTCTTCTCCTCTGTCTCTCTCAGCCATGGTAGCTCTTCTCCTCTGTCTCTCTCAGACCATGTTAAGCTGTAACGAGTAGAGTAACTGTAGAAAAGGGAGAGCCCTGTGTTGAGAATAAAGAAACACAAACTAAAAATAGCAAATGAGCCTTTCTTTGAACCTCATTCACAATCTTGCTGCTTCTGCATGACTCTATTATACCCATAGTACCCAAAATTTATACATGCAATTATTTCAATCATGGTTTCACGATAAATGTACATGAACACTGAGCAGCGAACATTTTATGTATTTATCCCTCCCTTTGAGAGATATAAACTGAACAAAAATACACTGCTCAAAAAAATAAAGGGAACACTAAAATAACACATCCTAGATCTGAATGAATTAAATATTCTTATTAAATACTTTTTTCTTTACATAGTTGAATGTGCTGACAACAAAATCACACAAAAATGATCAATGGAAATGAAATTTATCAACCCATGGAGGTCTGGATTTGGAGTCTCACTCAAAATTAAATTGGAAAACCACACAATAGGCTGATCCAACTTTGATGTAATGTCCTTAAAACAAGTCAAAATGAGGCTCAGTAGTGTGTGTGTGTGGCCTCCATGTGCCTGTATGACCTCCCTACAACGCCTGGGCATGCTCCTGATGAGATGGCGGATGGTCTCCTGAGGGATCTCCTCCCAGACCTGGACTAAAGCATCTGCCAACTCCTGGAGAGTCTGTGGTGCAACCTGTTGGTGGATGGAGCGAGACATGATGTCCCAGATGTGCTCAATTGGATTCAGGTCTGGGGAACGGGTGGGCCAGTCCATAGCATCAATGCTTTCCTCTTGCAGGAACTGCTGACACACTCCAGCCACATGAGGTCTAGCATTGTCTTGCATTAGGATGAACCCAGGGCCAACCGCACCAGCATATGGTCTCACAAGGGGTCTGAGGATCTCATCTCGGTACCTAATGGCAGTCAGGCTACCTCTAGCAAGCACATGCGGCCCCCCCAAAGAAATGCCACCCCACACCATGACTGACCCCCACCGCCAAACAGGTCATGCTGGAGGATGTTGCAGGCAGCAGAACGTTCTCCACGGCGTCTCCAGACTCTGTCACATGTGCTCAGTGTGAACCTGCTTTCATCTGTGAAGAGCACAGGGCGCCAGTGGCGAATTTCACTGAGTCGTGGCTGAACGACGACACAAATAATATAGAGCTGGCTGGGTTTACCGTGCATCGGCAGGACAGGACAGCTACGTCTGGTAAGACAAGGGGTTTGGATGTGTGTCTATTTGTCATTAACAGCTGGTGCGCGATGCCTAATATTAAAGAAGTCGCGATGTATTGCACGGCTGAGGTAGTGTGGTCTACAGCTTATCATGAGGTACTCTATCTACCAAGAGAGTTCTCATTTTATTCGTAGCTGTCTATTTACCACCACAGACTGATGCTGGCACTAAGACCACACTCAACCAGCTGTATAAGGCCGTAAGCAAACAAGAAAATGCTCATCCAGAAGTGGCCCTCCAAGTGGCCGGGGACTTTAATGCAGGTAAACTTAAATACATTTGACCTCATTTCTACCAGCATGTCACATGTGCATCCATGGGGAAAAAAACTCTAGACCACCTTTACTCCTACACAGAGACGCATACAAAGCTCTCCCTCACCCTCCATTTGGCAAATCTGACTATAATTCTATCCTCCTGACTCCTACTTACAGTACAAGCAAAAACTAAAGCAGGAAGTACCAGTTACTCGCTCAATACGGAACTGGTCAGATGACCTGGATGCTAAACTACAGGACTGTTTTGCTAGCAAAGACTGGAATATGTTCCGTGATTCATCCAATGGCAATGAGGAGCATACCACCTCAGTCATCGGCTTCATTAATAAGTGCATCGACGACGTCGTCCCACGGTGACCGTACGTACATATCCCAACCAGAAGCCATGGACTACAGGCAACATCTGCACCGAGCTAAAGGCTAGAGTTGCCGCTTTCAAGGAGTGGAACACTTATCCGGACGCTTATAAGAAATTCCGCAATGCCCTCAGACGAACCATCAAACAGGCAGAGCGTCAATACAGGAGTAAGGATGTGGCAGGGCTTGCAAACTATTAGGAACTACAAAGGGAACCCCAGCTGCGTGCTGTCCAGTGACGTGAGCCTACCAGATGAGCTAAATGCCTTTTTATACTGGCTTCAAGGCAAGCAACACTGAAGCATGCATGAGAGCACCAGCTGTTCAAGATGATTGTGTGATCACGCTCTCCGTAGCACATGTGAGCAAGACCTTTAAACAGGTCAACATTCACAAGGCCGGATTACCAGGACGTGTACTCAAAGCATGCGCGGACCAACTGGCAAGTGTCTTCACTGACATTTTCATCCTCTCCCTGACCGAGTCTGTAATACCACCATAGTCCCTGTGCCAAAGAAAGGGAATGTAACCTGCCTAAATGATTACCGCCCCGTAGCACTCACATAGGTAGCCAGGAAGTGCTTTGAAAGGCTGGTCATGACTCACATCAACACCATCATCCCGGAAACCCTAGACCCACTCCAATTCACGTACCGCCCCAACAGATCCATAGATGATGCAATCTCAGTCGCACACCACACTGCCCTTTCCCGCCTGAACAAAAGGAACACCTATGTGAGAATGCTGTTCATTGACTACAGCTCAGTGTTCAACACCATAGTGCCCACAAAGCTAAGGACCCTGAGTCTAAACACCTCCCTATGCAACTGGATCCTGAACTTCCTGACGTGCCGCCCCCAGGTGGTAAGGGTAGGTAACAACACATCCACCATGCTGATCCTCAACACTGGGACCCCTCAGGGGTGCGTGCTTAGTCCCCTCCTGTACTCCCTGTTCACACACAACTGCGTGGCCAAGCATGACTCCAACACCATCATTACGTTTGCCATGACACAACAATGAGACAGCCTATAGGGATGAGGTCAGAGACCTGGCAGTGTGGTGCCAGGACAACAATCTCTCCCTCATTGTGAGCTAGACAAAGAAGCTGATCGTGGACCTACAGGAAAAGACGAGCCAAACAGGCCCCCATTTAACATTGACGGGGCTGAAGTGGAGCGGGTCGAGAGTTTTTTTTGAAAGTTCCTTGGGGTCCACATTACCAACAGACTACCATGGTTCAAACACACCAAGACAGTCAAGAAGAGGGTTAACTGCCTTGTTCAGGGGCAGAACGACAGATTTTTACCTTGTTGGCTCAGGGATTCGATCTCGCAACCTTTCCTTTACTAGTCCAATGCTCTAACCACGAGGCTACCTGCTGGTTACTAGTCCAACGCTCTAACCACGAGGCTACCTGCCGCAACAGTGAACGTGAAGGTTGTGTCCCTGTTTTGTCATATTATCCTTGTCACAGATTCCACACAACAGAACCTGTACATGCATACAGTATCAGTCAAATATTTGGACACACCTACTCATTCAAGGGTTTTGCTTTATTGTTACTATGTTCTACATTGTATAATTATAGTGAAGACATCAAAACTATGAAATAACACATATGGAATCATGTAGTAACCACAAAATGTGTTAAACAAATCAAAATATATTTTAGATTTTAGATTCTTCAAAGTAGCCACCCTTTGCCTTGATGACAGCTTTGCAAAATGATCTGTTATTGGAAGAGAGGTTTGGAACTCTTTCTTGTTTTCTATCAATTCATTTACCGCCTGGTGATGTCACCATGGAAGGCCAAAACTCCCTCCCACCAAAACAGGCTGAAATTTCAGGCATTATTTTCAATCAGCTCTTACACTAAAAGGGCATTATTATATTTTCACAATTGCACAGTATTATTCCAACCTCCATAATGTTGAAAATATACTGTGTATAAAACATCAGGAACAGCTGCTCTTTCCATGACAGACTGACCAGGTGAAGCTATGATCCCTTATTGATGTCACTTGTTAAATCTATTTCAATCAGTGTAGATTTAAGGAGAGGAGACTGGTTAAATGAGGTTTTTTTTAAGCCTTGAGACAACTGAGACATGGATTGTGTATGTGTGTTATTCAGAGGGTGACTGGGCAAGACAAAAGATTGAAGTGCCTTTGAACGGAGTATGGTAGTAGGTGTCAGGCGCACTAGTTTGTGTCAAGGACTGCAACGCTGCTGGGGTTTTCACGCTCAACAGTTTCCGGTGTGTATCAAGAATGGTCCACTACCCAATGGGCATCCAGCCAACTTAAAACAACTGTGGGAAGCATTGGAGTCAACATGGGCCAGCATCCCTGTGGAACACTTTCAACTCCTTGTAGAGTCCATGCACTGAGGAATTGAGGCTGTTCTGAGGGCAAGGGGGTGTAACTCAATATTAGGAAAGTGTTCACCGGGCTTTTAAGGGAACTGATTGGTTTCGCTCTCTCTCCGAGCGTCTCGTTAGGTGGTTGGTTTGTGAGTGGATCAGTGAGGAGCTGGGTAGTGGAAGAGCGTGACATTGGCACGGCAACTCAACTTATTTGGGCTGCCACAGCTGCCCCTCCCCTGTTCCTTTTCACATCACATCACATCAATCTCCTTAGCAACAGATGAAGATGGGTGATCCCCAGTTGTCTCCTAGCACCGGAAGGCCACCGACCAGCCCCACAGACATGAAAAACACAGTCAATAACAATTATGCTTCTTTGGTTGTTGTTGTTTCTCAATGTACTTTTTTTTTATGCTACTGCCATTCATTTCATTCCCCCTCACCCCTTCCTACCTCCCCAGGTAAGAGAAAGAGGTGACTCTGTGTGTTCATTTGTGTCTCATCTCATCCTCGACCCCTGACCCCTCACCCTACCTGTATAGAGCAAGAGATGTGGTTCTGTCCGTCCCCCCAGGGGATGTAATGGTTCTGTCCGTCCCCCCAGGGGATGTAATGGTTCTGTCCGTCCCCCCAGGGGATGTAATGGTTCTGTCCGTCCCCCCAGGGGATGTAATGGTTCTGTCCGTCCCCCAGGGGATGTAATGGTTCTGTCCGTCCCCCAGGGGATGTAATGGTTCTGTCCGTCCCCCAGGGGATGTAATGGTTCTGTCCGTCCCCCAGGGGATGTAATGGTTCTGTCCGTCCCCCAGGGGATGTAATGGTTCTGTCCGTCCCCCCAGGGGATGTAATGGTTCTGTCCGTCCCCCCAGGGGATGTAATGGTTCTGTCTCTTTCTCCCCAGGTGTCCTGGCCATATTGATCCCCCAGCTGGACCTGGTCATCTCTTTAGTGGGGTCCGTCAGTAGCAGTTTCCTGGCTCTCATCTTCCCTCCACTCCTCCAGATCCTCACCTACCACAACGAAGGTCTGTCTCCCTGGGTCATCGTCAAGAACACCCTGATCTCTGTCATCGGCTTCCTCGGCTTCATCACCGGCACCTATATATCCATCACAGAGATCATCAAACGCAACGGCAGACATGACAATCTGGATGTGACCTTCTTCCAGGTCCAGTGAGAGATCTAGTGAGGAAGAGGAGGATATCTTGACAGTGGTTGGTCTGGCAAACAGTGGAGGCTGGCGAGTGGATAAAATCTGAAGACGGGCTCATTTTTAGTATGGATGGTACCTTCCTTTGATTTAGTGACACCAGCCTCCACTGCTGTCAAACAATCACAGTTAAAAGATGTCTTCACCCTGACTTCAGACATGTGTTTTTCTCACTTGCTCAATTGTCCATTGATTAAACATTTATTGATATTGTGAGTCTGCTTACTGTTGTGGTTATTGGTCACTGTGGAGCAATTATTTAATGGAATATAAGTGTAAACCAACTAATTGTTACAGTAACTGTATAGCCAAGAAGATAACACATTTTATTTTATTTAACCTTTATTTAACCAGGCAAGTCAGTTAAGTAACAAATTCTTATTTACAATGACGGCCTACTCCGGCCAAACCCGGACGGCGCTGTTCCAATGGTTTCCGCCCTATGACACGAGCGTCATTCTCTCTGTGCCTTATGAGCGTCCATGTTTATAACTTCTTATTTTTATGGTGTACTTTTTTTTTATATATATATTTTTTTTTTAAACTTTTCCATGCCGCAAGAGCACCTATCTTACATGTGTTATTATTTTATGTTGAATAATTTAACCAAATCATTGAATATTGAGGAATCACATTCTCGTAACATTTTATTATTGTTAAAACAAGGTACTAATAGAAATACTCGTTCTTGTTCGACGTTCTGTGGAAATACATCCTGGAAGTTGTCCAAGTGATAAAATGGCATTTAAATAACAGTCAAGTTCCATTTTGATTCATATCATAATTCTATATAGGCCTTGTTTTAACTAGAGTATTTCCAATAGAATGGTAAATGACTGACCGTGTTTAATATGACTATCAGAACACTACAACCTGTAGTCTGACAATCACCATCATCATTACTGCTGCACATGTAGCTATGACATTGACATTGAATACAGTTTCCTGACTACAAATTGAATACAGTTTCCTGACTACAAATTGAATACAGTTTCCTGACTACAAATTGAATACAGTTTCCTGACTACAAATTGAATACAGTTTCCTGACTACAAATTGAATACAGTTTCCTGACTACAAATTGTTTTTAAAAGGAAAAGCATCATTTACATGTTTCAAGTCAAGCTGTCCAGATCACCTACTGTAATACTGATTAACTTAAGGGACTGTAAAGAAATATGACGAAATAATGTGTATATTGTGGAGCTAATACCATGTGTTATTCCTCAGTTGAGGTCATTTATGTTGGTGCTTTCATTTATTACATGTGTCTCAAGTTGGGCACTGGATTTATTCATCATGCTCAATTATTTGATTTAGGCAGCATTTATTTTATCACTTGTCTCGGTTGTGCCAACTGTTTTCTTGAGTTTTTAGACTGAATGGGCCCAGTTTAGAGTGGGTTGGACTGAATGGGCCCAGTTTAGAGTGGGTTGGACTGAATGGGCTCAGTTTAGAGTGGGTTGGACTGAATGGGCTCAGTTTAGAGTGGGTTGGACTGAATGGGCCCAGTTTAGAGTGGGTTGGACTGAATGGGCTCAGTTTAGAGTGGGTTGGACTGAATGGGCCCAGTTTAGAGTGGGTTGGACTGAATGGGCCCAGTTTAGAGTGGGTTGGACTGAATGGGCCCAATTTAGAGTGGGTTGGATGTCATGGTGATACCACATGGCATTGGGAGAACTGAACTGATTGCCACTTTTTTCAACTAGCTTTGAATAATGGCAAGTTTTGATCTATTGTTGAGTTTGGACTTTATTGTAAATAAAAATCAAGTATTCTGAATTGTCCATGAGAAAATACTGCTGAGCATTTAATAAGGGGTCTTTTTGTCGTGATCATGAACATGTAAAAAATAATATATGTTGTTTTTATTTCATTACAGCCTTAATGAAAAGGTTCACACTTCTGGATATTATACATATGCATTTATTTCTATTTGATTTGTTTTGATGCTTGTTGTAGTGTTGACGGAAATTCAGATGTTTACATCCCTTAACTGTACTCATCATTTAGTCTGTGTCCCAAAAGGCACCCTAGTTCCTTCATAGTGCACTACTTCTGACCAGAGTCCAATGGGCCCTGGTTATACGTAGTGCACTACTTCTGACCAGAGTCCAATGGGCCTTGGTTATACGTAGTGCAATACTTCTGACCAGAGTCCAATGGGCCCTGGTTATACGTAGTGCACTACTTCTGACCAGAGTCCAATGGGCCCTGGTTATACGTAGTGCACTACTTCTGACCAGAGTCCAATGGGCCCTGGTTATACGTAGTGCACTATATAGGGAATAGGGTGCCATTTAGGATGGGGGGGGCTCGTTCACTGGTCTCTCTCTCCCTCAAAGAACTCAATTAAAGATACTCGCGGCTACTTTTACATACTTTTTAGCCAATAGTTCTGAATGTAGTGCCCACGAGCCAAAGGTGGTCCCCAAAAATGGCCTACTACGTCATATGTGCACCACATCATTGTTCTCTCTCTCCCTCATTCTACTGTGTGTGTGTCTTCCTAGTTTGTCACTCAAATGGTGAGGGGCTGAAATTTAAATTGCTAGGGGGGCTGGCGCACGTGGGGATAAATATAGCGAAAATGGCACCGCACAGCTTCTAGAAAAGTTGCTGTCAAGCTAAGGATTTTATGGCTAATTTAGGTGAAACAGTGATTCTCCTCATAGATTATGTATACATGAACACATCCAGCCCAAAAATACTTACTATTTGCCAGAAGTACCGGAGCATGTCTTTAATGGAAATAAATATTAGCATATTCTGAATATCTCAACTATCATTACAGCTTGTCTTGGGGTTTTCACGTGTATGTATGTTAAGCCAGTGCAATGTTGTTCCTTTGAGTCACTGAATGTCATGTAGAAAATGTAGAAAATATGTGCATGTTTCCTCCATATCTAAAATGCTCTCCACTTAAGTTGTTGGGTCTTCTGTAAGTATGTAGTTTAATAATCCTGGTTTGACTGAACTGATGAGTGACATAGAGAGAGGGTTTTGGGGTGACTAATAATCCTGTTATTAAATGTGTATCTATTAGCCGTCCAAGCAGGAAGAAGAAAAACGAGTCAATAACTAGTCATTATGGACACGTTGGACATTGCAGCTGACATGAAAGGCAAGTCGAGACTGACTGATCTACATAATCAGTCACAATTGACCCACAATGCATCATGGATTTGACGGTCTCGAACACAGCCTATTATTTGTAGATCAGTGCGTCAGTCACCATTTACCCACAATGCATCAGATTCGATTCTCTCGAACACTGCCTATTATTTGTAGATCAGTGTGTCAGTCACCATTTACCCACAATGCATCATGGATTTGACGGTCTCGAACACAGCCTATTATTTATAGATCAGTGCGTCAGTCACCATTTACCCACAATGCATCATGGATTTGACGGTCTCGAACACAGCCTATTATTTGTAGATCAGTGCGTCAGTCACCATTTACCCACAATGCATCAGATTCGATTCTCTCGAACACTGCCTATTATTTGTAGATCAGTGTGTCAGTCACCATTTACCCACAATGCATCATGGATTTGATGGTCTCGAACACAGCCTATTATTTGTAGATATGTGCGTCAGTCACCATTTACCCACAATGCATCATGGATTTGACGGTCTCGAACACAGCCTATTATTTGTAGATCAGTGCGTCAGTCACCATTTACCCACAATGCATCAGATTCGATTCTCTCGAACACAGCCTATTATTTGTAGATTAGTGTGTCAGTCACCATTTACCCACAATGCATCAGATTCGATTCTCTCGAACACGCCCATTTGTATATATCAGGTTGTCCATCAGTTCGATGAACAACATACAGTGCCTTCGGAAGGTATTCAGACCCCAAAATTACGTTACAGCCTTATTCTAAAATTGATTAAATTGTTTTTTTCCCCTCATCAATGTACACACAATACCCCATAATGACACAGCAAAAAAATGTTTGAAAAAAAAATCTATAAAATGAAAATAGCACTTTTACATAAGTATTCAGACCCTTTACTTAGTACTTTGTTAATGCACCTTTGGCTGTGATTATAGCAACGAGTCTTCTTGGGTATGACGTTACAAGCTTGGCACACCTGTGTTTGGGGAGTTCCTCCCATTCTTCTCTGCAGATCCTCTCAAGCTCTGTCAGGTTGGATGGGGAGCTTCGCTGTACAGATATTTTCAGGTTGGATGGGGAGCTTCGCTGTACAGATATTTTCAGGTCTCTCTAGACATGTTCGATCGGGTTCAAGTCCGAGCTCTGGCTGGGTCACTTAAGGACATTCAAAGACCTTTCCCGAAGTCACTCCTGTGTTGTCTTGGCCATGTGCTTAGGGTCATTGTCCTGTTGGAAGGTAAACCTTCTCCCCAGTCTGAGGTCCTGAGCGCTCTGGATCAGGTTCTCATCAAGGATCTCTCTGTACTTTGCTCTGTTCATCTTTCCCTTGACCCTGACTATTCTCCCAGTCCCTGCTGCTAAAAAAACATCCCCACAGCATGATGCTGCCAAAAGCATGCTTCACTGTAGGGATGATGCCAGGTTTTCCCCAGACATGATGCTTGGCATTTAGGCCAAAGAGTGCAATCTTAGTTTCATCAGACCAGAGAATCTGGTTTCTCATGGTCTGAGAGTCTTTAGGTGCCTTTTGCATGTGCCTTTTACTGAGGAGTGGCTTCTGTCTGGCCACTCTACCATAAAGACCTGATTGGTGGATTGCTGCAGAGATGGTTGACCTTCTGGAAGGTTCTCCCATCTCCACCGAGGAACTCTGGAACTCTGTCAGAGTGACCATCGGGTTCTTGGTCATCTCCCTGACCGAGGCTCTTCTCCCGATTGATCAGTTTGGCCGGGCGGCCTGCTCTGGGAAGAGTCTTTGTGGTTCAAACTTCTATCATTTAAGAATGATGGAGGCAACTTTGTTCTTTGGGACCTTCAATGCTGCAGAACATTTTTGGGACCCTTCCCCAGATCTGTGCCTCGACACAGTCCTGTTTCGGGGCTCTACGGACAATTCCTTCGACCTCATAACTTGGTTTTTGCTCTAACGTGCACTGTCAACTGTGGGACCTTATATAGACAGGTGTGTGCCTTTCCAAATCATGTCCAATCAATTGAATGTACCACAGGTGGACTCCAATCAAGTTGTATATACATCTCAAGGATGATCAACGGAAACAGGATGCACCTGAGCTCAATTTCGAGTCTCATAGCAAAAGGTCTGAATACTTATGTAAATAAGGTTATTCTGTTTTTATTTTTTATAAATTTGCACAAAAGAAATCTAAAAACCTGTTTTCTCTTTGTTATTATGGGGTATTGTGATGTCATTATGGGGTACTGTGTGTAGATCGATGAGAAAAAAAATATTTATACATTTTAGAATAAGGCTGTAACGTAACAAAATGTGGAAAAAGTCAAGAGGTCTGAATAATTTCCGAATGCATATAAAGCTAGAGAAGAAGGAAAAACAACAGCACATCCACAAGACATCTTTATTTAAAACTGATTTGAATTATCTTAGACACAAAATGTTCTCATCAAACTTATTAAAGTCATAAATATCATTCTCCATCATCTTTATGATTTTTATGATAATTTGCGAAAAATCATGACAAAAAAAATGGTACATTCTCATAATCATATTTTTCACCAAGCTACCCAGGACATTCAAATAACTCGCAGGATAGACATATACACGTGATACGTCACAAAACAATTATATGTAAACAAATATGTACGCCTGATACGTAAACAATAGATGTAAACATTCAATCATTTCGTATACTCACTTCTTAATCCCCACAATGCGTATCAAAGTAGTGTAGTGGAGGTATACGCTCAATTAATGAATAAAACTGATGGAACAAATCAGAAAGTTTAGCTTAAAATGTTGATCAAGTATTATTTCGGCACATTTTATGCGCAGCAATGTACACACGGCGGTAGGCCTGAGCGGGAATGTTCAAAATGCAATTTGTTGGGAAAACACCGTTCTAACATGTGCATCTTACCTTTCGTTTAATGGACAGAGTCAAATATCCATTATAAATAACCATTATCACCTGGACTCCATTACTTTGTTGATTACCCCCTCTATTTCTGTCTGCTCCTAAGTTTGTTCCCTGTGTCGGCATTGATGTCGTTATTTCTACCCCTGTCCAGACGCTGTTCCTGTTCTGTTTCATGTCCGTTGTTTCATTAAATGTTCACTCCCTGTACCTGCTTCTCGTCTCCAGCATCGATCCTTACTCATTTCTTCGTTGGCTATTTTTAATAACTATGAAAAAACTAAACATTTCCTTAATTGTGTCCTTATATTTTATTATTTGAATTAAACAAGTAAAACAATTTGTGTTGGACCTAGGATTGGGTAGTTGCAGCTAATTGGCCAATTGATATTCCCATCCCACGTTACCAGTCCCATTGGACCTTATAATGAAGTATTGTGACGCATCAAATACAGTTGAAGTTGGAAGTTTACATACACCTTAGCCAAATACATTTAAACTCAGTTTTCACAATTCTTGACATTTAATCCTAGTAAAAATTCCATGTTTTAGGTCAGTTAGGATCACCACTTTATTTTAAGAATGTGAAATGTCAGAATAATAGTAGAGATAATTATTTATTTCAGCTTTTATTTCTTTCATCACATTCCCAGTGGGTCAGAAGTTTACATACACTCAATTAGTATTTGGTAGCATTGCCTTTTAATTGTTTAACTAGGATCAAATGTTTCGGGTAGCCTTCCACAAGCTTCCCACAATAAGTTGGGTGAAATCTGGCCCATTGCTCCTGACAGAGCTGGTGTAACTGAGTCAGGTTTGTAGGCCTCCTTGCTCACACATGCTTTTTCAGTTCTGCCCTCAAATATTCTATGGGATTGAGGTCAGGGCTTTGTGATGGCCACTCCAATACATTGACTTTGTTGTCCTTAAGCCATTTTGCTAGAACTTGGGATGTATTTAAAAAATATATATTTAACCTTTATTTAACCAGGTAGGCTAGTTGAGAACATGTTCTCATTTGCAACTGCGACCTGGCCAAGATAAAGCAAAGCAGTTCGACACATACAACAACACAGAGTTACACATGGAATAAACCAAACATACAGTCAATAATACAATAGAACAAAAGAAAACAAAAAAAAGTCAGAGTGCAAATGAGGTAAGATAAGGGAGTTAAGGCAATAAATATAAATATGCTTGGGGTCATTGTCCATTTGGAAGACCCATTTGCGACCAAGCTTTAACTTCCTGACTGAGGTCTTGAGATGCTGCTTCAACATATCCACATAATTTTCCTACCTCATGATGCCATCTATTTTATGAAGTGCACCAGTCCCTCCTGCAGCAAAGCATGATGCTGCCATCCCCGTGCTTCACGGTTGGGATGGTGTTCTTCGGCTTGCAAGCATCACCCTTTTTCCTCCAAACATAACGATGGTCATTATGGCAAAAAAAGTTCTGTTTTTGTTTCATCAGACCAGAGGATATTTCTCCAAAAAGTACGATCTTTGTCCCCATGTGCAGTCGCACACCGTAGTCTGGCTTTTTTATGGCGGTTTTGGAGCAGTGGCTTCTTCCTTGCTGAGTGGCCTTTCAGGTTATGTCCATATAAGACTTGTTTTACTGTGGATATAGAAACTCTTGTACCTGTTTTCTCCAGTATCTTCACATGGTCATTTGCTGTTGTTCTGGGATTGATTTGCACTTTTCACGCCAAAGTACATTAATCTCTAGGAGACAGAATGCATCTCCTTCCTGAGTGGTATGATGGCTATGTGGTCCCATGGTGATTATACTTGCTTACTATTGTTTGTACAGATGAACGTGGTAACTTCAGGTGTTTGGAAATTGCTCCCACGGATGAACCAGACTTGTGGAGGTCTACAATTTATTTTCTGAGGTATTGGCTTATTTCTTTTGATTTTCCCATGATGTCAATCAAAGAAGTACTGAGTTTGAAGGTAGGCCTTGAAATACATCCACAGGTACACCTCCAATTGACTCAAATGATGTCAATTAGCCTATCAGAAGCCATGACATCATTTTCTGAAATTTTCCAAGCTGTTTAAAGGCACAGTCAAATTAGTGTATGTAAACCTCTGACCCACTGGAATTGTGATACAGTGAAATATAAGTGAAATAATCTGGGTGTAAACAATTGTTGGACAAATTACTTGTGTCATGCACAAAGTAGATGTCCTAACCGACTTGCCTAAACTATAGTTTGTTAACAAGAAATTTGTGGAGTGGTTGAAAAACGAGTTTGAATGACTTCAACCTAAGTGTATGTAAACTTCCGACTTCAACTGTATCTATACATTTTTTTAAATTAATTAATTAATTCTTGTTTTCTGTTCCTCAGTCTTTGTTTCGATTAAGCAAATGTGTGGAGTTTGAATTGGACATTGTTTAAAGGGATAGGTAGGATTGGGTATTTAATGGAAGTGCAGAGTTGTGCAGTAAAAAAAAATGTAACATGTGTAACGATGTTGATTTACATCATGACCAAACAATGTACTTCAACAGATTGGCATTCAACTTTTCATTATACTCAGATCCATACTAAAACGCTTCCAGGGAAAATGCAAGATAGACAACCCATGGAAAAGGTGTGAGATCAAACCCAAAGTTTCAGAATTTGTAACTCAAAGCTTGCTGACAGATGATTGTGACATTGCCAACAGCTCTGACTTTGACCAAGACATCATCGTTTGACTCATCCCCCATCCTGACATAGTGTTTTAGTCTCAGTCTTACCTGTCACAGAACCCAATGGAACTCTCAACCGTGCTGTTCCAGAATCCTACGGAACCTTCCAGAACCCTCAGCAGTGCTGTTCCGGAAGACTACAGAACCCTCAGCAGTGCTGTTTCA
Organism: Oncorhynchus tshawytscha; assembly: GCF_018296145.1. Taxonomy (NCBI): domain Eukaryota; kingdom Metazoa; phylum Chordata; class Actinopteri; order Salmoniformes; family Salmonidae; genus Oncorhynchus; species Oncorhynchus tshawytscha. The sequence goes on along the minus strand of NC_056436.1, from coordinate 82,096,681 downwards.
AAGCCCTCCAGAACCCTTAGCAGTAATGTTACAGAACCCTACAGAACCCTCAGCAGTGATGGTCCAGAACCCTACGGAACCCTACGGAACCCTCAGCAGTGCTGTTCCAGAACCCTACGGAACCCTCAGCAGTGCAGTTCTGAAGCCCTAGCGAAACCTCTGCAGTGGAACTTGAAAATGATTAGAACTATCCTTTTGTACTCCTTCCTGAAGTTATGGTTGAGCACTCCGTAGATGACTGCGTTGAGGCAGCTGTTGAAATAGGCCATGAAGTAGCTGGCTGTGAAGAGCCACTCAGGGATATTCACTCCCAGTCTGGGGTTGATAGCCACCGCCAGCCCAATGAAGTTCAGCGGAGCCCAGCAGACAGCGAACAACACAAACACCACAAACATAGTAAGGAAGATACGGAAGTCGTGTGGTTTGATCTTGGGCCTCGTGTCCGGTTTCACCCGTCTCCTCACCTGTAAGACCAGGATCCAGATCCTCAGGTAGCAGTACGTGACGATACTGATGGGGAGGATGAAGTGAACCACGACCACGGTGATGGTGTACAAGGAACTCACCGACTGGGCAAAGGTACACGAGTAGACCCTCGGGTCATACTGCAGAGACTCCATAAACCAGTTGGGCACGATGGCCAACACAGTCAGCGCCCACACCAGGATGACGTAACACACAGTGTTCTGGTTGGAGAAGAGCTTGTCGTACTTCAGGTTGTGACATATGTAGCAGTAGCGGTTGATGGCGATGCCGGTGATGTTGAAGATGGAGCCGATGACGCTCAGGCCCATCAGGAAGCCGCTGATCTGGCAGTGGATGTACCCGGCGATCCAGCCGTTGTGAAAGATGGCTGTCAGAACCAGAGGGTAAGGGTAGATCGCCACCACCAGGTCTGCCAGAGCCAAACTCACCACAAAGGCATTTCCTATGGGGCAGAGAGTGCATAAGATTGGATGGATCTTCAGAGTGTTAGGACAGTTTTCAAGGGCTGCCATTTTTAATTTGTAAATACATTGATTTATAATCTAAAAAACATAATAAAAACAATCAAATATTGATACATTTCCACCCACAAGGTCTGTCAGAGCCAAACTCACCACACACAGGCATTTCCTATGGGGCAGAGGATACCTCAGATTAAATAGTCCATTTTGTTCTGTTCTGTGACCGTTCATTAGTAGAAGTTCAAGGTCTCCCATCCTCTTTGTAAAACCATTCAATATCACCAAAACGTAATAAATCTAATAATTATTGGAAAATAATCCGACCCTATCTAATATGTACTGGTTGCTCCAAATTAACTATAGTTCATTTTTCTAAGGGTATATCCTTAAGACCCTGTTATCATTCCTGTCTTGCCAAACCCTCATAAAACTCCCATTAGTATGTACAGTACATAGGGAAAGACCAGGGGATTTGAGGATCCTTGTTAATTCTCATACTGACTTGTGTGTTAAAACTACATGATAATAATTGTAAATAGTTCATGAAGACCCCCAGGATTTCAGCATCAGCTAGTGCTTGCATGCTAGATTATTTCATTCATTGATTTAATTTACAGCATCCCATCCACGTGTGCAATAACATAAAACATAAACATGACATTTACACGTTGTGAGTTGAATAGCCCCTGGAGTCAGACACACGATCTGACTTGAACCGGAGTCTAATGAGTTGAATCATTGCTTCCAGTCAGATAGTAATATCAGTGTCCTGATAGATGGGATTGGTATTCATACAAATCCACACATTCACTATTTCTCCTCTTTCTTTTTCTCCTCTCTCTCTCTCTTTCTCCTCTCTCTCTCTTTCTCCTCTCTCTCTTTCTCCTCTCTCTCTTTCTCCTCTCTCTCTCTTTCTCCTCTCTTTCTCTCTTTCCCTCTTTCTCCTCTCTCTCTTTCTCCTCTCTCTCTCTTTCTCCTCTCTTTATCCTCTCTCTCTCTTTCTCCTCTCTCTCTCTTTCTCCTCCCTCTCTTTCTTTCTCCTCTCTCTCTTTCTCCTCTCTCTCTCTTTCTCCTCTCTCTCTTTCTCATCTCTCTCTCTCTCCTCCCTCTTTCTTTCTCCTCTCTCTCTTTCTCCTCTCTCTTTATCTCCTCTCTCTCTCATTCTCCTCTCTCTCTTTCTCCTCTCTCTCTCTCTCCTCTCTCTCTTTCTCCTCTCTCTCTCTTTCTCCTCTCTCTTTGTCTGTCTCTCTCTCTCTGCAAAGGCTGCCAGTGAATCTACCCCGAGAGACGATGCACGATTGTCTTTACATGATTGTCTTTAACAGAACTTTACTAATAATCAAGTAATTACCTGTGACAAGGCCAAGCAGGAAAGGAGATGGGAGGAAGATGAGGATAAGCAGAGGGGAGGAAGATGAGGATAAGGGGAGGGGGAGGAAGATGAGGATAAGGAGAGGGGAGGAAGAGGAAGATAAGGAGAGGGGAGGGAGAGGAGGAAAGAGTGAGGTGTATTGAATAAGGGTTTCAAACAAGGGGGTAGAACTCCCTGAAATAGCCTCCCTCTCCACTACAACTTTTCAATTGATAGTGTGTCTAGGCAGTTTGTATCTTAGGCTATCTTTACGCAGGCAGCCTAATTCTGTTTTTTTTTTTTTTCGAAAGATCTGATTGGTCAAAAGACCAATTAGTGGCTAAAGAACAGCATTGGGCTGCCTGTATGAACGCAGCCTTATTGTCTCGATAATTTAAAATGTCTCTCTAGAGCCGTGAGATGTGCTTGCAGAAAACAGGACTTTCATTGAGGTGACACCTACATAGGAGCCTGAATTTTGAAATCCTATACCCTGAATTGAAAACTGAGTTAATTAACCCCCAACGTGGACATCTACAGTGTACTCAGAGCAGCTGAGGGCTACATAGATCTTTAGCTTGGTAGGTGGATTCATGTCCCCCGGTGCAAGAAAGAGCAGGATTTTTACAGAAGTGATGGATCATCATATCTCTGCCTCGCCATAGTTCACATTGAATAGCCAACTCATCTCATTGATGCATTCATTCACAGATGTGCTGTACAGTTAAACAGCGGTCTAAGGCACTGCTAGTTGCGACACTACAGACACTCTGGTTCGAATCCAGGCTGTATCACAACCGGGCCGTGATCGGGAGTCCCATAGGGCGGAGCACAATTGGCCCAGTGTCGTCCGGGTTTTGGCCGCTGTAAATCAAATCAAATCAAATCAAATCAAATTTTATTTGTCACATACACATGGTTAGCAGATGTTAATGCGAGTGTAGCGAAATGCTTGTGCTTCTAGTTCCTGTAGGACATCATTGTAAATAAGAATTTGTTCTTCACTCACTTGCCTAGTTAAATAAAGGTTAAATAAATCAGTAGTCATTAGGGATCGCTCACTTCAGGAAGTAAATTGAATTGTGACACGTCGTGATGGGTGGCCTGCAGCTGATGATCTGGCACAGTTACGGAGTAGCACAACCAGGATGTCCTCCATGTCTGCAGTAACTGCACTGGTTTAAGGGGTCGAAACGTACTGACAACAGTGTTCCTGTCTGACAACTTGCGGCCGAAACCAGAATAAAATACCCTCAGCTTTTCAAATCAGTTGAAGAAAGGATGTGTGTGACGGATGTGACACGGCTAGCTAGTTAGCGGTGGTGCACGCTAATAGCGTTTCAATCGGTGACGTCACTCGCTTCGAGACCTTGAAGTAGTGGTTCCCCTTGCTCTGCAAGGGCCGCGGCTTTTGTGGAGCGATGGGTAACGATGCTTCGTGGGGGACTGTTGTTGATGTGTGCAGAGGGTTCCTGGGTCGAGCCCGGGTATGGGCGAGGGGACGGTCTAAAGTTATACTGTTACATATGAACACCCCTAACTGAATCACTGGATACTGTATCCATATAAATATAATAAACTATTCTACTGTATTTGTCTTCACTTTACAGTCCTCTCTGTGGGACATGATGCTCAGGAAAATATAACTGGATGAAGTTACGCAGGAAGCTTCTGTTGTGAATTGGAATGAGACACTGGGTTGAGGCCAAATTGATCAGAAACGGAGATGAGCACTTCTGAAGGCATGACATAATATCACAATTGCAAATGTAATTGTCCAACGACACATATAACTCAGTACTGTAGTACTACTAACAACACATACCACAGTACTGCAGTACTACTAACAACACAGATACCACAGTACTGTAGTACTACTAACAACACATACCCCAGTACTGTAGTACTACTAACAACACATACCTCAGTACTGTAGTACTACTAACAACACATACCCCAGTACTGCAGTACTACTAACAACACATACCCCAGTACTGCAGTACTACTAACGACACATACCCCAGTACTACTAACAACACAGATACCTCTGTAAAATAGTACTACTAACAACACCGATACCTCAGTACTGTAGTACTACTAACAACACATACCCCAGTACTGCAGTACTACTAACAACACATACCCCAGTACTGCAGTACTACTAAAAACACATACCCCAGTACTGCAGTACTACTAACAACACATACCCCAGTACTGCAGTACTACTAACAACACATACCCCAGTACTACTAACAACACATACCCCAGTACTACTAACAACACAGATACCCCAGTACAGTAGTACTACTAACAACACATACCCCAGTACTGCAGTACTACTAACAACACAGATACCCCAGTACAGTAGTACTACTAACAACACAGATATCTCAGTAAAATAGTACTACTAACAACACATACCACAGTACTGCAGTACTACTAACACCACAGATACCCCAGTAAAATAGTACTACTAACAACACAGAAAATAACAGACTGGGTGGCTACTTGCAATAGGTTATTACCTGCTTTCCTGAGCTTCCTGTTCCTGAAGACAGACAAGATGACCAACAGGTTCCCCAGAATGTCTACCACAATAGTTAGGATCAGGACTGTTGCCAGTAGAGTGACCACCAACGGGTAAGGATGCCCCTCTGTGTCCCTGCCATCCCCTTGTGAAGAAGAGTTTCTAGGGGCCACAGTGTCTTCAACCATGCTCACTTCATCCTTTAACGTCAGGGACAGTATGTCCTGCATGGTCCTTGTCCGTTCAATGACGACTTGCATTGCGTTTAAGTTGTATGTCTTTCCAGTCAGTGAATGCACGAAAGTCATTTGTTATTTTTCCGATAACTAATCTTCTTAAAGAAGAATGTTGTCTTCTTCTACTTTGATTTGAAATGGAATCATAGCAGATTTAATTGTAATGTATCATGATATTTTATAATGAGAAGAAAATATTAGAACAAAAAAAATGATATTTTAGCAAATTATTATTATTATTAAACTCGGAACAACAGCTTATTCATGGTTAGGCAAATAGTCAATGCATGCAGAGGTAATTTAATTATCTCACATTGGCAAAATTGTGTGACAGAACCAGTTAATCTCTACAAAGTATTCATAAACCTCTTCATTCATCTGGAGTCTTTAATCCTTCATTCATCAAATGATCTTGCTGCTGCGCGCACAGCGAACTTTCCCACACCCTTCCCAACTCGAGCGGTTTGTATCCCCACTTTCTCCCTATCAATCCGGTGGGGCGCAATAGTTATGCCTTCCGTTCCGTATCTCCGCTTTAGCGTCGGTGTTGTCTTTTCTCCTGTCACTCCTGTGCGTGAGAAAGTCTCTGCTTTCCTCGCCTTCGTTTTCAGATGATGATGATGATGATGCTGCTGATGTTGGGCTCTCCTCAGCACACGACACGTCCACGGTGCAAATGAAGGCTATTCCCCTGCCATAGCACCCCTCCCGCGCTCAAAAAAAGAAAGCCCCAACAACTATGTGTGCTCAAAACCTGATTAATGACAGACTTAAAAGCTGCAGTCTAATCACATTTTAATGTCAATAAAGTGAGTATTTTCCGAGATTATATTATGGTACCTTTCCAGATACATCTGGCTGGACAATAGGCTTCATAAATGCATTAGTGTTCAATAGGCCACTTATGAGTCATCAGTGTAGACACTAAACACCTTTGTTATTACATTTTAATGACATGACTTTAAGGGCTGCACATATTATTTAGTATACAACACTAGTTTAGATAAAGTAAACCAGGATGACTCCTATACAGGGCACTTTGGAACCAGCACAGAACAAGGGGAGAAGAACTGAGTACCCAGATCATTTTATATTACATTTATACATCCAGTGGTGGAGAAAGTACCCAACTGTCATACCCTGAGTAAAAGTCTTTGGTTTAAAATATACTTAAGTATCTAAAGTAAAGGACCAAGTTCGGGAAACGCTGCTCTACCAGAGATACTGGATATAGTGATGAGATGCTTGTGTCTCTGCCCTAACAATGAGATTCGTTGTCCACAGAGAGGAACGGCGAGCTGTCAAGTTCCCACCTCTTCCTCTCTTTGGATTGGTGGATACTTATCTTGTTATTTGAATACTTTTTTGAATATTCGATGAGGGGCGTTGACATCAACCATCTGTATTCAATGGAGAGTGAGATGTTATGCTAGCCTCATGAATATACATAGACCATCTCGTATTCCAACAGGGACAACTCCGATATAAAGTGTTTTTTCTCAAAGTTGCCAGGATGTCACATGCGCGTCACACTTATATCAGTACACTCCTAGCAACAACCTAAGCATGACAAAACTTATATTCGTTCAAACAAAGCTCATGTAGCAAAAAAGCAATTAACTTTTATCTTTACTAAATTTGACACTCATTGGCCGTCATACAAAAACTCCTTACTTGCTTAAAGAGTACCTGCCCCTTAAAAAACAACTTCTCATTTCGTAAACAGCCTGTGTGGCATCGAAGTGAGTCAAAAACCTTTATTCTAATGTCAAAATGTACTACGTGTAAATAGGATAATTTTGGTCATAACGTCCGTCTTCTTCTTCTATGATATTATGGTGGTCCATAAACCAACAGTAAAGGTGCATGGCGCCACCTACTGTGCTGGAGTGTGGTCAATCACAGTTTACAACATGTCTAAATCTTACTACCTAACTCAATACTTCTGAGAAAATAAAAAAAGAGCCCTACTCCAGACACAAACCATTCACATGCTTGCCAACCAGATGTAATGACGAGTTCAATGTACAATGTCCTAAGTGCCATCGAGCGGTACAGGTACAGCGACCTTTCTTTAGCTTCTTAGGAATCGGGGGCAGTATTCTGAAGTTCAGATGACTAAGTTGCCCAAAGTAAACTGCCTGTTACTCAGGCCCAGAAGCTAAGATATGCATATAATTGGCAGTATTGGATAGAAAACACTCTGAAGTTTCTAAAACTGTTAAAATAATGTCTGAGTATAACAGAACTGAAATGGCAGGCAAAACCCCAAGGAGAATCCATCTGGAAATCTTTTTTCTTTGAGGTGACCACCCATTGAAATGGCTGTCTATGTGAAATTCAAAGGAAAACCTCCCAGATTGCAGTTCCTATAGCTTCCACTAGATGTCAACAGTTTTCCGGCTTGTTTTTTGAAAAATGAGCTAGAATGTAGTTTTTCTTATTTTGACTGTAGTCTTGGGGCGCGCGCACTTCGTTATTTATCTCCGGTAATGAACATACTATTCTCCGCCTTAAATTTGATTGTTTATTTACATATTAGGGTACCTGAGGATTGATTAGAAATGTTGTTTGACTTGTTTATTTATTGGTAACTTTTGGGATTCCTTTGTATGCATTTTGAACGAGGGGAACAGGTCGAGTACTGAATCAAGCGCGCCAACTAAACTGACTTTTATGGGATATAAAGAAGGACTTTATCGAACAAAACAACCATTTGTTATGTTGCTGGGACCCTTGGGATTGCAAACAGAGGAAGATCTTCAAAGGTAAGTGATTTATTTTATCGCTATTTATGACTTTTTTATGCCTCTGCTGGTTTGGAAAAGGTTTTTAATGCTTTTGTACGCTGGGCGCTGTCCTCAGATAATCGCATGGTGTGCTTTCGCCGTAAAGCCTTTTTGAAATCTGACAAAGCAGCTGGATTATCAAGACGTTAAGCTTTGAAACGATGCAAGGCACTTGTATTTTCATGAATGTTTAATATTATGATTTTTGTATTTTGAATTTCGCGCTCTGCAATTTCACCGGATGTTGTCGAGGTGTGCCGCTAGCGGGACGTCTCGCCCAAAGAGGTTTCTTTAGAGGGCATATAAATGCCGGCCCTTGGGCTCAGAGTCTCATCTCTTCTGCCACACATCTATCAAAATGGCTCTGATCTTACGTCTGCCCTCACCTCTACCCAGTGGAACATTACAGTTTTTCTCAATTGCTTAAACACAAAAAATGTTTCACGTGGCACAAAAAACTATATCCTTACGTCATTTCCAAAAACACACACACCCATAAACATAAACACTATTCACCTGTTTCAATATTCAATACTCTTTCTGCAAAGCCTTACACAAAAGTGGCCAAATAAATCATTCATTGCACTATAAATTAATTCAGCAAACACATGCTCTCAATATAATTAACTCAAGTCATCACAACCTAAACTCAAAGAACACACTGTTCTCCAGGTGCAAACACTAAGTCTCAAAATTGTTACCACACCAATCAGAATTGCAGAATCAATAAATATGGCCTAGAGGCATGTGCTTTGGAACAATGGATCCTAACAATGTTGAAGTTGCAAGACAACAGAGAGGAAGAGGATGAGGACGACAACAACAACAAAGACAAGTAATCTCAGATGAAATCCGTGCCACACTAGTTCATCATGTGCTCATACATGGGAGGACTATGAGAGAAGCTGGACAGCTAGTGCAACGCAACCTAAACCGTTACACGGTTGCATCCATTGTCCGTACTTTCAGAAGGGAAAACAGGTCATTTGCCTTGTTGTTACTGTGATACATGTAATGTTGTAGTACATAGAGACTGAATCTCCACTTTGTTCTCAGTGTAGTTTTTACCACGGTAATGGATGACCATAGGTCAGTAATGGTCAAATTTCATTTTTGCAGAACTGAGACTTCTCACAGCTGAGCAGGAGACTGCCCTGGTGAATATGGTGATTGCCAATAATGCCATCCGTTTGACGGGAAATTCAAACCCAAATAGTTGAAGACCAGGTAGTCTTCCAAGGATTTGACAGCATCAGCATTTCCACCATTGACCGGATCGTTCAGAGGAACCTCCATAAGAACAAAGCAGCCGTACCGTGGGCCTTTTGAAAGGAATTCAAACAGAGTTAAGGAACAAAGATTCCAGTATGTGCCGGCAACGTCACCCTATGTGCAGCCATCAGCAATTGTGGCGTCTTCCACAGGCATGTCAAAGTGGGTCCATACAACACGGTACAACTCCTTCTACTTCAATATCAGTTGCACAATAACATTCTTCAACAGGAAGGGGAGCCAGGGCAACCAGAGCAAGCCATCAATATGTTGTCATTTGGGGTAACGTGAGTTTCCATCAGGCTGCTCTGGTTCGCGCCTGGTTCAATGACCACCCCAAGTTCACCTTTTTTGTGTTTTTTTTGCCAGCATATCCCACATTTCTGAATCCGATTCGAGGAATTTCTCTCAGCATGGCAGTGGAGAGTGTATGACAGCAACCCCTACGCACAGAAACACCTCCTGGAGGCAATGGTGGACGCCTGTGGGGATGTCTGTGGAGTCTATCCAGGGTTTTCTAAGGCACACAAGGGCATTTTTTTCCCACGCTGCCTGGCAAGAGCAAACATAATGTGTGACGTTGATGTAACGGTTTTCTAGTGGTGATGAAGGAGAGTCGGACCAAACTGCAGCGTGTCGATTGCGATCCATGTTTAATACAACAAAGAAACACGAACACTACACAAAACAATAAACGTAATCGAAACCGAAACAGCCTATCTAGTGCAAACTAACAGAGAGTACACATAGGACACTAAGGACAATCACCCACGACAAACTCAAAGAATATGGCTGCCTAAATATGGTTCCCAATCAGAGACAACGATAAGCACCTGGCTCTGATTGAGAACCACTCCAGACAGCCATAGACTTTGCTAGACAACCCACTAAGCTACAATCCCAATACCACCACCAAAACCCCAAGACAAACATACCATAATTACAAAAACCCCATGCCACACCCTGGCCTGACCAAATACATAAAGATAAACACAAAATACTTTGACCAGGGCGTGACAGTTGATGAGATATTATGGCCTGACCCCAGACCTGAGACGAGATGATGAGAACGCGGTTGCTGAGTAACCTGTACATTTACTGCATTAGAAATAAAGCTTTTGGAAATTTGGTATTTTACTGTGCATGGACTCTTCCTTACATGTTTTGTCAGTGTGACATTTCAAAGGGCAGGTTTTTGACTAAAACAGAATATACAGTAGTACTCCCTTATCCACTAATGTAAGAGGTATTTATTACAGTAGTACTCCCTTATCCACTAATGTAAGAGGTATTTATTACAGTAGTATTCCCTTACCCACTAATGTTAGAGGTATTTATTACAGTAGTACTCCCTTATCCACTAATGTAAGAGGTATTTATTACAGTAGTATTCCCTTACCCACTAATGTTAGAGGTATTTATTACAGTAGTACTCCCTTATCCACTAATGTAAGAGGTATTTATTACAGTAGTACTCCCTTATCCACTAATGTAAGAGGTATTTATTACAGTAGTATTCCCTTACCCACTAATGTTAGAGGTATTTATTACAGTAGTACTCCCTTATCCACTAATGTAAGAGGTATTTATTACAGTAGTATTCCCTTACCCACTAATGTTAGAGGTATTTATTACAGTAGTACTCCCTTATCCACTAATGTAAGAGGTATTTATTACAGTAGTACTCCCTTATCCACTAATGTAAGAGGTATTTATTACAGTAGTATTCCCTTACCCACTAATGTTAGAGGTATTTATTACAGTAGTACTCCCTTATCCACTAATGTAAGAGGTATTTATTACAGTAGTATTCCCTTACCCACTAATGTTAGAGGTATTTATTACAGTAGTACTCCCTTATCCACTAATGTAAGAGGTATTTATCACAGTAGTATTCCCTTACCCACTAATGTTAGAGGTATTTATTACAGTAGTACTCCCTTATCCACTAATGTAAAAGGTATTTATTACAGTAGTATTCCCTTACCCACTAATGTTAGAGGTATTTATTACAGTAGTACTCCCTTATCCACTAATGTAAGAGGTATTTATTACAGTAGTATTCCCTTACCCACTAATGTTAGAGGTATTTATTACAGTAGTACTCCCTTATCCACTAATGTAAAAGGTATTTATTACAGTAGTATTCCCTTACCCACTAATGTTAGAGGTATTTATTACAGTAGTACTCCCTTATCCACTAATGTAAGAGGTATTTATTACAGTAGTATTCCCTTACCCACTAATGTTAGAGGTATTTATTACAGTAGTACTCCCTTATCCACTAATGTAAAAGGTATGTATTACAGTAGTATTCCCTTACCCACTAATGTTAGAGGTATTTATTACAGTAGTACTCCCTTATCCACTAATGTAAGAGGTATTTATTACAGTAGTATTCCCTTATCCACTAATGTAAGAGGTATTTATTACAGTAGTATTCCCTTACCCACTAATGTAAGAGGTATTTATTACAGTAGTACTCCCTTATCCACTAATGTAAGAGGTATTTATTACAGTAGTACTCCCTTATCCACTAATGTAAGAGGTATTTATTACAGTAGTACTCCCTTACCCACTAATGTAAGAGGTATTTATTACAGTAGTATTCCCTTATCCACTAATGTAAGAGGTATTTATTACAGTAGTACTCCCTTATCCACTAATGTAAAAGGTATTTATTACAGTACTGTTGAAGTTCTCTCACCAGGGTGTTCCTGAAAGGGTTATCTGGATAGGCAGTTCTGTGATTTTACAAAATTCCTAATTATTTATCTGAAAAGCCATTCTATTCTATTCTATTCTATTCTATTCTATTCTATTCTATTCTAAACATTTTGGGAGCAGTGTTTTGAATGGATCCCTCCAGTGTGTAACAAACAGTCATGTAGCCTGTGTTTTTGACAGCTTGTTTGAATTGGGACCCAGAAGTTAGATGTTTGTACCGTTGGGTGTGAGGTTTTTAAAATTGCGTGTGAAGATTTGAGAGAATGGTGAGTTGTTCCAGGAATTGTTTCTAAGCAAGTGAGGAAAAACTGTCAACAATTATATCTAGTTTCAAAGCTCTTTTGGCTAACTGGTCTTCATTTTCATTCCCTTCCACACCTGAATGTGCTGGGACCCAGCAGAATCTCACTACTACACCCAGGTCTCTCAATTCTCCATAATAACATGAATAGCTCCAATAGTAGGTCACTCCTATTTAGATTGACCAAATAAACTATTCAATACAGACAGAGAATCTGAGCGAATTATAATTCTAGCAGGTTGTATGTCCTCCACCCACTGGAGGGCCACTATCGCCACACAGTTCAACTGAGCATACTGACAATTCATCAAACAGCATCCGAAGAAGAGTCAACAGTATCCCTTTTCTTATATGAATCAACATGAGCATTTCAAATCTCACACCTCCGTTACTTCTATACTTCATCCAAGGTAACCCCCCCCCCTCCCCCCAACAAGTCAGCTTACGGCCAATTTTTGATCCACAACATAGACCATACAACATAGACCATACAACATAGACCATAGACCATAGACCGTACAACATAGACCATAGACCATACAACATAGACCATAGACCATACAACATAGACCATAGACCATACAACATAGACCATACAACATAGGCCATAGACCATACAACATAGACCATAGACCATACAACATAGACCATAGACCATACAACATAGACCATACAACATAGAACATACAACATAGACCATACAACATAGACCATAGACCGTACAACATAGACCATAGACCATACAACATAGAACATAGACCATACAACATAGACCATAGACCGTACAACATAGACCATAGACCATAGACCATACAACATAGACCATAGACCATACAACATAGACCATAGACCATACAACATAGACCATAGACCGTACAACATAGACCATAGACCATACAACATAGACCATAGACCATACAACATAGAACATAGACCATACAACATAGACCATAGACCGTACAACATAGACCATAGACCGTACAACATAGACCATAGACCATACAACATAGACCATAGACCATACAACATAGACCATAGACCATACAACATAGACCATAGACCGTACAACATAGACTGTACAACATAGACCATAGAACATAGACCATAGACCGTACAACATAGACCATAGGCTGTACAACATAGACCATACAACATAGACCATAGACCATACAACATAGACCATACAACATAGACCATAGACCATACAACATAGACCATAGACCATACAACATAGACCGTACAACATAGACCATAAAACATAGACCATAGACCATACAACATAGACCATACAACATAGACCATAGACCGTACAACATAGACCATAGACCATACAACATAGACCATAGACCATACAACATAGACCATACAACATAGAACATACAACATAGACCATACAACATAGACCATACAACATAGACCATACAGCATAGACCATAGACTGTACAACATAGACCATAGACCGTACAACATAGACCATACAACATAGACCATACAACATAGACTGTACAACATAGACCATACAACATAGACCATAGACCATACAACATAGACCATAGACTGTACAACATAGACCATACAACATAGACCATAGACTGTACAACATAGACCATACAACATAGACCATACAACATAGACCATAGACCATACAACATAGACCATAGACCATACAACATAGACCATACAACTTAGACCATAGACCATACAACATAGACCATAGACCATACAACATAGACCATACAACATAGACCATAGACTGTACAACATAGACCATATACCATACAACATAGACTATAGACCGTACAACATAGACTGTACAACATAGACCATAGAACATAGACCAAAGACCGTACAACATAGACCATAGGCCGTACAACATAGACCATACAACATAGACCATAGACCATACAACATAGACCACAGACCGTACAACATAGACTGTACAACATAGACCATAGAACATAGACCATAGACCGTACAACATAGACCATAGGCCGTACAACATAGACCATACAACATAGACCATTGACCATACACCATAGACCATACAACATAGACCATAGACCATACAACATAGACCATAGACCATACAACATAGACCATAGACCGTACAACATAGAACATAGACCATAGACCGTACAACATAGACCATACAACATAGACCATAGACCATACAACATAGACCATACAACATAGACCATAGACCGTACAACATAGACCACAGACCATACAACATAGACCATACAACATAGAACATACAACATAGACCATAGAACATAGACCATAGACCGTACAACATAGACCATAGACCGTACAACATAGACCATAGACAATACAACATAGAACATACACCATACAACATAGACCATACAACATAGACCATAGACCATAGACTGTACAACATAGACCATAGACCGTACAACATAGACCATACAACATAGACCATACAACATAGACCATAGACCATACAGCATAGACCATAGACCGTACAACATAGAACATAGACCATAGACTGTACAACATAGACCATAGACCGTACAACATAGACCATACAACATAGACCATAGACCATACAACATAGACCATACAACATAGACCATACAACATAGACCATAGACTGTACAACATAGACCACAGACCATACAACATAGACCATACAACATAGAACATACAACATAGACCATACAACGTAGACCATACAACATAGACCATACAACATAGACCATAGAACATAGACCGTACAACATAGACCATACAACATAGACCATAGGCCATACAGCATAGACCATAGACTGTACAACATAGACCATAGACCATACAACATAGAACATACACCATACAACATAGACCATAGAACATAGACCATAGAACATAGACCATAGACCGTACAACATAGACCATAGACCGTACAACATAGACCATAGACTGTACAACATAGACCATAGACTGTACAACATAGACCATAGACCGTACAACATAGACCATACAACATAGACCATAGACTGTACAACATAGACCATAGACTGTACAACATAGACCATAGACCGTACAACATAGACCGTACAACATAGACCATAGACTGTACAACATAGACCATAGACTGTACAACATAGACCATAGACCATACAACATAGACCATAGACCGTACAACATAGACCGTACAACATAGGCCATAGACCATACAACATAGACCATAGACCATACAACATAGACCATAGACTGTACAACATAGACCATAGACCGTACAACATAGACCATACAACATAGACCATAGACCGTACAACATAGACCGTACAACATAGACCATAGACCATACAACATAGACCATAGACTGTACAACATAGACCATAGACCGTACAACATAGACCGTACAACATAGACCATAGACCATACAACATAGACCATAGACTGTACAACATAGACCATAGACCGTACAACATTGACCATACAACATAGACCATACAACATAGAACATAGACCATAGACTGTACAACATAGACCGTACAACATAGACCATAGACCATAGACTGTACAACATAGACCATAGACCGTACAACATTGACCATACAACATAGACCATACAACATAGAACATAGACCATAGACTGTACAACATAGACCATACAACATAGACCATAGACCATACAACATAGACCATAGACCGTACAACATAGACCATAGACCATACAACATAGACCATAGACCGTACAACATAGACTGTACAACATAGACCATAGAACATAGACCATAGACTGTACAACATAGACCATAGACCGTACAACATTGACCATACAACATAGACCATAGACCATACAACATAGACCATAGACTGTACAACATAGACCATAGACCGTACAACATTGACCATACAACATAGACCATACAACATAGAACATAGACCATAGACTGTACAACATAGACCATACAACATAGACCATAGACCATACAACATAGACCATAGACTGTACAACATAGACCATAGACCATACAACATAGACCATAGACCGTACAACATAGACTGTACAACATAGACCATAGACCGTACAACATAGACCATAGGCCGTACAACATAGACCATGGACCATACAACATAGACCATAGACCGTACAACATAGACTGTACAACATAGACCATAGAACATAGACCATAGACCGTACAACATAGACCATAGGCCGTACAACATAGACCATACAACATAGACCATTGACCATACAACATAGACCATACAACATTGACCATACAACATAGACCATAGACCATACAACATAGACCATACAACATAGACCATAGACCGTACAACATAGACCGTACAACATAGACCATAGACCATACAACATAGACCATAGACCATAGACCATACAACATAGACCATACAACATAGAACATACAACATAGACCATACAACATAGACCATACAACATAGTCCATAGAACATAGACCGTACAACATAGACCATACAACATAGACCATACAACATAGACCATAGACCATAGACTGTACAACATAGACCATAGACCGTACAACATAGACCATAGAACATAGACCATAGAACATAGACCATAGAACATAGACCATAGAACATAGATCATAGACCACACATCCCCCAGCTCAGTACCCCTGCTTATTATAGAGTAGAACTAACTCCATGCATTTTTCTTGACAGATTGAATAACCCTTCGTACTACAGCTCTCTTCATTAGGAAATCAACTAGATTCTCAGGAGTCATATTCCTACGCATCACTTGGTAAACACTAGTTCTTTCTCCAATAGCCGCAGTGCACTCTTCAGTCCACCAAGGAACCACCTTCCTTTTTTCTCACGCAATTCACCCATTGGTACATATAAAATTCACAGCACTCAAAATCAGAGAGGTCACAGAGGCAACACATACATCAGCCCGGCTTCTCTAAACACAAACTGTCCAACAGACTTTTAAGCAATGATCACCAAACATTTCCCAGTCTGCTTCAAAACCGTGCACTCTCCTCAAACAATAGCATGTTATTCTTTCACTGTAATAGCCACTGTAACTTGGACAGTGCAGTTAGATTAACAAGAGTTTAAGCTTTCTGCCAGTATCAGATATGTCTATGTCCTGGGAAATGTTCTTGTTACTTACAACCTCACGCTAATCGCGTTAGCCTACGTTAGCTCAACCATCCCGCTGGGGGACCCACCATATCCTGAAGAAGCGATTAGCATCATCTATGAAATCACCATCTTCTGAATGGTGCCCCTATCTGGAATAGTAATGTTTAAAAGTTCATGCTACACCAAGTCAGGAAGTGATCACCCCCAACAGTAGAATCATTCCATTCCATTCACACGCCAGACGTATTAGCGTTAAAAGCCAGTTGTGAGGTCCAGGCAGGATGTAACCTCTCTGACAACGTCAACTCCTGTACCACGTCATTAAGACATACTAATGGTCTTGTTTCCATCACATCTTCCACAATAGTAACATTATAATTTTTTTTAACCTTTATTTTTAATTAGGCAAGTCAGTTAAGAACAAAATCTTATTTTCAATGACGGCCTAGGAACAGTGGGTTACCTATCTTGTTCAGGGCCAGAACGACAGATTTTTTACCTTGTCAGCTCGGGGATTCTATCTTGCAACCTTTCGGTTACTAGTCCAACGCTCTAAACACTAGGCAACCTGCCGCCCCATCTGTACGTGTGTTGTACGTGTGCTTCCCCCATAAACTACTATGTGTATTAAAGTCGTCACACCATAATTCTTATTTCATCAAACATCGCTACAGATAGTTGACGACAAGGGTTGTAAAAATTGTGTAACTTAATATTGTTAAATAAAGGGTTAAATAAATACAACAATTTAACTGTAGATTTCCACCATCACTCATTCAAATTCAGATGGGACAGGTATATTACGATATACAAGACCTTCCCCTATGAACGTATAACGCACACCACCCTGTCCAGTTAATCTATCAGATCTGATTGAACAATAACCAGGAACAATAAAATCAAGATGTGGTATAAGCCATGTTTCTTGAACACATATCACATCAGGTTTGATCTCTAAATCTATTACATATTTCTTAAACTCCTGACTGTTAGCAAAAAGGCTTCTGGCATTCCTCTGAAGGAAAACAAAAAACATTATTCTAATTGTCATCATACTGAGACATTCCATCAATAACATTATGAACATTATCATTGTCTTTCTGGGATGTTGTTATTGTAGTCATATGGTCTCTGAACATTATCATTGTCTTTCTGGGATGTTGTTATTGTAGTCATATGGTCTCTGGACATTATCATTGTCTTTCTGGGATGTTGTTATTGTAGTCATATGGTCTCTGGACATTATCATTGTCTTTCTGGGATGTTGTTATTGTAGTCATATGGTCTCTGGACATTATCATTGTCTTTCTGGGATGTTGTTATTGTAGTCATATGGTCTCTGGACATTATCATTGTCTTTCTGGGATGTTGTTATTGTAGTCATATGGTCTCTGGACATTATCATTGTCTTTCTGGGATGTTGTTATTGTAGTCATATGGTCTCTGGACATTATCATTGTCTTTCTGGGATGTTGTTATTGTAGTCATATGGTCTCTGGACATTATCATTGTCTTTCTGGGATGTTGTTATTGTAGTCATATGGTCTCTGGACATTATCATTGTCTTTCTGGGATGTTATTATTGTAGTCATATGTATGGTTGTGTGTCTTTGTACTGTACTCATAATAAAATAAAACAATTATCAATGGTGGAAACATTTGAATAAAGACAATTTAAGACACCTCATTAGCATAATTCATGTTGACATAGCATCATCATATGCCATGTTTATGTAGCCTAACGCTTGGACAGGAAATCCGACTCAACCACTTAGGAGAAGATAAGTAGAACATTGTCTCAACCATTAGGTATCTTAGAAGATAAGTAGAACATTGTCTCAACCACGAGGTATTCTAGGAGATAAGTAGAACATTGTCTCAACCACTAGGTATCCTAGAAGATAAGTAGAACATTGTCTCAACCACTAGGTATCTTAGGAGAAGATAAGTAACACTTTGTCCATACACTGAGTTTCCCTCCAAATGTCAGAGGTAAGAAGCATCTCATAGGAGTCTGGTACAGGGCAGAAACAGGTCATCTTGTTCTGTCTGAGACTATCCACCTGAGAACTATGTCCTCTTTTCTAACTCTCACTGTAATCACTATGGAAAGACTGAACATTGGGGATACCTGTCAATGTAATCACTATGGACAGACTGGGCAGTAGACATATTTCTCACTGTAATCACTATGGACAAACTAGACTGTAGGATACCTCTCACTGTAATCACTATGGACAGACTGGACAGTATGATACCTCTCACTGTAATCACTATGGACAGACTGGACAGTAGGATACGTCTCACTGTAATCACTATGGACAAACTAGACAGTAGGATACCTCTCACTGTAATCACTATGGACAGACTGGACAGTAGGATACGTCTCACTGTAATCACTATGGACAAACTAGACAGTAGGATACCTCTCACTGTAATCACTATGGACAGACTAGACAGTAGGGATACCTCTCACTGTAATCACTATGGACAGACTAGATAGTAGGATACCTCTCACTGTAATCACTATGGACAGACTGGACAGTAGGGATACCTCTCACTGTAATCACTATGGACAGACTAGACAGTAGGGATACCTCTCACTGTAATCACTATGGACAGACTAGACTGTAGGATACCTCTCACTGTAATCACTATGGACAGACTGGACAGTAGGATACGTCTCACTGTAATCACTATGGACAGACTAGACTGGCTCACTGTAATCACTATGGACAAACTAGACAGTAGGATACTTCTCACTGTAATCACTATGGACAGACTAGACAGTAGGGATACCTCTCACTGTAATCACTATGGACAGACTAGATAGTAGGATACCTCTCACTGTAATCATTATGGACAGACTAGATAGTAGGATACCTCTCACTGTAATCACTTTGGGCAGATTAGACAGTATGATACCTCTCACTGTAATCACTATGGACAGACTAGACAGTAGGATACCTCTCACTGTAATCACTATGGACAGACTAGACAGTATGATACCTCTCACTGTAATCACTATGGACAGACTAGATAGTAGGATACCTCTCACTGTAATCACTATGGACAGACTAGACAGAATGATACCTCTCACTGTAATCACTATGGACAGACTAGACAGTATGATACCTCTCACTGTAATGGCTAAAAAGGTAAAAATGTTGTCCATGATAACATTCAAACACAAATATATATATTTTTTAAATGTAACCTTTATTTAAATAGGTAAGTCAGTTAAGAACAAATTCTTTGGCTTGTGTGACGTTTGCATTATGTACGCCCAACTGGTCCAAACACCCTTCTTTCATTTTTGCATACTAGGGGGCGCTATTTTAATTTTTGGATGAAAAACGTTCCCGTTTTAAACAATATTTTGTCATGAAAATCTCGACTATGCATATAATTGACAGCTTTGGAAAGAAAACACTCTGACGTTTCCAAAACTGCAAAGATATTGTCTGTGAGTGCCACAGAACTGATGTTACAGGCGAAACCCAGATAAAAATCTAATTAGGAAGTGCCGCATTTTTTGAAACCGCCTCATGCCAATGACTCCTTATATGGCTGTGAAGGAGCTAGGAGTCAGCTTACGTTTTCCACGTTTTCCCCAAGGTGTCTACAGCATTGTGACGTCTTTTTAGGCATTTCCATTGGAGAATGGCTGTAAGAGACCATATAGGGCGAGTGGTCGCATGGTGTCTCCGGGAGAAAACCTTGCGTAAAATACTGAGGTAGCGATTTTTCCAATCGTTTCTTTATGAGAAACCAACTGCCTCGACGGATATATTATCGAATACATATGTTAAAAACACCTTGAGGATGGATCCTAAACAATGTTTGCAGTGTTTCTGTCGATATTATGGAGCAAATTTTGAAAAAAGTTTGGTGTTATAGTTGAAGTATTTTTGGTCGATTTCTCAGCCAAGCAGGATGAACAAACGGCACGTTTTTCGCCTACAAAATATTATTTTTGGAAAAAGGAACATTTGCTATCTAACTGGGAGTCTCCTGAGTGAAAGCATCTGAAGTTCTTCAAAGGTAAATGATTTAATTTGTTTGCTTTTCTTATTTTTGTGAAAATGTTGCCTACTGCTAGCAGAGCCTAGCATAGCATTATGCCATGATAAACTTACACAAATGCTTGTCTAGCGTTGGCTGTAACGCATATTTTGAAAATCTGAGATGACAGTGTTGTTAACAAAAGGCTAAGCTTGTGTTTGAATATATTTATTTCATTTCATTTGTGATTTTTGCGTATTTATGTCTGCTGCGTTATGCTAATGCGTTTGAGGCTATGATTACGCTCCCGGATACGGGTTTCATTTTTCGTCGCAAGAGGTTATTAACCTGTTGCGTGAGCCATCCCGATCCGGGATCGTGAATACAGCCTCAAGCTCATTACCATAACGCAACGTTAACTATTCATGAAAATCGCAAATGAAATGAAATTAATATGCTAGCTCTCAAGCTTAGCCTTTCGATAACAACACTGTCATCTCAGATTTTCAAAATATGCTTCTCAACCATAGGAAAACAATCATTTGTGTAACAGTAGCTAGCTAGCGTAGCATTTAGCGTTAGCATTAGCATTAGCATTAGCAGGCAACATTCTCACAAAAACCAGAAAATCATTCAAATAAAATCATTACCTTTGAAGAACTTCAGATGTTTTCAATGAGACTCTCAGTTAGATAGCAAATGCTCCGTTTTTCCTGAAAGATGATTTGTTTAGGAGAAACTGCTCCGTTTGGTGCGTCACGTTTGGCTACCAAAAAAAACGAAAATTCAGTCTTCAAAACGCCAAACTTTTTTCCAAATTAACTCCATAATATCGACTGAAACATGGCAAACGTTGTTTAGAACCAATCCTCAAGGTGTTTTTCCACATATCTCTTGGATGATATATCGTTTGTGGAAGTGTGCTTTCCCTCTGAATCCCAGGAGAAAATGGCTGCGGCTGAAGATTACGCACCAATTTACACAAAGGCCACCGGGCGGACCCGTGGTAAATGTAGTCTCTTATGGCCAATCTTCCAATGATATGCCTACAAATACGTCACAATGCTGCAGACACCTTGGAGAAACGATAGGAAGGACAGGCTCATTCCCGGCGCATTCACAGTCATATAAGGAGACAATAGAAAACAGAGCTTCAAAATTCTGCCCATTTCCTGGTTAAAGTATCATCTTGGTTTCGCCTGTAGCATGAGTTCTGTGGCAGTCACAGATAATATCTTTGCAGTTTTGGAAACCTTAGAGTGTTTTCTTTCCAAAGCTGCCAATTATATGCATAGTCGAGCATCGTTTCGTGACAAAATATTGCGCTTAAAACGGGCACATTTTTTTATCCATAAATTAAAAGAGCGCCCCCTATATCCAAGAAGTTAAGAACAAATTCTTTGGCTTGTGTGACATTTGCATTATATACGCCCAACTGGTCCAAACACCCTTCTTTCATTTTTGCATACTAATTTGAGTGTCCCGGATATATATATACTATGTTACGTCTAGTTCTTGAGACCAGGCTGGTATACGTTGTTTGACTCTGGGTAACAGCTTCAATAGCTAACCACAATGTCTACAATTACCTTCAACTCCCATTTTAACACACACACACACACACACACACACAGAGGCTAGTATTTCAATGGTGTTTTTAGAGAGAGGCTAGTATTTCAATGGTTTCATGTTTTTAGAGAGAGGCTAGTATTTCAATGGTGTTTTTAGAGAGAGGTTAGTATTTCAATGGTGTTTTTAGAGAGAGGCTAGTATTTCAATGGTGTTTTTAGAGAGAGACTAGTATTTCAATGGTTTCATGTTTTTAGAGAGAGGCTAGTATTTCAATGGTGTCTTGTTTTTTAGAAAGAGGGTAGTGCCTGAGAGCCTGATGGAGACTGACAGGCCTGGGGAGTGATTGACACCTGGGTGGATGTGATGACTTACTACACAGCGGATCTAAACACAGGGTTGTCAGTGAGGGGATGTTGCTGACTAACAACACCCTCAACAGGCGTGTGTGCTTGTGTGCGTTTTGGGAGTGATATAATTATGATTACTATAATTGCATTGCTGTGAATGTAGCAATATAATTTGGTAATTAGGGGAAAGTTCAGGCCCATGTCAAAGTCATTTTTATGGAGTTCAATTACCCACCAAAATGAGTGTGTTGTGTTCCAACTCAATGACCCAAAACATACCCTATTCCCTTTATAGAGCACTACTGTTGACCAGGACCCATAGGGTAGTGCACTACTGTAGACCAGGGTACAGAACATTGAGCCTCTGAGACTTTTCAACCCTCAGTCACCCATCTCAATCAGTGGTCACCAATCTAGTCGATCACCAAACATTTCTGTAGAAACGCCAACAACAAAGGCTTGCGCTCCTTTTTTGAAATTCAGAAGCCCTGCGTACCGAGTAGTCAAAGTGTTCCCGTGTCAAACCATTTAATTTGTCTTTAAAGACAAACTCCACCTACCAGTCCGCCTACCAGACGGAGAGAAGACAAACTCCGCCTACCAGTCCGCCTACTAGACGGAGAGAAGACAAACTCCGCATACCAGATGGAGAGAAGACAAACTCCGCCTACCAGATGGAGAGGAGACAAACTCCGCCTACCAGACGAAGAAGAGACAAACTCCGCCTACCAGACGGAGAGAAGACAAACTCCGCCTAGCAGACGGAGAGAAGACAAACTCCGCCTACCAGACGGAGAGAAGACAAACTCCGCCTACCGGATGGAGAGAAGACAAACTCCGCCTACCAGACAGATAGAGAGATCTGTGACTAAATCGAGTGTGCCTACTGTGCTGGCCAATGGTATAGACTTGTTTACGTGCTGATGTGCGTTTTGTTGCCAACCTTACTTTTCTACCTGACAACTACGGTTTTTACTTTTTAATTACCGTTTATATTTTTAGTTTTTCCTTCACTTAACTTTTTCTCCTTCAACTTTTCACTCCGGACGTTTTATCTGGACGTGGTTCGTCAGGACCTCCAACAGTCGAAGCTAAGTAGTAACATTAACATGATGACTTCAAATTGCAGTCGTTGTACTCATAATATACAGGAGAACGATCGCCTTATGGCGAGGATAGCTGTGCTGCAAGCCCAGCTTCAGACGCAAGCGTTAGGCAAGGGTAATTTCAGTGTAGGAAAGGATGAAACAGCATCTGTGCCACCAGTGAGTACAGATAGTAACGTTAGTACAAATCCCCTTGCACGGTCCCCGCAGCCGGACAACTTTCTCATGGCTTCTGGAGGGAAATACTGTAGGAATGTTCAACTGGTGTAGCTCATTCAGCCGACAGAAACTTTCAACCGGAGTCAGAGGCCGAGCCTTCTCTGGTCTCTACTCCTCCCGTTACGGGGTCTGAGACGCCGAAGCTTCCCACCATTACCTCTGACAAATTGAAAACCCTAGTCACTGGCGACTCCATTACCCGCAGTATTAGACTTAAAACGAATCATCCAGTGATCATACACTGTTTACCAGGGGGCAGGGCTACCGGCGTTAAGGCTAATCTGAAGATGGTGCTGGCTAAAGCTAAAACTGGCGAGTGTAGAGTGTATAGGGATATTGTTATCCACGTCGGCACCAATGATGTTAGGATGAAACAGTCAGAGGTCACCAAGCGCAACATAGCATCAGCGTGTAAATCAGCTAGAAAGATGTTTCGGCATTGAGTAATTGTCTCTGGCCCCCTCCCAGTTAGGGGGAGTGATGAGCTCTACAGCAGTCTCACAACTCAATCGCTGGTTGTAAACTGTTTTCTGCCCCTCCCAAAAGATAGAATTTATAGATAATTGGCCCTCTTTCTGGGACTCACCCACAAACAGGACCAAGCTTGGCCTGTGGAGGAGTGACGGACTCCATCCTAGCTGGAGGGGTGCTCTCATCTAACCTACCAACATAGACAGGGCTCTAACTCCTCTAGCTCCACAATGAAACAGGGTGCAGGCCAGGCAGCAGGCTGTTAGCCAGCCTGCCAGTTTAGTGGAGTCTGCCACTAGCACAGTCAGTGTAAGTCAGCTCAGCTATCCCCATTGAGACCGTGTCTGTGCCTCGACCTAGGTTGGGCAAAACTAAACATGGCGGTGTTCGCCTTAAAAATCTCACTAGAATAAAGACCTCCTCCATTCCTGTCATTATTGAAAGAGATCGTGATACCTCACATCTCAAAATAGGGCTAATTAATGTTAGATCCCTCACTTCAAAGGCAGTTATAGTCAATTAACTAATCACTGATTATAATCTTGATGTGATTGGCCTGACTGAAACATGGCTTAAGCCTGATGAATTTACTGTGTTAAATGAAGCCTCACCTCCTGGTTACACTAGTGACCATATCCCCTGCGCATCCCGCAAAGGCAGAGGTGTTGCTAACATTTACGATAGCAAATATCAATTTACAAAAAAAACAGACGTTTTCATCTTTTGAGCTTCTAGTCATGAAATCTGTGCAGCCTACTCAATCACTTTCCATAGCTACTGTTTACAGGCCTCCTGGGCCATATACCCAAAGATCCCTTGATGCCCTTGCAGACTCCCTCTGCCTACCCAAGGACGTCAGAGGACAAAAATTAGTTAACCACCTAACTGAGGAACTCAATTTAACCTTGCGCAATACCCTAGATGCAGTTGCACCCCTAAAAACTAAAAACAATTGTCATAAGAAACTAGCTCCCTGATATACAGAAAATACACAAGCTCTGAAAGCAAGCTTCCAGAAAATTGGAACGGAAATGGTGCCACACCAAACTGGAAGTCTTCCGACTAGCTTGGAAAGACAGTACCGTGCAGTACCGAAGAGCCCTCACCGCTGCTCGATCATCCTATTTTTCCAACTTAATTGAGGATACTGTCGCAAAGCTAATTAAAAAGCAGCATTCCCCAAGAGAGGATGGCTTTCACTTCAGCAGTAATAAATTCATGAACTTCTTTGAGGAAAAGATCATGATCATTAGAAAGCAAATTACGGACTCCTCTTTAAATCTGCGTATTCCTCCAAGCTCAGTTGTCCTGAGTCTGCACAACTCTGCCAGGACCTAGGATCAAGGGAGACACTCAAGTGGTTTAGTACTATATCTCTTGACACAATGATGAAAATAATCATGGCCTCTAAACCTCCAAGCTGCATACTGGACCCTATTCCAACTAAACTACTGAAAGAGCTGATTCCTGTGCTTGGCTCTCCTATGTTAAACATAATAAACGGCTCTCTATCCACCGGATGTGTACCAAACTCACTAAAAGTGGCAGTAATAAAGCCTCTCTTGAAAAAGCCAGAAAATATAAAAAACTATCGGCCTATATCGAATCTTCCATTCCTCTCTAAAATTTTAGAAAAAGCTGTTTCGCAGCAACTCACTGCCTTCCTGAAGACAAACCATGTATACGAAATGCTTCAGTCTGGTTTTAGACCCCATCATAGCACTGAGACTGCACTTGTGAAGGTGGTAAATGACCTTTTAATGGCGTCAGACCGATGCTCTGCATCTGTCCTCGTGCTCCTAGACCTTAGTGCTGATTTTGATATCATCGATCACCACATTCTTTTGGAGAGATTGGAAACCCAAATTGGTCTACACGGACAAGTTGTGGCCTGGTTTAGATCTTATCTGTCGGAAAGACATCAGTTTGTCTCTGTGGATGGTTTGTCCTCTGACAAATCAACTGTAAATTTCGGTGTTCCTCAAGGTTCCGTTTTAGAACCACTATTGTTTTCACTATATATTTTACCTCTTGGGGATGTCAATCGAAAACATAATGTTAACTTTCACTGCTATTCGGATGACACACAGCTGTACATTTCAATGAAACATGGTGAAGCCCTAAAATTGCCCTTGCTAGAAGCCTGTGTTTCAGACATAAGGAAGTGGATGGCTGCAAACTTTCTACTTTTAAACTCGGACAAAACAAATGTTTGTTCTAGGTCCCAAGAAACAAATAGATCTTCTGTTGAATCTGACAATCTTGATGGTTGTACAGTCGTCTCAAATAAAATTGTGAAGGACCTCGGCGTTACTCTGGACCCCGATCTCTCTTTTGACGAACATATCAAGGCTGTTTCAAGGACAGCTTTTTTCCATCTACGTAACATTGCAAAAATCTGAAACTTTCTGTCCAAAAATGATGCAGAAAAATAATCCATGCTTTTGTTAGTTCTAGGTTAGACTACTGCAATGCTCTACTTTCCGGCTACCCAGATAAAGCACTAAATAAACTTCAGTTAGTTCTAAATACAGCTGCTAGAATCCTGACTAGAACCAAAAATGTGTTCATATTACTCCAGTGCTAGCCTCCCTACATTGGCTTCCTGTTAAGGCAAGGGCTGATTTCAAGGTTTTACTGCTAACCTACAAAGCATTACATGGGCTTGCTCCTACCTATCTTTCCGATTTGGTCCTGCCGTACATACCTACACGTACGCTACGGTCACAAGACGCAGGCCTCCTAATTGTCCCTAGAAATTCTAAGAAAACAGCTGGAGGCAGGGCTTTCTCCTATAGAGCTCAATTTTTATGGAATGGTCTGCCTACCCATGTGAGAGACGCAGACTCGGTCTCAACTTTTAAGTCTTTACTGAAGACTCATCTCTTCAGTAGGTCATATGATTGAGTGTAGTCTGGCCCAGGAGTGTGAAGGTTTACGGAAAGGCTCTGGAGTAAACAACCACCCTTGCTGTCTCTGCATGGCCAGCTCCCCTCTCTCCACTGGGATTCTCTAACCTCTAACCCTATTACAGGGGCTGAGTCACTGGCTTACTGGTGCTCTTCCATGCCATCCCTAGGAGGGGTGCGTCACCTGAATGGGTTGAGTCGCTGACGTGGTCTTCCTGTCTGGGTTGGCGCCCCCCCTTGGGTTGTGCCGTGGCGGAGATCTTTGTGGGCTATACTCGGCCTTGTCTCAGGATGGTACGTTGGTGGTTGAAGATATCCCTCTAGTGGTGTGGGGGCTGGGCTTTGGCAAAGTGGGTGGGGTTATATCCTGCCTGTTTGGCCCTGTCCGGGGGTATCATCGGATGGGGCCACAGTGTCTCCTGACCCCTCCTGTTTCAGCCTCCAGTATTTATGCTGCATTAGTTTATGTGTCGGGGGGCTAGGGTCAGTCTGTTATATCTGGAGTATTTCTCCTGTCTTATCCTGTGTCCTGTGTGAATTAATGTATAAAGTATGCTCTCTCTAATTCTATCTTTCTCTCTCTCGGAGGACCAGAGCCCTATGACCATGCCTCAGGACTACCTGGTATGATGACTCCTTGCTGTCCCCAGTCCACCTGGCCATGCTGCTGCTCCAGTTTCAACTGTTCTGCCTGCGGCTATGGAAACCTGACCTGTTCACCGGACGTGCTACCTGTCCCAGACCTGCTGTTTTCAACTCTCTAGAGATAGCAGGAGCGGTAGAGATACTCTCAATGATTGGCTATGAAAAGCCAACTGACATTTACTCCTGAGGTGCTGACTTGTTGCACCCTCGACAACTACTGTGATTATTATTATTTGACCATGCTGGTCATTTATGAATATTTGAACATCTTGGCCATGTTCTGTTATAATCTCCACCCGGCACAGCCAGAAGAGGACTGGCCACCCCTCATAGCCTGGTTCCTCTCTAGGTTTCTTCCTAGGTGTTGGCCTTTCTAGGGAGTTTTTCCTAGACACCGTGCTTCTACACATGCATTGCTTTCTGTTTGGGGTTTTAGGCTGGGTTTCTGTAGAGCACTTTGATATATCAGCTGATGTAAGAAGGGCTAAATAAATAAATGTAATTTGATATCTCAAATCACAGTGGCTACAGTTTCCACATCCACGACCACAGCAATATTTCATACTAGCCTACAGTACCTGAGATTCATAACTTTTAAAACCTTGACCAGAGAGAGAGAGAGACTGTCAAAGAATACAGCGAAGAGCTGCTGTTTTGATGAGTGAGTTCACGTCTACGTTTTTATTTATTAAGCACTGTCAACACTGTTTTTATTCAACACTATTACAAAACAGAAATCCTGCTTTTCCCTACTTCCCCTGGTGCTGCAATGAATGTGTAGCCAAGTGTATCGATAGCTCTGCGTTGTTGTTGTTATTAGCAGCTCGTCGAGTCTAACAATACAGGGAAATATTTAACTTTCTCTGGTCATATGATCAACATGATTGTGTGCATGAGGCTGATGCGGTACGACTCGAGTTTCACCTTCAGATGAAAGACGATGTCCCCTCTCTCTAGTCAGTCTCACCGGAGGAAAGGAAGGAGAGAGTAGTCAGGGACAGTGAGAGGCGGACCCTCTGTTGTTCTCTCCCTCCCTTCGCTGAGACTAATGCTGTGTTCAAACAACTGGGAACTCGGGAACTAGGAAATCTCCGACTTCAGTGCGTTCAAGACTAGAGTGATAAGTGACCGTGACGCTGTGTCTCCGAGTAGGCTTAATGTGGGGAAAAAAACATCTGGTCTTCACAAAGGGAAATTGTTTTGTAAAATGATACATGTTTTGAAGGAGAAGGGAGTTTTATTCTACCAATATGATAATGCATTGTTGAACATTACGTTGGTAACCAGGGAAGTTATTGTGACATCATCAAATTGTGTCTCCTTGTGGTCACTGCTGGCGTTGCATGTATATGTGGGGAGTGAGAACCTTGGGACAATGTTACAGACGTCAATTCAAAAGCATCAGCGCATTACACATACAAGTATTACAATAATTACTGACAAAGTATAATTATTAATATAAGATCATATTTTATTCATGGTGTCTTTACAGTGTTGAAAACAAAATGGGAAAACAACATGACTTAAAATCTCTCACAGAGAAACAACTTACAAAACATGGGGTTCATGACACCTCACATTGATACAAAAATAATACACTTAAAAAAATACATTCATGTGAACTCATTGGACTAGCACATACATACACAGCACATATAAACACATTGGGAAATCATGATAACCCCTCGGGTTGCACTATTCTGGTCATTTGTCCAAAATTCCCTGGTTTTCCAGAAATCCTGTTTGGATGATTCTCGAATTTCCTGCTTATTCCAACCGGGATTCTGGAACCCTTACAACAGACTGAAAAGGAACTGTGACCAACCACAGTCTCCATACCTATGAGCTGTCATTCTGTACATACAAACTGAAAATGCTTGATTTTTTTCTTCTCCAAACCCATGCGCACTAACGACTATAACAAAGTGATAGATATCCTTTCCGCACAAAAATACTTAATTGGTCACCAATTACACAACACAAGCACACAATCAGGCCTAATGCATGCTTCCAATGTTGCACTCAGGCTTTTGAGGGCTCACATTACCGAGCGATAATGCTATCCCGATTTTTTTCTCTCTTTTCTTATAGAAATGTGTTAACAAATTGTTACAGTAATGTTGGTTTTGTACCTGGGTGTAGAAGCACAGGATGTGTTGTTTTTCTGGGTAACCAACAGTCACGTTGCGTTACAGTATCAACCCTTTTCACCTCCAACCTGTTATTTCTGTTGGTCTAAAATGACAACAGTAGAATATGTTAAACCTTTAAATGTTCTATGACTGACCAGTAGAATATGTTAAACCTTTAAATGTTCTATGACTGACCAGTAGAATATGTTAAACCTTTAAATGTTCTATGACTGACCAGTAGAATATGTTAAACCTTTAAATGTTCTATGACTGACCAGTAGAATATGTTAAACCTTTAAATGTTCTATGACTGACCAGTAGAATATGTTAAACCTTTAAATGTTCTATGACTGACCAGTAGAATATGTTAAACCTTTAAATGTTCTATGACTGACCAGTAGAATGTTAAACCTTTAAATGTTCTATGACTGACCAGTAGAATGTTAAACCTTTAAATGTTCTATGACTGACCAGTAGAATGTTAAACCTTTAAATGTTCTATGACTGACCAGTAGAATGTTAAACCTTTAAATGTTCTATGACTGACCAGTAGAATGTTAAACCTTTAAATGTTCTATGACTGACCAGTAGAATGTTAAACCTTTAAATGGTCTATATGTAAAAACAATTCATGTGGAATAATGCATTCTGTTCTGCACAAAGTCCCAAACAACACACTTGTATTATAACAGGCCTGCATGTTCTGTACAAAAACAGTATAATAGCTGCATAGACATTCTGTACTGTTGGGCTATAGACAGATTAGATACCATATTGATGTGTGGGGCTATATACAGTCAGATTAGATACCATATTTATGTGTTGGGCTATATACAGTCAGATTAGATACCATATTTATGTGTTGGGCTATATACAGTCAGATTAGATACCACATTTATGTGTTGGGCTATAGACAGTCAGATTAGATACCATATTTATGTGTTGGGCTATAGACAATCAGATTAGATACAACATTCTGTACTGTTGGGCTATAGACAGATTAGATACCACATTTATGTGTTGGGCTATATACAGTCAGATTAGATACAACATTCTGTACTGTTGGGCTATAGACAGTCAGATTAGATACCACATTTATGTGTGGGGCTATAGACAGTCAGATTAGATACCACATTTATGTGTGGGGCTATATACAGTCAGATTAGATACCATATTTATGTGTTGGGCTATAGACAGTCAGATTAGATACAACATTCTGTACTGTTGGGCTATATACAGTCAGATTAGATACCACATTTATGTGTTGGGCTATATACAGTCAGATTAGATACAACATTCTGTACTGTTGGGCTATATACAGTCAGATTAGATACCACATTTATGTGTTGGGCTATATACAGTCAGATTAGATACAACATTCTGTACTGTTGGGCTATATACAGTCAGATTAGATACCACATTTATGTGTTGGGCTATAGACAGTCAGATTAGATACAACATTCTGTACTGTTGGGCTATATACAGTCAGATTAGATACCACATTTATGTGTTGGGCTATATACAGTCAGATTAGATACAACATTCTGTACTGTTGGGCTATATACAGTCAGATTAGATACCACATGCATGTGTTGGGCTATATACAGTCAGATTAGATACCACATGTATGTGTTGGGCTATATACAGTCAGATTAGATACAACATTCTGTACTGTTGGGCTATATACAGTCAGATTAGATACCACATGTATGTGTTGGGCTATATACAGTCAGATTAGATACCACATGTATGTGTTGGGCTATATACAGTCAGATTAGATACCACATTATGTGTTGGGCTATATACAGTCAGATTAGATACAACATTCTGTACTGTTGGGCTATATACAGTCAGATTAGATACCACATTTATGTGTTGGGCTATATACAGTCAGATTAGATACCACATGTATGTGTTGGGCTATATACAGTCAGATTAGATACCACATTTATGTGTTGGGCTATATACAGTCAGATTAGATACCACATGTATGTGTTGGGCTATATACAGTCAGATTAGATACCACATTTATGTGTTGGGCTATATACAGTCAGATTAGATACCACATTTATGTGTTGGGCTATATACAGTCAGATTAGATACCACATGTATGTGTTGGGCTATATACAGTCAGATTAGATACCACATTTATGTGTTGGGCTATATACAGTCAGATTAGATACCACATTTATGTGTTGGGCTATATACAGTCAGATTAGATACCACATTTATGTGTTCGGACTCAAAATACTGTTTACAACCAAATACCACCAACCGTTACAATTCCGAGAAATGTTTTTTGAGATCAAAGTCAGAAAACTTCCACACTATAGACTATTTACACAATTGGCAATATCAACAATTAAAGTTATATTGAAAAGACAACCTGTTTTACAACAAACACGTGTAATATTTGTGAATATTTATTATCTACTTATTCATAAAATGTATTATTAAAATGTATTATGTATTATTTTGTCACATATGCCCTCCGTCCCAAACGTAGTGCACTACTTTGGTCCAGGGTCCATAGGTATAGGGGGCTATTTGACATGTACTCCCATATCACTGAATGGTGAGGTCACAAATAGGAACTGTATTACTCTATGTGACATCTTTATGGTTATTATGGGTTGTTATTATTGTATTAAATGGAGCTATTATCTGCATGAAATGTAGGCATATTCATTCTTATAGGAATAGTTTTTTATGTAAATCCACTCTCTTTAATATGGTCAGTGTTGCGTGACCTTGTTGTTACATAGTTGTCTAGGCATATTCATACTTCTTGGAATCGGTTTCACCCAAAGCCAGTCTCTCTCCCCCTCGGATGGAGAGGGGTCCAGATGAGTGAGTTTGATATTGCTGCAGCATTTAGTACAGAATATCTATCTTTGTGTTGCGTGGCCTTGTTGCCATAGTTTCAGATAAACATCCTGTAATACTGTTGAACCCTGTGGAACAAAAGGTGAGTGACTCTCATTTACTCTACTGAATGTCAAGCCCACTTAGATGCCAATCAATCACATTTTATGGAAACATTCTAAGAATTGACTGTATAGAATAGTAGAATGTAGAATGTTCAAGAATCAACTCTTTCGTTGAAACGTTGCAGTCTCTCCCTGAAAGAGACCTCTGATAGGGAGCACTGTATCTTTAACTCTAGAATAGAACACTTTGAAAACATTCTAGAACATGACCTCCTCACAGCTTCCATAGTCGCTCTCCACCATGTCAGACCCGTTGTAGCAGCGAGAGTTCCGTCCTGCATGCCTAGCCTGTTGTGTTGCAGGGGGAGGAGGAGGAGCGTTACACTCCGCGTAGGACGGCATGGCAACGCTGAGGCGCATGCTGAGGCGCCGGTAGCCTGACGACACATTGTCCATGCTTTGTGCATGTTGCGTCGGATAGTAACTGATGGCAGTGTACTCGTTGGGGCACTGGGAGCTGGGTAAGGGAAGACCGTCAGGCCCCAGGAAGTCATCCAGGTTCTGGTTACTATAACAGGGGGGTAAGGGAGCGCGGCGGTCAGAGCGCTCCAGGGGAAACGGGAATCCGCCGAAGCGAGAGTTTCTACGTGAGTCTATTGATGCGGTCACAGAGCCGTAGGTGTCCTCCACAATGTCGAACTGGGGAAACTCCTGGACCTGGGGGTACTCTTGGACCGCAGGGTTGGGTCGACCGTAGTAGTCAGGATCAGCAGGGTAGACTGAAAGGCAGGGAGAAGAGAGAGAACACTCATTATCATTCACTATAGTCCTTCGGTATTATCGCCTTTCAGAGGATCTTCATACCAATTTTCAAAGTGTCCTTGTCGGTTATAAAACTCCTTAAACTCATTATAGGTAAGGTATTATAACTTCTGAATGATGAAAAGCCTATTAAAATTCAACACCTAGACACTTATGCTCTGCAGGAAATGCCTGCCT
Source organism: Oncorhynchus tshawytscha (assembly GCF_018296145.1). Lineage (NCBI taxonomy): Eukaryota > Metazoa > Chordata > Actinopteri > Salmoniformes > Salmonidae > Oncorhynchus > Oncorhynchus tshawytscha. The sequence continues at coordinate 82,062,108 of NC_056436.1, read as the reverse complement.
GACCAGGCTATTGCTCAACGCCACATGTTCTGTATGTATCAAAACTGATAGTGGATTACATGGATGTATGGATGAGTAACCTCCATTGTTTTGATCTAAAGGACAAAGTGAGAAGGAGTATAACATGAATAATGCTTTGTTATGTCCACATCTCCAGATCATTCACCTTCAGACACTTGTCCTTTTGGGTGTCTCATTGGTCATCTCAATGAAATGCTGTCACTTATTGTTGGATAAAGTGAAGACAGGCCCGGCAAGTTGAGTAAGCTACTACCACAGTTATTACCACAGTTATCAATAAAGACTCAAATTAAAAACTCAGACAGTTAGCTTAAAGTATCCACTTCAATTTCCCCTCTGGGAGATGATTAAAGTTTATTCAATGAACTCACCTTCATAGTCCTGATCCCAGTGGTGTTTCCTGATGGACTCATTGTCAGAGATGGATGAAGGTGTAGGAGGGAGGTTGGGGGCCACACTACACACCACGGGCCCCTGTGGCTTCTGCTTCCCGGCCCTTAGGCTTACCTGGGACCCCAGCCCCAGGTCCATCTGGCTGTGAAGCCTCAGAGATCGGAAGGGACTGTGTATGTTATCCAGGTCGTTACCAGAGCCCATCAGCATGTTCATCTCTATTGGGCTGACTTTTGGAGTGTCGGCCATCATGGATTTGGCCAGACTGGGTTGGAAGTAACCGTTGGAGTCCTGAACACAGACAGGTTTCTTCTTCTTCTGTTGGACATAACGTTTGCGGACACAGACGAAGACACCGACCAGGAAGAAAACCCCCATCAAGCTGGCACATATCTCCACTATCTCGATGTAGCCCAGTCCGGCGTACACCTGTATTGAGGATGAGACAGGACACCTTTTGGTTAACTTAAAGCAGGGCTGTCTAAGGCTGATATTTGGTTGGGACCCCCCGCCCCAACTCTCAACAAGAAGTTTGAGACTCTGACTGAGTTCCCAAAAACGAAAATAAAACTATGGTTATGGGCCCCCTAGCGGAGCCAGTCCTGGATTAACTAAAATTCTCCAGGGGTGAAGTTTCCTGTAGGTACAGGTCTAGGATCAGCCTCCCCTCCCCCAATCATAACCGTTACCAGTAGTGGGAAAAAAGGCTAAACTGACCCAATATCAGCATCTAGGGCAATTTCACCCTATTCCAACTCAAACCAGATATGTTACACAGGGCATTATGTATACCTTAGTTTAGAATGTTACAATACCTGTGGCAGAGGGTCGCAGTGGATGGAGCCCCCGGAGAAGGTACAGTTGTACCCTTCTAGACACGGGTTGGGGGAGCATCCGTCGATTAGGCTCTGACACCTAAAGAAGGGGGAGCAGAATAATACATTGTTTCCATTAACTTGCAGAGAATGGAAATGAAGGGTTTTGCTATCAGTATAATCCACTCAAGGAAGGAAGGAGGACATACAACAGAATTAGACTTAATCAGTTTGGGGACGTGTAAATGTACAAAATGCCGAATGCTGTTCTCCAGCACCTGAGCCAATCAAACTAGGAGCACGGCATGTGTAACATTTTCCGTGACTAACCAAAAAGAATCAGAACAACAGTACTCTATGGGAGGTGAGGAGGTCTTAACAACTGTACTATATGGCAGGTGAGGAGGTCTTAACAACTGTACTATATGGCAGGTGAGGAGGTCTTAACAACTGTACTATATGGCAGGTGAGGAGGTCTTAACAACTGTACTATATGGCAGGTGAGGAGGTCTTAACAACTGTACTATATGGCAGGTGAGGAGGTCTTAACAACTGTACTATATGGCAGGTGAGGAGGTCTTAACAACTGTACTATATGGCAGGTGAGGAGGTCTTAACAACTGTACTATATGGCAGGTGAGGAGGTCTTAACAACTGTACTATATGGCAGGTGAGGAGGTCTTAACAACTGTACTATATGGCAGGTGAGGAGGTCTTAAAGAATCAGAACAACTGTACCATATGGGAGGTGAGGAGGTCTTAAAGAATCAGAACAACTGTACTATATGGGAGGTGAGGAGGTCTTAAAGAATCAGAACAACTGTACCATCTGGCAGGTGAGGAGGTCTTAAAGAATCAGAAAAACTGTACCATCTGGATCATTGGTACTCTAACTTCTGCGATGCATACAAAGCCCTCCCTTGCCCTCCTTTTGGCAAATCTTACCACAACTCCATTTCGTCCAGCCTATAGACAGAAACTAAAATAGGAATTCGTATTCAGGTCTGTTCAGCGCTGGTCCGACCAATCTGATTCAACGCTTCAAGATTGCTTTGATCACGTGGACTGGGATATGTTCCCGGATAGCCTCAGACAACAACATTGATAGATACGCTAATTAGGTGAGTGAGTTTATTAGCAAGTGCATCGGTGATGTTGTACCCACGGTGACTAATAAAAACCTTCCCCAACCAGAAACTGTGGATTGATGACAGCATTCGCGCAAAACTGAAAGCGCGAACCACTGCTTTTAATCACGGTAAGGCGACCGGAAAGATGACTGAATACAAGGCAATCAAACAAGCTGAGCGTCAGTATAGAGACAAAGTAGAGTCGCAATTAAACGGCTCAGACACGAGACGTATGTGGCAGGGTCTACAGTCATTCACGGATTATAAAAATAAAACCAGCCCTGTCGCGGACACGGACATGTTGCTCCCAGACACACTAAACAACTTCTTCACTCGCTTTGAAGACAGTACAGTGCCACTGACACGGCCCGCTACCAAAACCTGCGGGCTCTCCTTCACCGCACCCAATGTGAGTAAAACATTTAAATGTGTTAACCCCCGAAGGTTGCCGGCCCCTCAGAGGATGCGCAGACCAGCTGGCTGGTGTGTTTACGGACATATTCAATCAATCCCTATCCCAGTCTGCTGTTCCCACATGCTTCAAGAGGGCCACCATTGTTCCTGTTCCCAAGAAAGCTAAGGTAACTGAGCTAAACGACTATCGCCCCGTAGCACTCACTTCCGTCATCATGAAGTACTTTGAGAGATTAGTCAAGAATCATATAACCTCCACCTTACCTGACACCCTAGACCCACTCCAATTTGCTTACCGCCCCAACAGGTCCACAGACGACGCAATCTCAATCACACTGCACACTGCCCTAACCCATCTGGACAAGAGGAATACCTATGTGAGAATGCTGTTCATCGATTACAGCTCAGCATTTAACACCATAGTACCCTCCAAACTCGTCATTAAGCTCAAGACCCTGGGTCTCGACCCCGCCCTGTGTAACTGGGTCCTGGACTTTCTGACGGGCCACCCCTAGGTGGTGAGGGTAGGGAACAACATCTCCACCTCGCTGATCCTCAACACTGGGGCCCCACAAGGGTGCATTCTCAGCCCTCTCCTGTACTCCCTGTTCACCCATGACTGTGTGGCCATGCACGCCTCCAACTCAATCATCAAGTTTGCAGACAACACTACAGTGGTAGGCTTGATTGCAAACAACGACGAGACTGTTTTGCTATCACAGACTGGAACATGTTCCGGGATTCTTCCGATGGCATTGAGGAGTACACCACATCAGTCACTGGCATTATCAATAAGTGCATCGAGGACGTCGTCCCCACAGTGACTGTACGTACATTCTCCAACCAGAAGCCATGGATTACAGGCAGCATTCGCACTGAGCTAAAGGGTAGAGCTGCCGCTTTCAAGGAATCCTGCTATGACCTGCGACGAACCATCAAACTGGCAAAGCGTCAATACAGGACTAAGATTGAATCATACTACATCGGCTCCGACGCTCGTCTTATGTGGCAAGGCTTGCAAACTATTACAGACTACAAAGGGAAGCACAGCCGTGAGCTGCCCAGGGACACGAGCCTACCAGACGAGCTAAATCACTTCTATGCTCGCTTCGAGGAAAGCAACACTGAAGCATGCATGAGAGCATCAGCTGTTCCAGACGACTGTGTGATCACGCTCTCCACAGCCGATGTGAGTAAGACCTTTAAACAGGTCAACATTCACAAGGCTGCGGGGCCAGATGGATTACCAGGACGTGTGCTCCGGGCATGTGCTGACCACCTGGCAGGTGTCTTCACTGACATTTTCAACATGTCCCTGATTGAGTCTGTAATACCAACATGTTTCAAGCAGGCCACCATAGTCCCTGTGCCCAAGAACACGAAGGCAACCTGCCTAAATGACTACAGACCCGTGTACTCACGTCCATAGCCATGAAGTGCTTTGAAAGGCTGGTGATGGCTCACATCAACACCATTGTCCCAGAAACCCTAGACCCACTCAATTTGCATACCGCCCAAACAGATCCACAGATGATGCAATCTCTATTGCACTCCACACTGCCCTTTCCCACCTGGACAAAAGGAACAACTATGTGAGAATTCCATTGACTACAGCTGAGCGTTCAACACCATAGTACCCTCAAAGCTCATCAATAAGCTAAGGACCCTGGGAATAAACACCTCCCTCTGCAACTGCATCCTGGACTTCCTGACGGGCCACCCCCAGGTGGTGAGGGTAGGTAACAACACATCTGCCACGCTGATCCTCAACACTGGAGCCCCCCAGGGGTGCGTGCTCAGTCCCCTCCTATACTCCCTGTTCACCCACGACTGCATGGCCAGGCACGACTTCAACGCCATCATTAAGTTTGCAGACGACACAACAGTAGGCCTGATCACCGACTATGACCAGACAGCCTATAGGGAGGAGGTCAGAGACCTGGCCGGGTGGTGCCAGAATTACAACCTATCCCTCAACGGAACCAAGACTAAGGAGATGTTTGTGGACTATTTTAATTTTTTTATTTAACCAGGCAAGTCAGTTAAAAACAAATTCCTATTTTCAATGACGGCCTAGGAACAGTGGGTTAACTGCCTGTTCAGGGAAAAACGACAGGTTTGTACCTTGTCAGCTCAGGGGTTTGAACTTGCAACCTTCCGGTTACTAGTCCAGCGCTCTAACCACTAGGCTACCCTGCCTACAGGAAAAGGAGGACCGAGCATGCCTTACGGTTGTGGGCGGAGCATTGCCGCACCAGGCGGTGATACTGTATATCGCGGACAAACTGAAATGGTCCACCCACACAGACCGCATGGTGAAGAAGGCACAGCAGCATCTCTTCAACCTCGGGAGGCTGAAGAAGTTTTCCTTGTCACTGAAAACAATCACAAACTTTTACAGATGCACAAACGAGAGCATCCTGTCGGGCTGTATCACCGCCTGGTACGGCAACTGCTCCGCCCACAACCATAAGGATCTCCAGAGGGTGGTAAGGTCTGCACAACACATCACCGGGGGCAAACTACCTGCCCTCCAAGACACCTACACCACCCGATTTCACAGGAAGGCCATAAAGATCATCAAGGACAACAACCACCCGAGCCACTGCCTGTTCACCCCGCTTATCATCCAGAAGGCGAGGTCAGTACAGGTGCATCAAAGCTGGGACCGAGAGACTGAAAAACAGCTTCTATCTCAAGGCCATCAGACTGTTAAACAGCCATCACTAACATTGAGTGGCTGCTGCCAACATACTGACTCAAATCTCTAGCCACTTTAATTATTAATGCTACTTTATATAATGTTTACATAACCTACATTACTCATCTCATATGTATTAACTGTACTCTATACCACCTACTGCGTCTTGCCTATGCCGTTCGGCCATCGCTCATCCATATATTTATATCTACATATTCTTATTCATCCCTTTACACTTGTGTGTACTAGGTAGTTGTTGTGAAATTGTTAGATTACTTGTTAGATATTACTGCATGGTCGGAACAAGAAGCACACGCATTTCGCTACACTCGCATTAACATCTGCTAACCATGTGTATGTGACCAATACAATGTAATTTGATTTGATATGGCAGTTGAGGAGGACTTAAAAATGAGAGAAACGTGAACACTTATCATTAATAAAAGGTGATATTAGGAACAGAATATTGTGTGGGCCTTTTTGTTCTAAACATTTAAACACTAATCGTCATCGGAGCAGTGCGTGGGGGGGGGAGAAGAATACAGAGGCTGCAGGGATGAGAAGGATAGCTATGTGAGAGATAGAATACCTGATTCCAGCCATATTCAGTTGGCAGTTACAGATGTAACCTTGACTCTTTGGCACGCACACCCCACCGTGGGCACAGGGCTGGGAGGCACAGGGGTTGTTGTCCAGCTCACAGCGGGGGCCATAGAAGGGAACTGGACAGCTGCAGAGGAACCCTGGAGGGGAAACAGGAGGTGAGATCAGCCTTCCGGAAGATGGTCAAAGTTCTAGAACACCTTTAAAGTTCTCTCACTCTCTTAGTAACATCAGAGGGATTCTAAGGAAGGATAGGATACAAACTATTTCAAAAAGTGGAATACAGGGTAGACAGTTCGGTTCCATCCCGTTGTCGTGAGGTCTGGTTATTCAGTTTGCACCTCACTACTCTAGTTTCAACTTCCCTGTGGAACAATTACAATAATACTTTATAGACAATAGGACACCTCCAATCTGTTCAAACATTGTAGTTTGTTCAACATTGTATTCTCATATTGGTGACTGAATTTCTACCCTCGCAGAGTTTTACCTGATCTGTTGTTGTTGAAGGGATGATAGATAATGTACCTTAAGTATACTGTAGGTACATCTCAGATCAAATATCAATGAACTACATCTCAAAACCAGTAGGCTTTGTTGCTACGTGTTGTTCCCAATACACAGCATTTTATTAATGTGTTATGTGTTGTTCCCAATATACAGCATTTTATTAATGTGTTATGTGTTGTTCCCAATACACAGCATATTATTAATGTTATGTGTTGTTCCCAATACACAGCATATTATTAATGTGTTATGTGTTGTTCCCAATACACAGCATTTTATTAATGTGTTATGTGTTGTTCCCAATATACAGCATTTTATTAATGTGTTATGTGTTGTTCCCAATACACAGCATATTATTAATGTTATGTGTTGTTCCCAATACACAGCATATTATTAATGTGTTATGTGTTGTTCCCAATACACAGCATATTATTCACAGCCCGTTGTTTGCCTTCATAGCCACCTCACCAAGCGGAGAGAATAGATTATGGTTTCACAGAGCCACAACATATCACAATGACAAATATCACAATGACAAATATCACAATGACAACATATCACAATGACAAATATCACAATGACAAATATCACAATGACAAATATCACAATGACAAATATCACAATGACAAAATACCACAATGACAAATACCACAATGACAAATATCACAATGACAAATACCTCAATGACAAAATACCACAATGACATTGCAAAACATTTGAGAAAATGTTCTCTACAAATGTCCTCTCTCTCACCCTCACCCTATACTATATGATTACATGCCTATACCACGTGATGCCTTCATTACCGCACATATCATGAGTTGCTAACACGGTTAACTTAACCCTGAACCTGACCTTGAATGAGGTGGGTAGAGGCTGACAGTGTGCTATGTGAGTTGTTTTTAGAGGTTGACACTATTGGGGAGTGATATAGTATGTCAAGGTTAAGAAACTGACCTCCATTTGATTCCTCCTCACAGGTTCCTGCATTCAGACAGGGGTTACTGTCACAGCTGTTGATCCTGACCTGGTTGACACAGCACTGGTAGACCCCAAACACCCTCCTCCTCCCAGGCCCATTCCACTCCTTATTCTCTTCTGTCCTGATGGGCTCCCCATTCAGCTCCATAGCCTCCAGGCAGCCCACCAAGCCATGTGCTTGGGTCTGGGCCCTGGCCTGGATCTCTGTAGAGGTGGTGGTGGTGGTGGGAGAAGAACCAGGACCAGGGGGACCAGCGAGGATCAGAGCCCCATGAGGCTGCATCAGATGGCAGGGTTCAGAGAGGACGACCTGGGATGAGTGAATGTGGTCCAGGGTGAGTCTGAGGATGGTGCCGTTGACCTCCAGAAGGACGTGGTGCCACCGCCCGTCTGACACCACTGGGGCTGTGTGGATACGCAGGGAACCTGGGAGCGTGTTGCCACAGAGGTACATGAACCTCAACTCTCCACCCATCAGCTGTAGAAGATAATAGAACACTGTTCATATACAGGCTGGTACAACTATCCATCATCTGATGCAGATAATATAACAGTGCTCACTGTTCATAAACGTTTATTCCTCAGAGTCCTCACCAGTCTGAAGTAGAGACAGTGGACTAGAACACAACACATCAATGTCGTTTTTTTTCTTCTTCAATTTAAAGTTTTATTAAGTTTTCTTGTTTTTCAATCAACCAACAAAACACATTCCATATTCACAGATGTGACAGGTTTAAAAAAATAAAATAAAAATATATAATAATAATTATAATAATAAAAATACAATAATTTATTTTATTTTTTTATTTTTTTGTGTATATACATACATACACATATCTATATATACACATACATACGTACACATATACATACATACACATATCTATATATACACATACATACGTACACATATACATACATACACATATCTATATATACACATACATACGTACACATATACATACATACATTCACACGCATACACACACACATATCCTACATACCTACACGTACTCACATAGAACAATAAACAATAAACAATAAATAAAAAACCTATAAAACTTGCAGCAGCACTATCAAGGCTCTTATTAGCTATTTCTAGCCTTCGCTGAGACGACGAGCCAATAATTAGTTTTTAGATTTTACAGCACCTTACACAACATGTATCTGCTCATTTCCCTAATCACCCCGTTCACTCTGTCCAGTTTGAAATACAGTTGAATAGTGGAGACCAGAGTCTACCAAACTTGGGCTGTCTCTTGTGGAGGTCATAAGTGAGCTTTTCAAGAGGGAGAAAGTCAACAATCTGGTCAATCCACATTTTAAATGTAGGAGAGGTATTAGAGGCCCACAATAGAATAATACATTTCTTAGCAAAGTAGGTAATAGTCATGAGCAAATTTTCTCTGTCAGGATCAAGGACAAAGTCCTGCTGGGCATTAAGAAGATAGATACACGGACTCTTGTCTGTTTGTGATCCATGTTAGCATGTTGCAGATTTGGGCAAACTGTACATCTAGTACATCTAGTATTTTCTGTGCAGCAGTATGTATAGAATCTGGCAATCTCTCTACAGCTCCAAAATACATGCATATAGGTTCCACTTTCAGAGGTAGGTCTTTTACAGTTAGGAGACATATCTGTTTTCATTCTATGGAGTCTCAAAGGAGTGTAATAAAATTTGTACAAAACATTGTAATTAGATTCTTTCATTTTTACATTAGTAGAGGTGCAGTATACCCTGTTGCAAACCTCCGCCCATAGCTCATCACTGGTTAGAGCGTTGGACTAGTAACAGGAAGGTTGCAAGTTCAAATCCCCGAGCTGACAAGGTACAAATCTGTCGTTCTGCTCTTGAACAGGCAGTTAACCCACTGTTCCTAGGCCGTCATTGAAAATAAGAATTTGTTCTTAACTGACTTGCCTAGTTAAATAAAGGTAAAATAAAATTAAAATAAATAAATAGTCAGACCAGGTCCTTTTCCCAGATTATTTTTAAAGGAGTAAAGGAGGAGCCTCCTTTCTCAGAATGGAGTCTATAGATATAAGATATTTATCCTTTAATGGATTGTGCTGTGACAAGAGGGTTTCAACTTCATTCAACTGAGTTCTAAACCTCCTCTTGGAAGTCAATGAAGATATTTGAGGATATATATTTTTTTAAATGGGATCTTGGTACATTGAATTCACTGCAGAGCTCTTGAAAGGATTTCAGTGTTGTGGTTTTCTGATGAAATAGGTCTGAAAAGGTCCTGATTCCTAGAGTATGCCAAAGATTAAAGTTGGCATCCCTCAGAGCTTTTGGCAGGTCTGGGTTGCCTACTATAGGCAAGTTAGAACATATTTGGGAGGAAATGCCCAGGTATTTCTTACAGTCCCTCCACGCTAGTAGGGTGCTGTAAATCACAAAGGTTTTGGCTCTGTTGCCCACTCCACTAAAGTTATTAATGAATATAATTGAGCTTAAGGGCAATGAACCACAGGATTGGGCTTCTATCTGAATCCACGTTGACTCTTGTCTGTTTGTGATCCATGTTAGCATGTTGCGGATTTGGGCAGACGAGTAGTACAATTGAAGGGAGGGTAGGTCAAGACCACCCTTAGATTCAGGTTTCGATAGAGTGGAGAACTTGATCCTAGGTTTTTTTATTGCCCCATATAAATTTGGTGATTCTTTCGTTAGTTGTTTTGAAAAAGGAAACTAAGAGATAGCATGGGAGCATCTGAAATAAATAGTTCAGTCTAGGGAGGACGTTCATACGGATTAATTCATTCTTCCTACTAAGCTAATTGGGAGGGAGATCCAGGTTTGGAGATCGTTCTTGATTCGATCCAGGAGTGGAAGATAATTTTCCTTGAAAAGGCTATTCAGATCTGGTGTTATGAAGATCCCGAGGTATTGAAACCCCTGTGTTTTCCATTGGAAAGGACAAAGTGTCTTCATAGAGCTGGTGAGTGTAATATTGAGAGGGCAGACAGTGGATTTGTTCAAATTGATCTTATAACCTGAAAACTTGCCATACTGAGCAATTGTGTCTAAAATCGGAGGGATTTCTCAGGGTTGGATATGTAGAGCAAGACATCATCCGCGTAAAGCGAAATCTTGTGCTGCAGGCCGCCTGCCGAAACACCCATAATACTTGGATTGCTCCTTAATCAATGTAGTTTTGGCAGATCATTAGTTTAAACAGGAAATAATAGAGGTTCCGTTCCAACCCGACATTATCGCCATCTCAGCCATTCCAACCCGACATTATCGCCATCTCAGCCATTCCAACCTGACATTATCGCCATCTCAGCCATTCCAACCTGACATTATCGTCATCTCAGCCATTCCAACCTGACATTATCGCCATCTCAGCCATTCCAACCCGACATTATCGCCATCTCAGCCATTCCAACCCGACATTATCGCCATCTCCAACCCAACATTATCAGGTCAATTTTGCTCCAGAGAAGTAGCTAATTTTTCCCTCATTGGTGCAAATTCTAGCTTAGCTTCTAACTCTTGTTAGCTAGCTATCAAGCTAGCCAGGTTTCCTTAACAGATTGTACTCAGCCCACAGCCCTTGAGGCTAGTACCACAGATTGTCCCAGGAGTATGACTGTTTGAATCCCTGCTGTTTGTTGCTGTTTCCATCTGCCCTGCGACCTGCTGTGTCTAGAAATGCGGAGGTGACAGCATTGCCTACATTGCTACCATAACAAAGACCAAAGCTGGTGGGAGTACTGTTGAGGACAGTCGTGTCTCTCTATCACAGGTGAAGGATCTTTAAATCAAACAAAAAAGTTATATAAGCAGTTGTTACAACAACAAGAATATAGCTTCAAGTGTTTTGTCCAAATACTGGTGGATTCAACTAATAAAATAATGGACAACCTGACCAGGGAGGTTCAGGACCTGAAGAACAGTTTACAGTTTCCTAGGGTCAGAAGACTTTAATCAGGAGAACAGCAAGATGACAGCAAAACTACTTGAGAGAGGACATCATTTCTGTATGTGAATCCATGATAACCATGACGGAGAAATCCAATTATCTCAAGGGACAATCAAGGCGGAACACAACATTGTTGTGGACGGTAATCACGAGACCTGGATTGAGTCTGAGGACAAAGTGAGGGAAATTATCTCGGAAAAACTGAAGATGGGACTGGAAATCCCACCACCGGCCAAGGTGACAGGCCCCAGATCGATCGTGGACAAGTTCCTGAGGTTCAAGTACAAGGTAACTGTTCTGGAAAGACCCAAGAATTTTAGAATTAGTCAAAGAGGACTATCCTGAAGCTGTGCACCAGAAGAGGAAATAACTGATCCCAGTCATGAAAGCTGCCAGAGAGTGTGGGGACATTGATTACATCCGCTATGACAGGCTCATTGTCCACCCTCCCTCCCAAAACCCTGGAGGGATGAGAGAGCCAAGCCTAGCTTCATCATCGTAGCACACACTTATACACACCACCTGATTGATGGACTGCTGAATAATGGTTTTTTTCTTGCTTTGTTTGTTCTTTTCCATATTACTGTAACTACTGCAGCAGAGTCTTCTGAGGGTTTTGTGGACATGTTGAACTAGCACAGTGCTGAGCTGCTGGGCACTGAGAGCCTACATGGAGCTAACATGGAAATGAAAGGATCCCCTCTGTTGTTTTGGAGAGAGGAGCTATGGACTGCCTAATGTACAGCTCTGCCTTTTTACCAGAGCCCTATGGGGTAGTGCACTACTTTTTACCAGAGCCCTATGGGGTAGTGCACTACTTTTTACCAGAGCCCTAATGGGGTAGTGCACTACTTTTTACCAGAGCCCTATGGGGTAGTGCACTACTTTTTACCAGAGCCCTAATGGGGTAGTGCACTAGAGCCCTAATGGGGTGGTTTTTTACCAGAGCCCTAATGGGGTAGTGCACTACTTTTTACCAGAGCCCTAATGGGGTAGTGCACTACTTTTTACCAGAGCCCTAATGGGGTAGTGCACTACTTTTTACCAGAGCCCTAATGGGGTGGTGCACTACTTTTTTACCAGAGCCCTAATGGGGTAGTGCACTACTTTTTACCAGAGCCCTAATGGGGTAGTGCACTACTTTTTACCAGAGCCCTAATGGGGTAGTGCACTACTTTTTACCAGAGCCCTAATGGGGTAGTGCACTACTTTTTTACCAGAGCCCTAATGGGGTAGTGCACTACTTTTTACCAGAGCCCTAATGGGGTAGTGCACTACTTTTTTACCAGAGCCCTAATGCACTACTAGCTCCCCACGGGAGATGATTATGATCAGAGGGTGTCCTGTACAGCCACTGTGACTAGTAGCATTAAGACTATCTGCTTCTTAACAGCATGCTTCTCCTTCTCTAGCATGCTTCTCCTTCTCCTTCTCCTTCTCTAGCATGCTTCTCCTTCTCTAGCATGCTTCTCCTTCTCCTTCTCTAGCATGCTTCTCCTTCTCCTTCTCTAGCATGCTTCTCCTTCTCCTTCTCTAGCATGCTTCTACTTCTTCTCTAGCATGCTTCTCCTTCTCCTTCTCTAGCATGCTTCTCCTTCTCCTTCTCTAGCATGCTTCTCCTTCTCCTTCTCTAGCATGCTTCTCCTTCTCCTTCTCTAGCATGCTTCTCCTTCTCTAGCATGCTTCTCCTTCTCCAGCATGCTTCTCCTTCTCCAGCATGCTTCTCCTTCTCCTTCTCTAGCATGCTTCTCCTTCTCCTTCTCTAGCATGCTTCTCCTTCTCCTTCTCTAGCATGCTTCTGCTTCTCCTTCTCTAGCATGCTTCTCCTTCTCCTTCTCTAGGATGCTTCTCCTTCTCTAGCATGCTTCTCCTTCTCTAGCATGCTTCTCCTTCTCCTTCTCTAGCATGCTTCTCCTTCTCCTTCTCTAGCATGCTTCTCCTTCTCTAGCATGCTTCTCCTTCTCCTTCTCTAGCATGCTTCTCCTTCTCCTTCTCTAGCATGCTTCTCCTTCTCTAGCATGCTTCTCCTTCTCCCGCATGCCTCTCCTTGATAATAATAGATCTAATCTCTCACTATTGTTAAAGGCTACAGTTGTTTTATGTGACAAGTCACCCTTTCTTCTTTCTCCACAGGCTTGTCACAGGCGCTTTTGTTCAAATGGGAAAAATCTATTCCATTTCAAAGGTAATTTACTTAAAAGATGTGGAATACATGAAAAAGATTTAGCCGGTGATCGGTGAGTAGGTCCTAAACTTCATTTCCATTTCAGGGAGTTTCTGAAGGATGTATGTGCCTGCTGCTACCATTTTCCTTTAGGTCAGAATATTGATGAGATTTGGGAATTGATAAGAATTTGTACAAGGTGCTGTGAAGCCTAACTCTCAAGGGAAACACATGAATCGTGTCGTATCTTCTGATGAAGTCGGTGTGAAGTAAAAGGGGAGGAAAGAAACTGAAAATAAATTCTTGAATAACCATGTTTAGCAATTCCTTTTGAAGCAATTTTCTTAGAATTAAAAGGCCCCGATGTTCCAGGAATGTAAAACCCAGAAATAGGCCTAAGCATGGAAAAAAAGTGAATGCTACTTTTGATGTTTCAAGAGTGAACAAATGTACTATTCTATCTATATGTATTCAATGCCACACAAATGAAGAGAAATCCATTGGGAGATGGATGCTGCATGCGTGTCAAGAAGTTTCATCTGAGCACTGAGAATTCTTTATCCCTCTCTTCAAAATATACAATCATTTAATATTCCCTTTAAACTTTGTGGCTAACCTACATCAGCACAAAACTGACTCTAGCTCAACATTCCAAACCCCAGCAAGAATTAGCCGATGTACCCGATCTGGAGCTTTTTTTTTAATGTCTTGCCAACACTTAAATTTAAATTCCAGAAGTGTCTGAAGAATGTGCTGGTCCTTTTTTAATTTTTATTTAAACTCAGAGTATTGAGTTTGTCAATATTGAAAACAGATCTGGGACCAGGCTATGAAAGAAATTGATGGAAACGGGGACATGAAGATAGAGACAGTCTTTACCACAACATGGTTGGATCAGTTAAAAAGTCCCATTGATCAACTGACACAGACAAAGCCAGCAGAGGGACTAATATGATAAGAGATCAGTATGGTTTGACCCTGGAATCCACTCGGAAATGTTTTGTTCTGGATAAACCCAGCCCTCTGATATGCAATCAGGCATTTTTAGATTAGGGCATATGTAAACTGCTACAGGACGGGGGGGGGTGGGGGCGAGGAAAAGGAACATGTTGCTTTTAAAGATCTCTGATAACAATGCAATGTATTATCATAGTATGTTTGATACTGTGATGCAATGATGTAAAATGGGCTATAGATCAAATGGACCTGATTGGATGAGATGTGAGAGATGAACAAAAAGGCAAATGACGCCGTGTGTTTTTTCATCTCCGATAATAATGAATGCATGTGAGCTGTACAATACCTTCAAGCTCCCCCAGTTGGTTGCATTGGTAGTCATGACAACGCCTTGTTGCTGGAAGGTCTTGATGCGCAGAGAGAGACGGAAGTTCTGACCCTCCTCCTCCTCCTCCTCAGTCTGATACAGGTATTTCAGATAGCCCGTCCCGTCAAAACTCACAGCAGACTCTGAAGTTGAAAAAAACGGTGCAAATATTAAATATGATTTGTAGAACATGTAGGCCTAATATTCAAAGCACTTATTTTGGATGACGATCCGGCCGTCAAATTATGAATAGTCACTCAAATTTGTTCTCATAATCAAATCTCTTTGATTGAAAGAGACAAAAAAAAAAAATTCCCCTCATGTATTATATTTCAGTCTCAGATCTTCCATGTCGCTTTCCTAGAGACATTTGGTTTGTTGAGGCTCTGGGTTTAGCTAAAGTCGTCTAAATAAAGAGACGATAACCTCAATGGAAATATGTCTGCCAGACAGACAACAGTAACTAAGAAGACCCACGACAACAAGATAATCACTAGTACTATGCTGGTGGCTCCGAGCTGCCACCTGCACCCAGATAATCCCCATAGGAATGTGAAGTGAGTTAGATCATGAAGGGGGTGACTTCAGGCTCCTACTGTGATCATAGAGAAGGTAGGAGACTATTTGACTGATAGGGTTCAAACCCAGGGTCTACTGTGTGTTAAAAGTACCCGTTAGCCCACTAAACCAAAGCCTAGGCATGGACTTGTAGAGCTAATGCAATTGTTCACGTCTCAGGCACATCTCACACAAGTTACACCTACCATTGCAAAGCCAGACATGCTCCCAGTACACCTACCGTTGCAGGGGCAGACACTCTCCCAGGTGTGCTGTGGGGTGATGAAGCCGGCCCTGGCTGTGGCGTAGTGGCTCAGCCTCTCTCCTCTCATCTGGACTGAGTTCCTGCATCCTCTAGGAGGGCATTCTGTCCCTAGACACCCATTGTGATGCACCCTGAGAACACTCAGTCCCAACGAGTCTTCTATGTCAGCGATGATCCCTGCCAGCCGGTTGGTTGGTAACGGTTCTACAGTTCCACCATGCGGCCTCCATAGCAGCAGAACCTCCAGGTCCAGGGAGTTGGGTTGCTGCTGTAGGCTCACCAGGTGGAGGTCTTGCCTGGTTATACCCAGAGCCGTGCTGAGGCTCCTCTGGAGGCCTCTCCAGAGGTCCCCCAGGAACTCCTCCGGGGAAAGCCCAGCCAGCTGCAGAGTGAGCCCAGCGTCCAGGGCCTGTTGTGTGGGTTTCCATACATGGACCTTCACCCCGGCCCACACGCTGAACTTCCCATCGGAGACGCTGACATTGAGGGAGTAGAGACCAGGTTTCAAGTCTTCGTCGGCCCAAATCTTCCCATCCACCAGGTCCACAGAGAACCTGGAGAGGCCTCCAGAGGGGTCTGAGCTCGGACCTGGGTCTCCCCCATCGGGAGACTCCGAGATCAGCTTGTAGTTTAGGATGTCGTGCAGGTCCTGGTCGGAGGCATGGAGCTTGCCTATGACTCGGTTGGAGAAAGTGTCTCCTGTGGTGGTGATGAAGACTTCCAGGGGCATCACAGAAGGAGGGTACTTGCTCTGCTCAGTGACGTTGATCTTCACCACGCAGATGGAGGAGAGAGGAGGGTGTCCGCTGTCTGTCACCTGAGGTAAGGACATGAATAGAAACATACATTATCAAATGTCCGTATCTGCTAGTACTGTGTAGGTATAAAATTTGACTCCATTTTAACATCCCAAATAACCAGTGGGCATTGTATAGACGTCAGATAAGCAGATTACAACCAGGTAAATATGTTTTGCTTGCAACGTTTCAGCATCACTGTGTCTTCTTCACCCATAACAAGGAACAGTGATGACAAAATGTTTTTTGTTGTTGTTACCCAATACATGACTGGGATGTTTTCCATATGGAATGTGCAACTATAGTTCAAAGTTTATTCACCGTTAGCCAGCACCTCTACACTAAATAATGACCTCTGGGTGGTGCGCCAGCTTGTGCTTCTTTTTTTTTTACTAGGAAAAATCGTTACCTGTATTTTCAGAAGGTGCTGTGGCTTGATCTTCTTCTTCAGAGGGACAGAGATGGACAACAGACCTCCCTGGTCTACGTGGAAGCGGCGATCCTCGTTCCCAGACGCGATGTGGAATGTGAAGGGAGGTCCATTCTGAGGGGTGTCTCTGTCTGTGACCACCAGCTGGAGGATGCTGCTACCGATGGCCTCGCCCTCCTGACAAGGAACATACGGTACCATCGTTAGTTAAGTAGTCATAGAAACTAGGTCAAGCCTTCCATAGCACCTTGTTCCACAAGGGTCTAAAACAAGAGAGCGCCTAATGATTTTACTACAACAACAAAAAACGTGCTGATTGCGATCTTATCTCGAAGAGGGGAAAAATGTCAAAAGTTTCCAGTGACTTGCCGGAAGTTTCCACCTGCCCCGAATGCTACAGTACTTGGCTGAGGTGCTTGAAAGCAGACAAACTCATACCACAGTGTGTACTATGCGATGTGCTACAATTTGGCACAACAAGCACACACACCTAGCCTTCTCCTCAGGCCTCTCTATTTTTAGGTGGAACGGGTCCTTGAAACAGAGTGCCGTGTTTTGGTAGAGATATGGGAAGGAGGATGAAAGGCCAGCGATGAAGATACGTCTAGGCGACTTGTTGACGCCAGCCCGGCGTGTTGATTAAATACGGCATTGTCCGGATGGATAGACTTATGTTTGCGTCTCACACCGTTGCCGTGGCAATCTCTGGGAAAGAGACGTTACCACGGAAGTGTTGGGGTCACCGACGACAGGAAATGAACGTTACTGTGTGAATAACATTTTTCATTTTAGGATTATTTCAGGAGTTCATAAAGAGCTATGACATACTGTATGTTTCATTGTTACTGATAAGTGCTATGGAGTTACTGTTACAAAGACACTATTATTCTGTTTTGTCGGGACGTCGGTCCGTTCAAAGAGGAGCGACGCAGATGTGGGCTCCTACTATTTAAATAGAAGTTGATTAGAATCTGGATGTGTTTTTCCTGTCTGTTTTTACTGGCAAAGTGCTATGAAATGTTACTTCAGGTTGGTGGTGACTTCCTGCTTGAATTTGGTTAAAAGGCAAATGAATTTGCTCATATTTTCAGAACTTGTTAGCAAGCGCCTGTGTGTATCAGATGATATCTTATTTAGTTGAGGGTCATTTTGAGTTATTCTGTAATGTGTCATGTGTTTCACACTGTAATTGTTTGAGTGTTAATTATTTCAGAACTAATTTTTATTTGACCTTTATTAAACCAGGCAAGTCAGTTAAGAACAACTTCTAATTTTCAATGACAGCCTAGGAACAGTGGGTCAGGGGCAGAACAACAGATTTGTACCTTGTCAGCTCAGGAGTTTGAACTTGCAAACCTTTCAGTTATTAGTCCAACACTCTAACCACTAGGCTACACTGCCACCCATCCTATTAGTTGAATTTGAGTAAATGTATTCCTTGTTTTACAGAGTAATTCTTTGATTGCCCAGAATACAACAGGTGTAGACTTTTACCGTGAAATGCTTAGTTACGAGCGTTTTAACCAGCAACACAGACTTTTAAAAAAAGTACGTTAAAACAAGTCTCTTAATAATTGCATAACCGTACAAGAAAGGCACATGTTCAATAGAGTCACACTACTAGGTGGTGATGGAAGAAAGGCTTTGAATAGAACCACAGGGCCAGTTGAGTTTAGTCACATAATAATGGAGTCAGATTGATGAAAATAGTTGATTATATTCAACATAATTTCTACATAATGGTACATTTTCACCAAATACAGGTTCAAATACTATTTGAAATCTGAAATAGGTTGAACTTTGCTCTAGTCTGCCTGGAGTACCAGATGTGTGGGTTTCCAGTTGAATCCATTAAGCCAGGTAAACTCAATCAATCCCAGTTGAAGTATTTTAAAGGATTTTGAACCCTGGTCTGAAAGAGTCTGAAAGTGGATGGACACACAGAGTGGAGGTAAATGGTGAGTATAGTCAGCCTCCACAGACACACAGAGTGGAGGTAGATGGTGTGTATAGTCAGTCTCTGTAGACACACAGAGTGGAGGTAGATGGTGTGTATAGTCAGCCTCTACAGACACACAGAGTGGAGGTAGATGGTGTGTATAGTCAGCCTCCACAGACACACAGAGTGGAGGTAGATGGTGTGTATAGTCAGCCTCCACAGACACACAGAGTGGAGGTAGATGGTGTGTATAGTCAGCCTCCACAGACACACAGAGTGGAGATAGATGGTGTGTATAGTCAGCCTCCACAGACACACAGAGTGGAGGTAGATGGTGTGTATAGTCAGCCTCCACAGACACACAGAGTGGAGGTAGATGGTGTGTATAGTCAGCCTCCACAGACACACAGAGTGGAGGTAGATGGTGTGTATAGTCAGCCTCCACAGACACACAGAGTGGAGGTAGATGGTGTGTATAGTCAGCCTCCACAGACACACAGAGTGGAGGTAGATGGTGTGTATAGTCAGCCTCCACAGACACACAGAGTGGAGGTAGATGGTGTGTATAGTCAGCCTCCACAGACACACAGAGTGGAGGTAGATGGTGTGTATAGTCAGCCTCCACAGACACACAGAGTGGAGGTAGATGGTGTGTATAGTCAGCCTCCACAGACACACAGAGTGGAGGTAGATGGTGTGTATAGTCAGCCTCCACAGACACACAGAGTGGAGGTAGATGGTGTGTATAGTCAGCCTCCACAGAAACACAGAGTGGAGGTAGATGGTGTGTATAGTCAGCCTCCACAGAAACACAGAGTGGAGGTAGATGGTTCAGCCTCCACAGACACACAGAGTGGAGGTAGATGGTGTGTATAGTCAGCCTCCACAGAAACACAGAGTGGAGGTAGATGGTTCAGCCTCCACAGACACACAGAGTGGAGGTAGATGGTGTGTATAGTCAGCCTCCACAGACACACAGAGTGGAGGTAGATGGTGTGTATAGTCAGCCGGAGAGGAAAAGCACAGAGCTGATTTCATACTGTAGCTGAATTAAACACGTGTTGACGAGAGTCCACAAAGTAAAGTCACACCCCCTCAGATTGAGGTGGCTGGAAAACAGCCACAGCAACGGGTGTGGCTGAAATTGTCGAATGGGTTTTTTACACCTGTCAGCAACAGGTGTGCCTGACAACCATCCTCCAACCACTTATCCTCTCTTAAATGGAATCCCACCGAGAGGCAACAATGACATACAAGTAACGTTGCTACGTTACTAATAAGAAAGTTTGTGTAACGTGTTGGAAGTCAATGAGTAGCTGTAGGACAGCAGGTCTAATTTACAAACAAATGATCAATACTGTCTCTGCACTTTCCACACCGGATGCTAACTGCCCATTGTCAATTCCTGGTCGGTGAAACTCTCTTTAGTTTCAACGGTTGTGAAAGCCTATGTGGCTAATGATGCTAACTGATAGCCTAGCCCATTGTCTCTTCCTGGTCGGTGAAACTCTCTTTAGTTTCAACGGTTGTGAAAGCCTATGTGGCTAATGATGCTAACTGATAGCCTAGCCCATTGTCTCTTCCTGGTCGGTGAAACTCTCTTTAGTTTCAACGGTTGTGAAAGCCTATGTGGCTAATGATGCTAACTGATAGCCTAGCCCATTGTCTCTTCCTGGTCGGTGAAACTCTCTTTAGTTTCAACGGTTGTGAAAGCCTATGTGGCTAATGATGCTAACTGATAGCCTAGCCCATTGTCTCTTCCTGGTCGGTGAAACTCTCTTTAGTTTCAACGGTTGTGAAAGCCTATGTGGCTAATGATGCTAACTGATAGCCTAGCCCATTGTCTATTCCTGGTCGGTGAAACTCTCTTTAGTTTCAACGGTTGTGAAAGCCTATGTGGCTAATGATGCTAACTGATAGCCTAGCCCATTGTCTATTCCTGGTCGGTGAAACTCTCTTTAGTTTCAACGGTTGTGAAAGCCTATGTGGCTAATGATGCTAACTGATAGCCTAGCCCATTGTCTATTCCTGGTCGGTGAAACTCTCTTTAGTTTCAACGGTTGTGAAAGCCTATGTGGCTAATGATGCTAACTGATAGCCTAGCCCATTGTCTCTTCCTGGTCGGTGAAACTCTCTTTAGTTTCAACGGTTGTGAAAGCCTATGTGGCTAATGATGCTAACTGATAGCCTAGCCCATTGTCTCTTCCTGGTCGGTGAAACTCTCTTTAGTTTCAACGGTTGTGAAAGCCTATGTGGCTAATGATGCTAACTGATAGCCTAGCCCATTGTCTATTCCTGGTCGGTGAAACTCTCTTTAGTTTCAACGGTTGTGAAAGCCTATGTGGCTAATGATGCTAACTGATAGCCTAGCCCATTGTCTATTCCTGGTCGGTGAAACTCTCTTTAGTTTCAACGGTTGTGAAAGCCTATGTGGCTAATGATGCTAACTGATAGCCTAGCCCATTGTCTCTTCCTGGTCGGTGAAACTCTCTTTAGTTTCAACGGTTGTGAAAGCCTATGTGGCTAATGTAGCCCACGCACATTTTCTCTTAATAAGACCATCTAACCCTCAAAAGTCTTGTGAATGTACTATTGTATTTGCCTGTGTTGAGTACAGAAATTCATTTATATTGACTCAACCTCAATAACGGTGTTGTATCCCGTTATACCTTCCCTCTATAGCGTATCTCTTAACTACCTCATTATCTCGTAAAACATTTTAAATCATTATTTGTAGTATTGAGTTTATTGGGTCCTTGAGGTCTCAGAGCTTGACGACGTTTCAGAATGCCAACATGGTAATTGACTGTTGATTAAGATTGTGGATATAGGATTAACGGTTAATGATGACTAACGATGAAGTTAATTCAAGGGTCTCTATATCCAACCCTTAATGGTGCCCCTGGCATAAACAAATTCATCAAATATAATAAATCAGATCAATTCATTATTTCAGTAATTAATCAATAGATGGCACACGCCTGATTGGTTCTTCAGCTATCAACCATTCCACTCCTGCATGCCTGGTGTGTAGAAGCAGCCGGGGATGGTCGGCTGTTAGGATGCTGATCGTGTAGAGGGAGAGAGAGGGAAACTGTGTGTGTGCATGCGTCTATATATATAATGTGTGTGTGTGTGTGTGTGTGTGTGTGTGTGTGTGTGTGTGTGTGTGTGTGTGTGTGTGTGTGTGTGTGTGTGTGTGTGTGTGTGTGTGTGTGTGTGTGTGTGTGTGTGTGTGTGTGTGTGTGTGTGTGTGTAAAGGGTAAGTGGCCTGTGTTTGGTACCTGAAGGACCAGGTTGTGTTTAATCTGGGAGAAGACAGGTGGGTTGTCGTTGACATCGGACACGGTCAAGGTCACTTGGACCGCGGTAGACAGAGGAGGGTCTCCCTCATCGGCTGCTTGGACCGTCAGAGAGTAGTGAGTGATCTGGGACAGGGAGAGAGACCAGTTAGATACAGGATATCAGGGTTCTACGACTTCCTTGACTTCTTTCTCTTAGCTTTCTCTTAGCTTTCTCTTAGCTCCTAGGAGAGCAAAAGGCTTCAACAGTTCATCTCCAGGGAACCCTGTTCTGAGTAGTTTTTTTCAACTTTATTCCAGGTGATCCCTTCCCCATATAAAAGCCCAAACTACCCCCCCCCCACACACTCCTCCTCACCTCCTCTCTGTCCAGCGTGGCCCTGACTATGATCTCTCCACTGCGAGGGTCGATGCTGAACTGCCCCTGAGGGTCTCCACTGGAGATGGAATAGTGGATGAGGTTGTTCAACGGCCCATCCAGGTCGATGGCTGTCACCTTGGAGTGGGGGAAGGAGGGGAAAGGGGGAGAAGAGGAGTGATAAGGGGAGAGAAGAGGGGGTTGAGAGAAGAGGGGGTTGAGAGGAGAGGGGTTGAGAGGAGAGGGGGATGAGAGGAGAGGAGGTTGAGAGGAGAGGGGGTTGAGAGAAGAGGGGGTTGAGAGGAGGGGATTGAGAGGAGAGGGGATTGAGAGGAGAGGGGTTGAGAGGAGAGGGGTTGGGAGGAGAGGTTGAGAGGAGAGGGGTTGAGAGGAGAGGGGTTGAGAGGAGAGGGGATTGAGAGGAGAGGGGTTGGGAGGAGAGGGGTTGGGAGGAGAGAGGGGATTGAGAGGAGAGGGGTTGAGAGGAGAGGGGATTGGGAGGAGAGGGGATTGGGAGGAGAGGGGGTAGAGGGAAAGGGGTTGAGAGGAGAGGGGGTTGGGAGGAGAGGGGGTAGAGAGGAGAGGGGGTAGAGAGGAGAGGGGGTTGAGAGGAGAGGGGGATGAGAGAAGAGGGGGTTGAGAGAAGAGGTGGATGAGAGGAGAGGGGGATGAGAGGAGAGGGGTTGAGAGGAGAGGGGGTAGAGAGGAGAGGAAACAGTAAGCCATTTAACTGAGCTTCTTGGCTCTTATTGACACCAAATGAAATGACAGTCGTATTATTATTATCTCAACCCAACTGCCATGTTCTATAAGTACTTAGATGTGTTTCTATCCAAATGCCAAATTCAAATTCAAAACAACTTTATTTGTCCCCTCAGGGAAATGACTTGAGCACATTGAATTGTGTCCTACAATCACTGGTTTCTGAAGTGACAGTTGAGAGTGATAGCTACCTGCATCACCACATCACCAGGCGACAGGTCCTCTGAGACGTCAGCACTGTAGTCTCGCTGTCCGAACACGGGCGTGTTGTCATTGACATCCGTGATGTTGATAATCACCATGGTGATGTCGCTCAGAGTCGACTTGCCTCTCGTCCCCTCCAACGACAGGTAGTATTCACGACACCGCTCAAAGTCTAAAGAGCCATTCACAGCCAGAACACCTGAAAAACACACAACACAAACTCTCTTCATTTAACTGACAGCTGTGTTTTAACTTGGTCTTGTTCACACTGACACAGTCCTGGGTTGACGTGTGGGTTTTGAGTGTATGTTCTAAGCCTTCAAAAACAATAGGACAAATTACAGCGATTTACAAAGATTACCACAGTAACAATATATTCAATTCATCTTGTGGTGCTCTTTTATTAAAAACTAAAATGCTGACATGTTTCCACCTGGTGTTTTTTTTTGACAGCGCTCTTTCAATATCCCCCCTCTCTCTCTCTCACCCCCCTCTCTCTCCCCCTCTCCTTCACTTTCCCCCTCTCTCTCACCCCCCTCTCTTAATCTCCCACTCCTCCTTCCTCTCCCTCACTTCCCTCTCTTTCTCCATCTCCTTCCTTCCTTCCATCTCTTTATCTCTATTTCTATCTCTCCGCATTTAAATGGGGCAGAGAGAGAGAGAGTTCCTGGGCCGTCTGCCAGTCTGGTTTACACACTTCATAAACACAAGACAAGATGACAACATAACAACAGACATAACTGCCACCTGCATTCCTCTTACAACCAAACCAGGTTTCAACATGTGCAATTATATCACACAGGTACAATTTCCTGTTTGCTGAGCTAGTTAAAGACTTCTAGAGCTGACCCTTGTTCAACAGAGTAGCTAGGATATTGTCCTTCATCTGTGATCAGTAAATAAGGCTGGTAAAGACCTGTATTTGTTGAGACAGACAGAGACAGACAGAGACAGACAGAGACAGACAGACAGACAGACAGACAGACAGACAGACAGACAGACAGACAGACAGACAGACAGACAGACAGACAGACAGACAGACAGACAGACAGACAGACAGACAGACAGACAGACAGACAGACAGACAGACAGACAGACAGACAGACAGACAGACAGACAGACAGACAGACAGACACAGACAGACAGATAGACAGACAGACAGACAGGGGGATTGGGGTAGGTACCGGACCCCTCAGTGCTATTTGCCTTTTTCTTAATTTTTTTTGTATAATTTTTAAAACAATAGAAAACATCCATAGACAAATGGCAACATACAGACGCTCACCAACATCCACAACATCACCCCTGCCCAGACCCACCTGCTCACACATCTGTCTTTCTCTCTCTGTGTTTTTCTCTCTCTCATACTCCCTCCTACACACATCTCCAGCGCCCGCATCTCTCTCTGCCACATGGCCTCAACCTGCACCATTTTGTTTCTCTCCGTCACCCCACGCACTTTCAACATTTAGATAAACTATTTTTCAAACTAAAGAAAACAACCTAATGTACTATGTCATACTGCAGGGCTCTGCTCTGAAGTACAACAACAAAGAGAATCATGAGTTCAAACTCATTCAAACCTCTAAACTTTCTCTTTCATGTGACTAGCTAAGACCAAAGTAAAAAAAGAAAAGAAGATTAAGCTTCCAATGTCTGTCTCCATAGATACAACATCTAATACATAACATTAAGCTTCCACGTCTGTATCCATAGATACAACATATAATACATAACATTAAGCTTCCATGTCTGTCTCCATAGATACAACATCTAATACATAACATTAAGCTTCCACATCTGTCTCCATAGATACAACATCTAATACATAACATTAAGCTTCCACGTCTGTCTCCATAGATACAACATATAATACATAACATTAAGCTTCCATGTCTGTCTCCATAGATACAACATATAATACATAACATTAAGCTTCCATGTCTGTCTCCATAGATACAACATATAATACATAACATTAAGCTTCCATGTCTGTCTCCATAGATACAACATATAATACATAACATTAAGCTCCCATGTCTGTCTCCATAGATACAACATATAATACATAACATTAAGCTTCCATGTCTGTCTCCAAAGATACAACATATAATACATAACATTAAGCTTCCATGTCTGTCTCCATAGATACAACATATAATACATAACATTAAGCTTCCATGTCTGTCTCCATAGATACAACATATAATACATAACATTAAGCTTCCATGTCTGTCTCCATAGATACAACATATAATACATAACATTAAGCTCCCATGTCTGTCTCCATAGATACAACATATAATACATAACATTAAGCTTCCATGTCTGTCTCCAAAGATACAACATATAATACATAACATTAAGCTTCCATGTCTGTCTCCAAAGATACAACATATAATACATAACATTAAGCTTCCATGTCTGTCTCCATAGATACAACATATAATACATAACATTAAGCTTCCATGTCTGTCTCCATAGATACAACATATAATACATAACATTAAGCTTCCATGTCTGTCTCCATAGATACAACATAACTAAAAAAGCCACTTCTTTACTTTGACACATGTAGCAATGACAACAAAACAACTGTGTGGTGCGATAATGGCACTATATACACAAATTGATTAAGTTGCTGACAAGCCCGGAGATTGGTTTTTCACTCAGTCCAACCAACCTCTATGAGACTCCTTGCCCTGCTACAGGTAGATCAAACGAGGGAGGATTTGTAATGAATGGGACACCAAGAGAAGTCAGGGAGAAAACAGTAGGTACGGTATATAGGTGCATGTCAGTTTTTAATTTTTTATTTATTTCACCTTTATTTAACCAGGTAGGCTAGTTGAGAACAAGTTCTCATTTGCAACTGCGACCTGGCCAAGATAAAGCATAGCAGTGTGAACAGACAACACAGAGTTACACATGGAGTAAACAATTAACAAGTCAATAACACAGTAGAAAAAAAAGTGGAGTCTATATACATTGTGTGCAAAAGGCATGAGGAGGTAGGCGAATAATTACAATTTTGCAGATTAACACTGGAGTGATAAATGATCAGATGGTCATGTACAGGTAGAGATATTGGTGTGCAAAAGAGCAGAAAAGTAAATAAATATAAACAGTATGGGGATGAGGTAGGTAAAAATGGGTGGGCTATTTACCAATAGACTATGTACAGCTGCAGCGATCGGTTAGCTGCTCAGATAGCAGATGTTTGAAGTTGGTGAGGGAGATAAAAGTCTCACAAGAGCAATCAATGCTGGACCAGGCAGTATGATACCGTACTGACTATGTTATACTCCTCCAGAGTAGCTGGTTTCTGTACATTGTATATCAGCAGGACCTTTACAAAATCTATCAAAAGTGCACCGGCAGTGACAATGTACTTTCAATCACTTCTCTGCCTCGCTGTGCAATTCTGCTCCGATATCTGACTTCTGAGGTTCAATAGAAAGCAGACTTATCTCTGCCAAAATATTCAAGAAATGGTACTTCATTGCAGTCAGCATGACCAGGTGATTAGGTATTTGCTTTTACCCTTTAGCGTTGCAACAACCTCATAAATGGGCTTCTCTGCCTGCTCCCAGTTCTTTCTTGCTGATGTTGGTGTATGTTTTAGAGTTCAAAACAACCGTGTGGTGGGATGATTACTCTTGGGATGGAACTATACACAACCCGGCTACTGAATGGTTTGACAACTAATACAGAGATTGGTTGGCGCTTCATAAATATGTGAATTTGCACAAATGAACTCAAATAAACTTTATGAAACCTTACGGAATCTCATGGAATCTCACAGAACCTTACTGACCCATGGAACTCAAGGAAGTAACGGAACAGAACCTTACTGACCCATGGAACTCAAGGAAGTAACGGAACAGAACCTTACTGACCCATGGAATTCAAGGAAGTAACGGAACAGAACCTTACTGACCCATGGAATTCAAGGAAGTAACGGAACAGAACCTTACTGACCCATGGAACTCAAGGAAGTAACGGAACAGAACCTTACCAGTTGCCGGGTGCAGGTAGAACCTTGCCCCCTCGTTGCCAGAGACGATGGAGTAGACGATGGGTTCCGTCTCGGTCCCGTCTCTAGTGAGGGCAGAGACGCTGATGACCTCTGTTCCTACCAAGGTAGATTCTGGGATCTGGGCGGAGTACTCCTGGCTCAGGAACACCGGCTGGTAGTCGCTCAGGTCGACAACGTGCACCGTAACTGTGGCAACGGAGTACAGTTGTCGGGGAAGCCCCCGGTCTGTGGCTTTGACCTTGAGTTCAAAGGTCGACCGTGTGTTTTCAGCCAGCGACCTCTCCAGGCGCAGGATACCGGAGAACTCTTCCAATGAGAAGTGGCCGCTGTTGTCCTCGAGTAGAGAATACTTCACCTCTGAGTTTATACCTGCAGAAGGAGAGGAGAGAATAGGAGTCAGTCTGGTTGTTCTGAGCAGAGACTATTTCATATAGAGACAGGACACTATCTAGCTACTATTATCTCTATGACATTTCAACTCAGAGATCATATCTGCCGGAGGAGAATAGGAATTATCAGTCTGGTTGGTTTGGCGCGACGAATTTGTATTTCTTCCAAAGTATGCTAGGAGTTAATGGCCTTATCAAAGCTGTATCAAAACAATATGCATGGTGCAATTATGAAGAACAATAAAATAATAAACATCCACAATAAACGCCCATAATAAACAGCCATAATAAACAGCCAAACACCCATAATAAATAACCATAATAAATATCCATAATAAACAACCATAATAAACAACCATAATAAACAACCATAATAAACATCAATAATAAACATCCATAATAAACATCCATAATAAACAACCATAATAAACAACCACAATAAACAACCAAACAACCATAATAAATATCCATAATAAACAGCCATA
Organism: Oncorhynchus tshawytscha; assembly: GCF_018296145.1. Taxonomy (NCBI): domain Eukaryota; kingdom Metazoa; phylum Chordata; class Actinopteri; order Salmoniformes; family Salmonidae; genus Oncorhynchus; species Oncorhynchus tshawytscha. The sequence continues at coordinate 82,033,589 of NC_056436.1, read as the reverse complement.
ATAAACAGCAATAATAAACATCAATAATAAACATCAATAATAAACATCCACAATAAACAGCCATAATAAACATCCAAACATCCATAATAAACAGCCATAATAAACAGCCATAATAAACAGTCATAATAAACATCCATAATAAACATCCAAACATCCAATAAACAACCAAACATCCATAATAAACAACCAAACATCCATAATAAAAACCAAACATCCATAATAAACAACCAAACATCCATAATAAAACAAACATCCATAATAAAAACAAACATCCATAATAAACAACCAAACAACCATAATAAACAACCATAATAAACAACCATAATAAATATCCATAATAAACAGCCATAATAAACAGCAATAATAAACATCAATAATAAACATCAATAATAAACATCCACAATAAACAGCCATAATAAACATCCAAACATCCATAATAAACAACCAAACATCCATAATAAACAACCAAACATCCATAATAAACATCCAAACATCCATAATAAACAACCAAACATCCATAATAAACAACCAAACATCCATAATAAACAACCATAATAAACAGCCATAATAAACAGCCACAGGGTAATACATGATTAGCTATGTGTTTCTACACACCGACAGGAGTGGCCCTGTTCCTCAGGATAATACATGATTAGGTATGTGTTTGAAGGTTAACAATGAGGTAAGGCATGGGGGAAGTTTATGCAAGAGGGCTTTATAGACAAAATGAGAGCAATGTATCGATCCAGGAGACTTCAAAGAGGGCCAGCCTACTGTCTGATACAGAATGCATGCGATGTGTCCTGAACCTGCTGCCCGTAATAAAGCATAGCTGTCACGATCGTTTAAAGATGGATTGGACCAAGGTGCCGCAAGGTAGGCGTACATTTTGAATTTATTAAATGAACACCAAAAAAACAAGAAAGATAAACGACACGTAAAGTTTTGTAGCGCTAACACAGCAACTATACAAAAACAAGATCCCACAATCCAAGGTGGGAAAAAAGACTGCCTAAGTATGATCCCCAATCAGAGACAACAATAAACAGCTGCCTCTGATTGGGAACCATACTAGGCCAACAAAGAAATAGAAACATAGATTTGCCCACCCAAGTCACACCCTGACCTAACCAAATAGAGAATAAACAAGGCTCTCTAAGGTCAGGGCGTGACAATAGTGCACTGTGATAAACTGCATCCAATGATTTCAGTGTATTGGCAGCTGTATTCATATAGATGGTGTCGCCATTGTCTAAAGCCATCAGGAATGTTGACTGAATGATTTGTTTTCTACTATTTAACGAAAGACTGGACCTGTTCCTATAGAAGGAGTCTATTTTAATTCTTAATTTCTTAACCAACTCCTCAACATGATTTTTGAAAGATAGCTTTTCGTCAATTCAGATGCGCAGATATTTATAAGTGGGCACCCGAACAATGCATAAATTAGTGATGCATTTGTTGACTCATAACCCGCAGTCTCGGTGGTTATATCCACAGGGCAGAGAATAGTCTCTATGTTATGACCTGGGGGATAGGAGAATAGTCTCTATGTTATGACCTGGGGGATAGGAGAATAGTCTCTATGTTATGACTTGGGGGATAGGAGAATAGTCTCTATGTTATGACTTGGGGGATAGGAGAATAGTCTCTATGTTATGACTTGGGGGATAGGAGAATGGTCTCTATGTTATGACCTGGGGGATAGGAGAATAGTCTCTATGTTATGACCTGGGGGATAGGAGAATAGTCTCTATGTTATGACCTGGGGGATAGGAGAATAGTCTCTATGTTATGACCTGGGGGATAGGAAAACAGTCTCTACCTTGGTAAGTATATTGGTGTAGAGCATCTGCTACATAAAGGGGAGATTTAGATTTGACCATAGAAATAGAATTACTAGGTCAGACAAAGCCCCTCAAACCATACCTCAGAACGTCAATGTCCATTCTAGTCATTCTGATTCTATATATTTTGGCCCATAGAAATAGAATAACTAGATCAACAAATCCCATTTCAGACTATCCCTCAGAATGGGAATGTCCACTCTATTCATTTTATCTCAATAATATGACTTACCAGTGTCAGGGTCTTTGGCGTAGATGACAGCGATGGGTGTCCTGATGGTGGTGTTGTCGAACACAGTGACTTCATAGTGGTTGTTCGAGAACTTGGGAGGGTTGTCATTCATATCCTGGATCATAAGTAAGATGTCTGCTTGGCAGGAGCGGCCTCCACCGTCTGTGACTTTAACTACCAGATCATACTCCCTCACCTTCTCCCGGTCCAACTGGGCCAGAGTGAACAATTCCCCTTGTCACAAATAAAAATGACAAATAATTAGATGAACATAAAAGATGGACTTAACTTATTCCTTCTATCTCCTAGTGGAGCAGAGGGCATACAGTACAGTAAATGTATAGATGGAAACTGACTGACTGACTGAAAAGCACACTGAGATGTATATCAAAATGGTGGGGAAAAAACATTGAGATGTAAATCAAAATGGTGGGGGAAAAAACCTGAGATGTATATCAAAATGGTGGGGGGAAAACCCTTAGATGTACAGTAACAGACAAAAGTTTTGACACACCTACTATTTTTTTGCTATTTTCTACATTGTAGAATAATAGTGAAGACATCAAAACTATGAAATAACACATATGGAATCATGTAGTAACGAAAAAGTAACATCAAAATATATATTTTTTGATTCTTCAAAATAGCCATCCTTTGCCTTGAAGATAGCGTTGCACACTCTTGGCATTCTCTCAACCAGCTTCATGAGGAATGCTTTTACAACAGTCTTGAAGGAGTTCCCAAATATGCTGAGCACTTGTTGGCTGGTTTCTTTCACTCTGCGGTCCAACTCATCCCAAACCATCTCAATTGGGTTGAGGTCGGATGATTGTGGAGGCCAGGTCATCTGATGAAGCACTCCATCACGCCCCTTCTTGGTCAAATAACCCTAATACAACCTGAAGGTGTGTTTTGGGTAATTGTCCTGTTAAAAAACAAATGATAATCCCACTAAGCACAAACCAGATGGGATGGCTTATCGCTGCAGAATGCTGTGGTAGCCATGCTGGTTAAGTGTGGTGGGAACCACACATATGGAGAACATCCATTCACCTATTCTGCATCTCACAAAGACACGGCTGTTGAAACCAAAAAATCTCAAATTTGGACTTTCCACCAGTCTGATGCTCATTGCTTGTATTTCTTGGCCCAAGCATGTCTCTTCTTCTTGTTGGTGTCCTTTAGTAGTGGTTTCTTTGCAGCAATTTGACCATGAGGGCCTGATTCAGGTCTCCTCTGAACAGTTGAAGCTGAGATGTGTCTGTTGCTTGAACTCTATGAAGCATTTATTTTGGCTGCAATCTGAGATGCAGATAACTCTAATGAACTTATCCTCTGCAGCAGAGGTAACTCTGGGTCCTCCTTTCCTGTGCTGGTCCTCATGAGAGCCAGTTTCATCATAGCGCTTGATGGTTTTTGCGACTGCTTTCAAAATTCTTTAAATGTTCCGTATTGACTGATCTTCATGTCTTAAAGTAATGATGGACTGTTGTTTCTCTTTGCTTATTTGAGCTGTTCTTGCCATAATATGAACTTGGTCTTTTACCAAATAGGGCTATCTTCTGTATACCAACCCTACCATGTCACAACACAACTGATTGGCTCAAAAGCATTAAGAAGGAAAGAAATTCCACAAATGAACTTTTAACAAGGCACACCTGTTAATTGAAATGCATTCCAGGTGACTACCTCATGAAGTTGGTTGAGAGAAGGCAAAGACTGTGCAAAGCTGTCATCAAGGCAAAGGGTGCCTACATTGAAGAATCTCAAACATAAAATATATTTAGATTTGTTTAACACTTTTTTGGTTACTACATGATTCCATATGTGTTATTTCATAGTTTTGATGTCTTCACTATTATTCTACAATGTAGAAAATAGTAAAAAATGAAGAAAAACACTTAAATGAGTAGGTGTGTCCAGACGTTTGACTGGTACTGTATATCAAAATGATGGGGGAAAACCCTGCAATGAGTAGGTGTGTCCAGACGTTTGACTGGTACTGTATATCAAAATGATGGGGGAAAACCCTGCAATGAGTAGGTGTGTCCAGACGTTTGACTGGTACTGTATATCAAAATGATAGGGAAAAACCCTGCAATGAGTAGGTGTGTCAAGACGTTTGACTGGTACTGTATATCAAAATGATGGGGAAAACACTTAAATGTACTTTACAGTATTTCAAAATGATGGGAAAAAAGGGCCAGACAGTAGGCCTATGCATTCTTTAAAAATAGCATCACAGTTTACAAAATATTTACTGAAATCTATCAAAAAGAAACCATGAGAAGTACAAATAAATCACAACATATTTACATTTCTGGTAGTCATTCACAGTTCTACCAGCGCCAAACCATTACTTTGGGTTGAAGGCCATGTTAAAGCTTCTCCTAGCATATATGTATTGTGATAGGACAAATTATTGAGATTATGAGCTCTGATTGGCTTACAATAATGAAGCTAGGCTAGTGCTATGACAAACAGGAAGTATGTTTGATGAGAAGCCAAAGCACCAAACATGGGAAAAAAAACCCAACTATTTATGGTGGTCTGACAGTGCACCATCTTGTCTTCTTGAAGACCTCCGTTTAAGTATTTTGTAAGAATGGAGATGCTATCTGTCAAACCAAACAAATAATGGATTTCACTTAGGACCTCCATTTTTGTAGACCCCACATAAAAGTAGTCTCTAACCTGTCTTTTGATCAAGATGGAACTTGTCTGCGTTGGGGCCGTGGAGGGTGTAGGACACTAGTCCGTTGGTGCCGATGTCTGGGTCCGACGCTGAAACCTTCAGTATGAATATGCTTGACGGGGAATTCTCCATGACGACCTCTGTGTACAGCAACTGGACAGAAACATTGATAGTTAGCTACGTCTTAGGTCAAATTGCAGTTGTTGATATTTTATTCATGCTTTAGGTAGGCTACTGCTCATTAATGTGTTACGTATGTATGAATTGTTATAAAGTCCTGATGTAGGTACAACATGTTACCGCTATCTACAGGAATCTAAGTGTCTACTGTCATGGCTGACTGACATACCTGCTCACACAGAGGACTGTTATCGTTGATGTCTAGGACATGGACCTCGACAGTGGCAGGGGCCTCGAATCTCCCGTCAGTAACTCGTATTTTCAGGGAGTAGTTATCTTTAGCTTCACGGTCAAGAGACTCTTTGAGGACCAGCCTCCATTCCTCTCCCTCTTGCACAATGGAGAACTGGCCTAATGGGTCTCCGTCTAAGGAAAAACATTTGAATGTAATACATGCCTGTCAATGCTACCTGGGGGACTATATGGGTTTTGATCATGTCCATCACATTTCTTCCTGTCATTGTAGTCACTTTTACACTTAGAATGAACCATTATAGAATATATATTTCTCTGTTATAATGATCCAGTATAGACAATATATTGTTCTCTTATAATAAGCCGTTGTTATCGTAGATACTGTGTTTTGCTCTGGAGAAATACTGTGCCCATCTGTTTCTTATTAAAATGTTGTCCATAATGCTGATAGACCTGAAAAACTACCATTCAACTACTTCAAAAAAAGTGTATGTGATCAATCATTCAATCAACCAAATTAATCAATCAACAAGACTCACCTGTGATGTAACACGTGATCTGCCTGTTCTCTTTAGTCACATCCATATCAACGGTCGTCAGGCTCATGATGACATCCCCAGGCCTAGTGTTCTCCATGACAGACCCATGGTACACGTCCTCCTTGAACCGAGGAGGGTTGTCGTTCTCGTCAGTCACCGTCACCTCCACCAGAACCGAGGACGAGAGCTTCACCTCCCCCCCGTGGTCAGTAGCCACCACTGTGAAGCTGTAGTGCTGAGTCATCTCACAGTCCGTTTCTCTCAGGGTAATTATCCAACCGCTCTCACTGTCGATGGAGAAGACATCGGTGATGTCATCGGGTTCGGCTTCCAAGGTGTAGGTCACCTGTCCATTATTGTCCTGGTCAGGGTCGTTGGCCGTCACCTGGATGGATGGATGGATTCATTCATTAATTAAAACTAAACTGTTATTGCCCTAAATGAGAATTTGATTTGCACATCATATGAACACAGAAATCGTAAAGAATTGTATACAACATTCAATTACAAAAATATAAGATCAATGAAAAATATATATATATATCTGAAAAAGAACATACCTGGATGACGGTGGTTCCTGGTGGCATGTTCTCAGCCAGGAAGGCCTTGTAAGGGTTGGCCTCGAACACCGGCACGTTGTCATTCACATCCTGGACCTGGATGCTGACCGACACCAGCGAGGCTACGTCGGTCCCGTTGTGGTTGCCTTGAGCAATAACATCTATCTGATACCACTTGGTCTTCTCGTGGTCAATGCTCTTCTGGACGAGTAGAGTACCGCTCTCTTTATCCAGAGCAAACACTCTGTCTCTGTTACTCTCCACTGTGTTGCCATTGACCAGGCTGTAGATGACTGGCATGTCGGAGTCGGCCTTGATCGTCCCGATCTCTGTTCCCATGGAGATGTCCTCGGCTGCGGAGAAGGTGTAGAGCGGCTCGGAGAACTTCGGAAGAGGGACCTCAGGTGGGACTACTTTCACCTGCACTGGAACCGTGGAGTTGAAGAATGGTAATCCGCTGTCCCGAGCCTTGACTTTGAAGTTGAATATCTTGTTCTCTTGACCTATCAGACTCTCTTTGACGCTGACAATGCCAGTGAAGGGGTTGATCTCAATGATGTCCTCAGTCACTTCCTCTGCTTCGTCCACAGTGTAGGTGACGTCAGCATTTTTGCCGTCGTCTGCGTCGTACGCCACTATCTGAATCACGGGAGAGCCTTTGTTTACAGTAGACTGGATTGACACCTGGTACTCTGTAGCTTTGAACTGAGGGGCATTATCATTCTCATCTGTCAGGATAATCTTCACAGTGCAGAACGCTACTTTCCCTCCACCATCTTTAGCCATCACCTTGATGGCGATCACTCTTTGGGATGGGTTCTCTCTATCTAAAGGTTGAGATGTTATGATCTGTCCATTCTTGTCTATGGAGAATTTCTCATCTGCCAGTTTGTTGATGATGGTGTAGTCCACGCTGCCGTAAGGTCCATCGTCAGGGTCTATAGCGGCCAGGCGAATCACACGTGTTCCAGCCTCAGCGTTCTCAGCTAGTTCCGCCTCGTAGATGTTTTTGTTGAAATAGGGACTGTGTTTATTAGTGTTCATCATATCAATGTTCACAGGGGCTGTGTTCTGGAAAACTCCATCTGACACAGCCACGGTGAGGTTGTAGTATGGGTCCACATTTCTCTTGCAGACGTTAGAAAAGGAGATAATCCCGGAGGATTCGTTGATGGCGAAGTATCTTCCCTCATTACCTGAGAGGATCTTATACTGTAGATTGTTCAAGTCTCTGGTGTCGGGGTCCGAAGCTTGGATTTTTATGACGATGTGGCCACATCTGGCCATTTCATCCAGTGTTGCCTGATAGTGGGTCTTGGAGAAGTTTGGAGGGTTATCGTTGACATCAGTTACGTTAACAATGACATAGGCATCGCTGCTCAACGGGTTCGTGCCATTATCTATGGCTGTGATCTTTAACTGGAAGTGTTTTCTCTTCTCATAGTCCAACACCTGTGTCGTAACAATTAGACCACTCTGGGGGTCTATTTTAAAGAAGTCCGTTTCATTTTCCCCCGTCCCCAAAATATGGAAGGTTAAGTCTCTATTTCTGCCGGAGTCTCTATCTGTGGCTGATATCTGTAATACAGACGTGCCTATGGGTAATCCTTCAGGTATATCCACTGTGTCAGTCAGCTTGGAGAAGACCGGAGCGTTATCGTTAACATCTTCAACCTCTATTTCGACAGCGGCCTCTGAAAAGGAGCCTGTCACAGAGTCAGTGGCTCGTACCGTCAATAGATGCATTGTCTGGCTCTCGTAGTCCAATAAATCAGTGACACTCAACACTCCTGTTTTAAAATCTATGTGAAAGTTTTTCGAGGCATTCTCCTCTTCCAGATTGTAAATAAGCCGATATCCCTCTGGGTTTCTTGCTTGTACATGCAAGATGGTGGTGAAGGGAGATATGTTTTCAGGGACTTTTAGAGGATAGAGCAAAGTCTGAAAAATGGGGTTGGTGCGATTTCTCACCGTGATACTCAGTTCTGCTGAAGTGGTCAAACTGGGCGAGCCCTCATCTGTGGCCAGGACAGTCAAGGTATATTTATTAGTAGCTTCAAAGTCTATAGGCCGCTGAAGGGACACGTCACCAACGTAAGGGTCTATCCTAAAGAGATCAAAATCCTCCTCCAACAAGTACATAATAGAACCATTTTCTCCAAGATCCCTGTCGGACGCCATCACTTGAAAGATTACATCTCCTAGGTCTGTGTCTTCAGAGATCATCATGGAGTGAGGCAGGTTCAAGAACCTTGGTGGATTATCATTGACGTCAACTATGTAAACGTTGACGTGGGTTATTGCCCTGCGAGGGGGACTCCTCATGTCTCTCACCTCCACCACTATGTCATAGACATCCTGCTCCTCTCTGTCGAAGGGGACGCCGGTGGTCTCAAGCACCCCTGATGTTGGGACTATAGAAAACCGTCCCATTGGGTTCAATACAGAGTAAATCAGAGGCTCGTTCAAGTAGCTACCTGATGCTCTCAAAACAACTAACATGTTGACCGACATCGTATTCTCCACACTGGTGGCTGCATACAATCCCTGCTCAAATTGAAGATGGCCGCCTGCTGTTATGTTGGTGACGTTTACCTTAACTGTAGCAAGGTCTTTGTACAGGCCGTCAGAGGCTTTGACCAGCAGCTGGTAAAAGGATTTAAACTCTGAAACATTGTTTACAGAGATAGCACCAGTGGAAGGATGAATGAGAAAAGCATTGTGAATGTTGCCCTCTGTGATGCTGTACGAGACAGCTGAATCTGCATCTTGTGCCGTAACCCGTACAACCTCCATCTCTCTGACGGGAGGGAAGATGATGGACGACTCGTACACCGGCCTAGAGAATATGGGGGAACAGTCATTGAAATCCAGGACACGGATGGTGACTCTGGCTGGCTCTGCTGCGTACAGCGACGGTTCCCCTGAGTCCCGTACCTGAATGCTGAAGTGAAACTCAGGTGTTTCTTCAAAGTCCACCTCAGATATCACAGAGAGTGTACCCATGCTGGGATCTATCTTGAAGACTTTCATCGCTTCCGGCTCCAGGATTTGGAAGACTAGGAGAGAGTTAGAGTCCCTGTCAGCATCAGAGGCTCGTAACACTAGAGGTGTGTTGCTCTCCCCCATCACCATGCTGTTTATGTGAGCAGACTCACTAATCTGGCCATGGAATTTCTCCTGGAGGAACACCGGCAGGTTATCATTCTCATCTATTACATAGACGTAAACAACCGTATCTGACGAGGCTCCTGCTGAGGTGCTGGCACGCACTTTGAGTTTGTAAGAGAAACACCTCTCGAAGTTGAGGCTTGCTTGGACAGAGAGAACTCCGGACTCTGCATTGATGTGGAACGTTCCATTAGGGTCTCCATCTTTGATGCTGTAGTGGACTGCGGATGGGCTGGCTGCTGAGACAGTGATCACGGGAGTTCCCAGAGGACTGGCTTCACTGACTTCTGAGAAGAACTCATCAGAGGGGAACCTGGGAGAGAGAAGAGAGAATGGTTTTTATTAACAATTAGAAAAGCAGTATATAATATCAACAGTACCTGAAGTTGAATTATTTGATGCAATTTACAAATCAAAGCATTTAAGAATTATCAAACAACATAATACTAGTTTATATACATATTAACCTGGGAGGGGTTCTGTCTGAGAGCAGGACGGTGATGGAGACAGAACAGAGATCGCTGTGCTGGGGAAAACCCTGGTCTGTGGCCTTCACTGTCAGATGAAACTGCTCCTGGGGTAGGCTGTCCAGAGGTTTGGCAATAGTGATACTCCCCAGCTCGCCATCAATGTCAAAGGTGTTGTCGACATTCCCTGTAAAGATGAATCAAAGACCAAATCAACAAATATTGTTGAATGTTTGAAATTGTCAACCCATTTGCCTATATGTGAACAGTGGATTAACTGCCTTGTTCACAGGCAAAAGTACAGATTTTTACCTCGTCAGCTCTGAGATTTGATCTAGCAACCTTTCGGTTACTGGCCCAATGCTCTAACCACTAGGCTACCTGCCACCCCCAGAATGTGAGTGATCAATCAAGTTAAAAACATTCTCAAATATATAATATACTTATGCTGTAGCACTCTTATAAAGAATGCTAAAAATAGATAATCATATTTGAAGATTTTTCACAATTCAAATCCATCATAATCTACCCCTCATAATCTCTGATCTGTGTTGTACCTGAATGAAGGGAGTAGATAATCTGAGCGTTGCTCCCCGTGTCCTTATCCACAGCCTTGACACGCAGCACCTCTGTCCCAGCCGCAGCCAGATTGGTGATAGTTCCCTCATAGCCGGCCGCCAGGAAGGCAGGAGAGTGGTCGTTGCAGTCCTCCACATAAACCACTGCCTTCACAAAGTTTCTTTTCACTGGGATCTCCTGATCTCGAACCTACGCATTTAAAGGAGATGGTGAGAGCAGGACAGTATAGGGACATTAACTTAATCAAAATCAAATTCCTAGATAACCAGCAAAAATGATTGCTATAATCAGACAGAGATGACTTTGCTTTGTGAAACTGTTATGATAGATACGCTGTACTTTAGATCCTCCATGTTTTCAAATGGTAAGGGAGATGACTAAAAAACATCAACAACATTACCATCACAATGAGGGTGTGCACAGAAAGCTTCTCACGGTCCAGCTGCTCAGTCATGACCAGAACACCACTCTTATGGTCCAGATGGAAGATCTTCAGGCTGTCTGGATGGACACTGCCGTGGAGCGAGTAGATGAGTTTGCTGTTGCTGTCTTGGTCCTGAGCAGAGATGTGGAGGATGTCCTTCCATGGAGAGGTGTCTTCCGGTACACTGACCTCGTAGATGGACTTCATGAACATGGGTCGATGCTCGTTCATGTCCAGCACACGGATATATGCCTAGGAGACATACAGACAGGAAGAGAAACTTAATCTAAAGTTTTACGATAACTACTGATTTACGATATATTTCATATGTGTATCACCTGTGTGGTTGCGACCTGATGCCCGTCTGTAACCTGTACAGTCAGATTATAGTTGGACTTCTTCCCTGCATCCAGAGGCCTGGCGATCACGATGCTGCCTGTGTTCCTCTCAATGTCAAAGTCCTGCTCCTCATCGCCCCCTGGGGTAGAACAACACAATAGATAGGAGATGGTAGAAATAAATCAATATCATTAAATCATCCCATACAAGGACCGTTTCAAGTTTGACCGTTTGAAATTTGACAGTTGAAAGGCCTCAATAGAAGCCTGCCCAGAGTCCCTCAGGATGTTTGGCTTCATATGTGTCTGTCACTGAGACTGGCACCAATAGTCTTATGGGAGGAGTGAGTGAAAGCCCATACGGCAGTTGTGACACACAGGTGTGTCATCCAGAACCATAATGACTTGGCCGCGGTTGGAGGATCATTCTTTCAACAGATGGACTTGTGGGCATTGGAGCGTCCACTGGAAACGGAGTTTGCCCAGTCAGGACAGGTGGAAAGACAAGAACAACAACATAACATCCCAAAGCTACTGAGAGAGGTCAATACCTAATTTCACCCCTTCGAATCTTGTTGGCCATCGTCCTGCATGCGTGCTTGTGAATACAGAATACGAGCTAAAAAGGCCTCTCCCCTCACTGAAAACGGACACAAACACAGGTACTGTTTTGCACCCGTATTACTCCCTGTGCATACTATGCCTCATTTACTGAGAGTAAATCAAAAACGATGTGCCAGTATGGGGTCAACAAACCACCGTCATCCTCACATGCTCAGCCATGTATGTATTAATGACAGAGAACAAGGTTGCAGCAAAGGGTCCCCCCGTGTCCAAGTGTCGCAGAATAAGTGTAACACAATTGTTTAAGGGGAAACGTTTGGCAGCGACACACTTCGAACAGACGTCGGGAACAGTAGGGGTAAAGCTCATGCTTGTTCAGCCAGATGGTGTTTATTAAGAAATAGATGCACCTTTTCAAGGCTCACATGACTCCATTTTAAACAAGTTTTCCCTTTTTTTATACCACCGGTGGGGACTACGGTTAAATACAACGTAAAAAAGAAAGAATCACATTATTGAATAATTAATCAAATGTTTAGATTTCTAGTTGGTGCTTTTGCCACAAGTGAAAAACAAAACGCAAGTTGGTGTTTATTGTCATGAGTCTTCCCACTGGATACAGACGTCAATTCAACGTCTATTCCACGTTGGTTGAATGTAATTTCATTGAAGTTATGTGGAAACAATGTTGATTCAACCCGTTGGTTGTCCTGGAGGCAGAACTGAGCGATTTCCCCTTAGATAGGCCAGCTGCAAAGTTATAATTGGTTAGAGGTTAGAGGTTTGATGACTGTGAAGCTGCCTTTAGAACAACATTCATGATGAAAAACGCTAATCTGCGGAAAAACAAACATCAAATGTATTCCATGCCCAGATTAAAAAATATTGAAAGAGACAAAGAAGAAATAGATTGTTTAAATATATATTAGTGGACCAGATGGAGGGTTGAACAGCAGCTGGCACTGTCGAAGAACAAGTCAAACGAAAAGCTGATAACCACAACACGTTAGAACTGCATTGGCTGCCACACTCAGCCGTCAAACGCTTTTCGAAGGCGCCATCTAAATTGCCATGTTTGAGTTCATGCATGTCCCATCGCAAAGCTTTCATGCTTTCATTGGAATATTTTCACAAACATATCTCTGCAGCAGGAATTGTAACACTATAGTGTTACAGGATGTATCACCACCCGGCCGTGATTAGTAGTCCCGTAGGGCGGCGCACCATTGGCCCAAAGTCGTCCGGGTTTCGCCGGGGTAGGCCGTCATTGTAAATATGAATTTGTTCTTAACTGACTTGCCTAATTAAATAAAGGTTATATAAAGGTTATATAAAGGTTAAATAAAAGTTATATAAAGGTTATATAACGGTTAAATAAAGGTTAAATAAAGGTTAAATAAAGGTTATATAAAGGTTAAATAAAGGTTATATAAAGGTTAAATAAAGGTTATATAAAGGTTAAATAAAGGTTATATAAAGGTTAAATAAAGGTTAAATAAAGGTTAAATAAAGGTTATATAAAGGTTAAATAAAGGTTATATAAAGGTTAAATAAAGGTTATATAAAGGTTAAATAAAGGTTAAATAAAGGTTATATAAAGGTTAAATAAAGGTTATATAAATGTTAAATAAAGGTTATATAAAGGTTAAATAAAGGTTATATAAAGGTTCAATAAAATAATTTAAAGGGAAGTGCTACCGTACTTGATTTTTGGTATCAATTGTTATCTTTTCCATGTTAATCCAAGTTCATTTAATTGTCAAAGAGCTGGATGAATACTTTAGCAAAGGGTCAGCAGCGTGCTCTGCCACGTGGCCACGTGAGGCAGATCATCCATCAGAGTTAGGCTCTATCTATCCTGTCGTGTCCTGGCCCTTCATCTGAGGAAATATGGCTGTGTTCTCCTCGTGCTGGGGTGTAGGGCACACACACACATGCACGCACGTGCACACACACACACACACATTGAGCAACTGCCTCTAGCTGAGGTGTTATCTGCCACACCGAGACCAGGCCTGCTCTACTCTGTTCAACAGCAGGCTGACATGAACTCAATGTATTACCATCATAGTTTACATGGGGCACAGCAAAACACACAGTGCACAGCAAAACACACAGAGCACAGCAAAACACACAGAGCACAGCAAAACACACAGAGCACAGCAAAACACACAGAGCACAGCAAAACACACAGAGCACAGCAAAACACACAGAGCACAGCAAAACACACAGAGCACCGCAAAACACGACTCCCATGCCACATTCTCCTCAATAATAATCTCCTTTCCTTCGCAATCCATTTGCAATCTTTTGACGGGTCAGGTTTTGTCTTGCCGTTAAGTACATGTTGACAGATCATCTTCATTTTGACTCATCCCATTTGGTCAAATCAAATCAAATGTATTTATCAAGCCCTTCGTACATCAGCTGATATCTCAAAGTGCTGTACAGAAACCCAGCCTAAAACCCCAAACAGCAAGCGATGCAGGTGTAGAAGCACGGTGGCCAGGAAAAACTCCCTAGAAAGGCCAAAACCTAGAAAGGAACCTAGAGAGGAACCAGGCTATGTGGGATGGCCAGTCCTCTTCTGGCTGTGCTGGGTGGAGATTATAACAGAACATGGCCAAGATGTTCAAATGTTCATAAATGACCAGCATGGTCGTATAATAATCAGTGTAATAAAACAGCTAACTTTACTCTAAGCCTTTATTGTGTCAAGTAATATAACTATTGCTATAACAACATCAAGTTACACAAATCTGATCATATTTTAGTTTCTAGAAAATACGGTGTAATTCTATTCACTAAAAAAACACTTCTCTACTTTTGTGTGGTCCATATCACCAACATACTGCACACAACACACAACACACAACACACAACACACAACACACAACATACTGCACACAACACACAACATACTGCACACAACACACAACACACAACACACACACACACAACACACAACACACAACATACTGCACACAACATACTGCACACAACACACAACATACTGCACACAACATACTGCACACAACATACTGCACACTGCACACAACATACTGCACACAACATACTGCACACAACATACTGCACACAACATACTACACACAACACACAACACACAACACACAACACACAACACACAACATACTGCACACAACACACAACATACTGCACACAACACACAACACACAACACACAACACACAACACACAACACACAACATACTGCACACAACATACTGCACACAACACACAACATACTGCACACTGCACACAACATACTGCACACAACATACTGCACACAACATACTGCACACAACATACTGCACACAACATACTGCACACTGCACACAACATACTGCACACAACATACTGCACACAACATACTGCACACAACATACTACACACAACACACAACACACAACACACAACACACAACACACTGCACACAACACACAACACACAACATACTGCACACAACACACAACACACAACATACTGCACACAACACACAACACACAACACACTGCACACAACACACAACATACTGCACACAACACACTGCACACAACACACAACACACAACACACAACACACAACACACAACACACAACATACTGCACACAACACACTGCACACAACACACAACACACAACACACAACACACAACACACAACACACAACATACTGCACACAACATACTGCACACAACACACAACATACTGCACACTGCACACAACATACTGCACACAACATACTGCACACAACATACTGCACACAACATACTGCACACAACATACTGCACACAACATACTGCACACAACATACTGCACACAACATACTGCACACAACATACTGCACACAACACACTGCACACAACACACTGCACACAACACACAACATACTGCACACAACATACTGCACACAACACACAACACACAACATACTGCACACAACACACAACACACAACATACTGCACACAACACACTGCACACAACACACTGCACACAACACACAACACACAACACACTGCACACAACACACAACACACTGCACACAACACACTGCACACAACACACTGCACACAACACACAACATACTGCACACAACATACTGCACACAACACACTGCACACAACACACAACACACAACACACAACACACAACACACAACACACTGCACACAACACACAACACACAACACACTGCACACAACACACTGCACACAACACACTGCACACAACACACTGCACACAACACACTGCACACAACATACTGCACACAACACACTGCACACAACACACACACACAACACACAACACACAACACACTGCACACAACACACAACACACAACACACAACACACTGCACACAACACACAACATACTGCACACAACACACAACACACAACACACAACATACTGCACACAACACACAACACACTGCACACAACACACTGCACACTGCACACAACACACTGCACACAACACACAACACACTGCACACAACACACTGCACACTGCACACAACACACTGCACACTGCACACAACATACTGCACACTGCACACAACACACTGCACACAACACACAACACACTGCACACAACACACTGCACACTGCACACAACATACTGCACACAACACACTGCACACAACACACAACATACTGCACACAACATACTGCACACAACATACTGCACACTGCACACAACATACTGCACACAACATACTGCACACAACATACTGCACACAACATACTGCACACAACATACTGCACACAACATACTGCACACTGCACACAACATACTGCACACAACATACTGCACACAACATACTGCACACAACATACTGCACACAACATACTGCACACAACATACTGCACACAACATACTGCACACAACATACTGCACACAACACGACATACTGCACACTGCACACTGCACATCTCCACCCGTCAGAGTTACCGGTGTTAGTCCTCACCTGTGATGTCATACCACAGTAGCCTCTGTGTCTCCGTGAGGATGATCCCCACCATGTGTGTGACAGGATCCGTCTCCATGACAGCAAAGGTGAAGTGTGGCTCGTCAAACGTCAGCGGATCGGAGGTGGGCGTCGGCTTCGAGACCCACTCTACGTCGAGGCGGACTGTCGACGATCTCACCGGGCTCCCATGGTCCTTTGCTTTGATCTGACAGAGGGAAGGGTTGGGATGGAGAGGACACTGTTAATGTTATTGCGCTGGGGTGTGGATCTTTGTGTTACTCATCACAGTACATAAGAAAATGACAGGGTTCATCACAATGGTATTCACATGCAAGTTTACACACTCCCTGCATGTGAATGAGAGCCATGAAAGAAGGTGTGATTGTATTTGTTTAGGGATAGCAGGTGTCCCTAAAGAGTGTTCCACCATTTTGTGTGAATGTGAAAAGCAGAAGAATCAGTGGAACATGGTAATTGTGGTGTTCTATCATAATATTGTCCTCCTACCGTGAGGATGCTGTAGTTGCCTGCTGTAAAGTCTCCCCGTGCCGTTACCACCCCAGTGTCTGGATGGATCTCAAACTTCTCGTTCTGGTTGTCCTGCAGACTGAAGGTGACCTCAGCATTAGGCCCTTCATCGTCGTCCTGGGCAACCATCCGACACACCTCCACCTGTGGCTTCACCCCCTGACCCCTGTGTTGCTCAGGTAGTTTGACCTGGAAACAATCAATGAATCAATCAGTCACATTTATTTACAAAAGCCCTTTTTAGTTGTCACAATGTGCATCCTATTCCATAAATAGTGCACTTCTTGTTGCCAGATCCCTACATGGTCCTTGTCAGAAGTAGTGCACAATGGCATTTTGACCAATCAGATCAGCTCTGAAAAATATATGATGTGAAAAGATCTGATGTGATTGGTCAAAACAGCAATTAGTTGAAAAAACAAACATCTGAATTCGGCTGCCCTATGTAGGCTGCGTTTATAAATGTAGGAGACCCCAAAGAGCCAACAAAAGCAGACCTGGATGAGCTTGTGGTTGAACTGGGGTCTGTTGTCGTTCTCATCCAGCACCTGGATGATCACTGTCGAGGTGGAGCGGAGAGGAGGGGCTCCGTTGTCCGACACTATCACCTGAGAGGAGGAAGAGGGGTTTAGTTAGTCGAACAGTAGGATGTGTAGGAAGAGGGTTTAGTCTAACAGTAGGATAAGGAGGAGGAGGGTTTAGTCTAACAGTAGGATGTGTAGGAAGAGGGTTTAGTCTAACAGTAGGATAAGGAGGAGGAGGGTTTAGTCTAACAGTAGGATATGGAGGAAGAGGGTTTAGTCTAACAGTAGGATATGGAGGAAGAGGGTTTAGTCTAACAGTAGGATATGGAGGAAGAGGGTTTAGTCTAACAGTAGGATGTGGAGGAAGAGGGTTTAGTCTAACAGTAGGATATGGAGGAAGAGGGTTTAGTCTAACAGTAGGATGTGGAGGAAGAGGGTTTAGTCTAACAGTAGGATGTGGAGGAAGAGGGTTTAGTCTAACAGTAGGATATGGAGGAAGAGGGTTTAGTCTAACAGTAGGATGTGGAGGAAGAGGGTTTAGTCTAACAGTAGGATATGGAGGAAGAGGGTTTAGTCTAACAGTAGGATATGGAGGAAGAGGGTTTAGTCTAACAGTAGGATGTGGAGGAAGAGGGTTTAGTCTAACAGTAGGATATGGAGGAGGAGGGTTTAGTCTAACAGTAGGATATGGAGGAAGAGGGTTTAGTCTAACAGTAGGATATGGAGGAAGAGGGTTTAGTCTAACAGTAGGATGTGGAGGAAGAGGGTTTAGTCTAACAGTAGTATATGGAGGAGGAGGGTTTAGTCTAACAGTAGGATATGGAGGAAGAGGGTTTAGTCTAACAGTAGGATGTGGAGGAAGAGGGTTTAGTCTAACAGTAGTATATGGAGGAGGAGGGTTTAGTCTAACAGTAGGATGTGGAGGAAGAGGGTTTAGTCTAACAGTAGGATGTGGAGGAAGAGGGTTTAGTCTAACAGTAGGATGTGGAGGAAGAGGGTTTAGTCTAACAGTAGGATATGGAGGAGGAGGGTTTAGTCTAACAGTAGGATGTGGAGGAAGAGGGTTTAGTCTAACAGTAGTATATGGAGGAGGAGGGTTTAGTCTAACAGTAGGATGTGGAGGAAGAGGGTTTAGTCTAACAGTAGAATGTGGAGGAAGAGGGTTTAGTCTAACAGTAGGATATGGAGGAAGAGGGTTTAGTCTAACAGTAGGATGTGGAGGAATAAGGTTTAGTCTAACAGTAGTATATGGAGGAGGAGGGTTTAGTCTAACAGTAGTATATGGAGGAAGAGGGTTTAGTCTAACAGTAGGATATGGAGGAAGAGGGTTTAGTCTAACAGTAGGATATGGAGGAAGAGGGTTTAGTCTGTGGAGTATTGATTGAGATTTAAAATTTAAAAAAAAAATGGTATGTATCATAAATCACATGTATTTTGTGAGCAATGTTCTTTATAAAGACTACACACATTATGAATAATTTATAGTCTAGTTCAAGCTCTCATGGTTAGGCCTTTTAACGATCTCATAAAAAATGCACATGTTGTTTAATCACAAGCAGGTGGTTCAGTCTCTCACCTCAACACTGTGCTCAGATTTCAGTTCCCGGTCCAGAGAGGTCAGAGTGCTGATGACGCCTAAGAAAACAGAGAGGGGGAGGGGTCAGAGAGGGGGAGGGGTCAGAGAGGGGAGGGGTCAGAGAGGGGGAGGGGTCAGAGAGGGGGGTGGAGGAGATGGGAGGGAAGGAGGAAGAAGGAGCAGGGTCATCAGTAAGGAATCTTTCCCACATGGACAGCAGTAGCAGCGTAGTTCCACGAAATGAGTGTCTTTTGAGTCTCTTTGGTATTTTAAGTAGAAATTGTGCACCAATATTTAATTGTATTTTGATTTATTTATTTTATTTTACCCTTATTTTACCGGGTAAGTTGACTGAATACACATTCTCATTTACAACAACAGCCTTGGGAATAGTTACAGGGGAGAGAGGGGGGGGATGAATGAGCCAATTGGAAGCTGGGGATGAATAGGTGGCCGTGATGGTATGAGGTCCAGATTGGGAATTTAGCCAGGACACCGGGGTAAATACCCATACTCTTACAATAAGTGCCTTGGGATATTTAGTGACCACAGAGAGCCAGGACACCCATTTAATGTCCCATCCGATGTCCCATTTAATGTCCCATTGCCCTTACAAAGGGCAATGTCCCCAATCACTGCTCTTGGGCATTGGGATAATTTATTTTAGACCAGAGGAAAGAGTGCCTCCTACTGACCAACACCACCTTCCAGCACCATCAAAACGTTGCATTGAAGGTCCCCAAAAACACAGTGGCCGCCATCATTCTTAAATGGAAGAAGTTTGGAACCACTAGAGCTGGCTGCCCGGCCAACATGAGCAATTGAAGGAAAAGGGCCTTGGTCAAGGAGGTGACCAACAACCTAATGGTCACTCTGACAGAGCGCTAGAGTTCCTCTGTGGAGATGGGAGAACCTTCCAGAAGGACAACCATCACCTCAGCACTCCACCAATCAGGCCTTTATGGTAGAGAGGCTAGACGCAAGCCACTCCTCAGTTTAAGGCACATGATAGTCCGCTTGGAGTTTGCCAAAAGTCACCTAAAGGACACTCAGACTATGAGATTCTCTGGTCTGATGAAACCAAGATTGAACTCTTTAGTCTGAATGCCAAGCGTCACGTCTGGAGGAAACCAGGCACTTCTCATCACCTGGTCAATACCATCCCTACCGTGAAGCATGGTGGTGGCTATTTTTTTCAGCGGCAGGGACTGGAAGACTAGTCAGGATCGAGGGAAAGATTAACGGAGCAAAGTACAGAGAGATCCTTGATGAAAACCTGCTCCAGAGAGCTCAGGACCTCATACTGTGGCGAGCATTCACCTTCCAACAGGACAACGACCCTAAGCACACAGTCAAGACAATGCAGGAGTGGCTTCGGAACAGGTTTCTGAATGTCCTTGAGTGGCCCAGCCAGAGCCCGGAATTGAACCCGATCAAACATCTCTGGAGAGACCTGAAAATAGCTGTGCAACGACGCTCCCCATCCAACCTGACAGAGCTTGAGATGATCTGCAGAGAAGAATGGGATGAACTCCACAAATACAAGTGTGCCAAGCTTGTAGCATCATACCCAAGAAGACTCGAGGCTGTAATCGCTGCCAAAGGTTCTTCAACAATGTCCTGAGTAAAGGGCCTGAATACTTATGTAAATACTTAAATATATATTTTTGTATATATTTGCTAAAATGTCTAAACCTTGCTTTGTCATTATGGAGTACTGTGTGTAGATTGATGGGGGAGGGGGACGATTTAATCCGTTTTAGAATAAGGCTGTAACTCCACAAAATGTGGAGAAAATTCACTGTATGTCTCAGACTGTAGTTTGAAGGAAATTGCTAAATAGCACTAGCATAATTGCTAACTAGCGTTAGCATTGGCTCGCAAAACTTCCTCTAATTTCCTTCATATTATATATATATATATATTGGTCACGGGGAAATAAAAATGGTATCCATGAGTTCATCTAATATATCTGACTCTGAAAAGATCCCGATGTATCCCCTTGATATAAGGAATTTGTAATGATTTATACTTTTATTTTTTGTATACTTATGTATATTCTATCAATTTCATTTACTTTTGATTCTTAAGTATATTTAAAACCAAATAGTTTTAGACTTTTACGCAAGTAGTATTTTACTGGGTGACTTTCATCTTTACTTGAGTCATTTTCTGTTGAGGTATCTTTACTTTTATTCAAGTATGACAATTGGGTACTTTTTCCACCACTGCCTTTAATAGGCACTTACTACAGTCGTTTTGTTATAAACCTCTTGAGATAGGAAAACGTGTTTTTTATTGTTGAACATGCGCTCTTTGTGACAGAATGGTAAAATGTGCTGAAATCAAAAGTTACATTTTTTTTTAACCAAGTTACGCTTCTCAAAAGGCACCGAAATAGTGGAATGACCCAGCACACCTGTCACTGTCCGAGCCCCAGGCAGCTGGTTCACTCTTCTTCCTTCCCACAAGTCTGTTTTTCTAACAGCGTTTATTTGGCTTTATAGTCTTCACTAAAGAAACCTCTGAGAGCTTTCCAGAGCCTCTTATTTTCATAAAATACTCAACCTTTTAGGCCTGTGGACACTTTACAATTATAATGTGTGTAGCAAGAGCCAATACAGTCAAGCAGGTTAACATCTTTCATGGTGAATGATGTTCTGGAGTCTGCAGAGTGGTCACTAGCTAGCGCAGCCACAAAGTCATGAAATCAGATTTTAAACCTAACCCTAAACTTAACCCTAACCTTAACCACACTGCTAACCCTAATGTCCAACCCTAACCTTAAATTAAGAACAAAGAGATAATTTTGAATTCACAAATTTTACAAAACAGCCAATTTTCACATTGCAGCTAGCCTAAAGGGAAAACACGTCAACCTGCTACAATCTGACTAGGTATCCCACTTTCCCTTTCCCCTTTCCCAATCTATCCACTGATAAGCTATCCAACTGTATTGTCATTTGGTAAAGATTGTCCATGCTGCTTCTATTCCTTTAGTAGGCTAATTCACCTGCCATGCTGATTCTGTTCCTTTAGTAGGCTAATTCACCTGCCATGCTGATTCTATTCCTTTAGTAGGCTAATTCACCTGCCATGCTGATTCTGTTCCTTTAGAAGGCTAATTCTCCTGCCATGCTGCTTCTATTCCTTTAGTAGGCTAATTCTCCTGCCATGCTGATTCTGTTCCATTAGTAGGCTAATTCTCCTGCCATGCTGATTCTATTCCTTTAGTAGGCTAATTCTCCTGCCATGCTGCTTCTATTCCTTTAGTAGGCTAATTCTCCTGCCATGCTGCTTCTATTCCTTTAGTAGGCTAATTCTCCTGCCATGCTGCTTCTATTCCTTTAGTAGGCTAATTCTCCTGCCATGCTGCTTCTATTCCTTTAGAAGGCTAATTCTCCTGCCATGCTGCTTCTATTCCTTTAGAAGGCTAATTCTCGTGCTGCTTCTATTCCTTTAGAAGGCTAATGCTGCTTCTATTCCTTTAGTAGGCTAATTCACCTGCCATGCTGCTTCTATTCCTTTAGAAGGCTAATTCTCCTGCCATGCTGCTTCTATTCCTTTAGAAGGCTAATTCTCCTGCCATGCTGCTTCTATTCCTTTAGTAGGCTAATTCACCTGCCATGCTGCTTCTATTCCTTTAGAAGGCTAATTCTCCTGCCATGCTGCTTCTATTCCTTTAGAAGGCTAATTCTCCTGCCGTGCTGCTTCTATTCCTTTAGTAGGCTAATTCACCTGCCATGCTGCTTCTATTCCTTTAGAAGGCTAATTCTCCTGCCATGCTGCTTCTATTCCTTTAGAAGGCTAATTCTCCTGCCATGCTGCTTCTATTCCTTTAGTAGGCTAATTCTCCTGCCATGCTTCTATTCCTTTAGTGCTAATTCTCCTGCCATGCTGCTTCTATTCCTTTAGTAGGCTAATTCTCCTGCCATGCTGCTTCTATTCCTTTAGTAGGCTAATTCTCCTGCCATGCTGATTCTGTTCCTTTAGAAGGCTAATTCTCCTGCCGTGCTGCTTCTATTCCTTTAGTAGGCTAATTCACCTGCCATGCTGCTTCTATTCCTTTGCTAATTCTCCTGCCATGCTGCTTCTATTCCTTTAGAAGGCTAATTCTCCTGCCATGCTGCTTCTATTCCTTTAGTAGGCTAATTCTCCTGCCATGCTGCTTCTATTCCTTTAGTAGGCTAATTCTCCTGCCATGCTGATTCTGTTCCATTAGGCTAATTCTCCTGCCATGCTGATTCTGTTCCATTAGGCTAATTCTCCTGCCATGCTGATTCTATTCCTTTAGTAGGCTAATTCTCCTGCCATGCTGCTTCTATTCCTTTAGTAGGCTAATTCTCCTGCCATGCTGATTCTGTTCCATTAGGCTAATTCTCCTGCCATGCTGCTTCTATTCCTTTGCTGATTCTGCCATGCTGCTTCATTCCTTTAGAAGGCTAATTCTCCTGCCATGCTGATTCTGTTCCATTAGGACAATTCACCTGCCATGCTGCTTCTATTCCTTTAGAAGGCTAATTCACCTGCCATGCTGCTTCTATTCCTTTAGTAGGCTAATTCTCCTGCCATGCTGCTTCTATTCCTTTAGAAGGCTAATTCTCTCCATGCTGATTCTATTCCTTTGAAGGCTAATTCTGCCATTCCTATTCCTTTAGAAGGCTAATTCTCCTGCCATGCTGATTCTGTTCCATTAGGCTAATTCTCCTGCCATGCTGATTCTGTTCCATTAGGCTAATTCTCCTGCCATGCTGCTTCTATTCCTTTAGTAGGCTAATTCTCCTGCCATGCTGCTTCTGTTCCTTTAGTAGGCTAATTCTCCTGCCATGCTGATTCTGTTCCATTAGGCTAATTCTCCTGCCATGCTGCTTCTATTCCTTTAGTAGGCTAATTCTCCATGCTGATTCCTAATTCACCTGCCATGCTGCTTCTATTCCTTTAGAAGGCTAATTCACCTGCCATGCTGCTTCTATTCCTTTGATTCTGCCATTCCTTCTATTCCTTTAGAAGGCTAATTCTCCTGCCATGCTGATTCTGTTCCAGAAGGCTAATTCTCCTGCCATGCTGATTCTATTCCTTTAGAAGGCTAATTCACCTGCCATGCTGCTTCTATTCCTTTAGTAGGCTAATTCTTCATGTTCTATTAGGCTAATTCTCCTGCCATGCTGATTCTATTCCTTTAGAAGGCTAATTCACCTGCCATGCTGCTTCTATTCCTTTAGAAGGCTAATTCTCCTGCCATGCTGATTCTGTTCCATTAGGCTAATTCTCCTGCCATGCTGATTCTGTTCCATTAGGCTAATTCTGCCATGCTGCTTCTATTCCTTTATGCTAATTCTGCCATTCTGATTCTATTCCTTTAGAAGGCTAATTCTCCTGCCATGCTGATTCTATTCCTTTAGTAGGCTAATTCACCTGCCATGCTGATTCTATTCCTTTAGTAGGCTAATTCACCTGCCATGCTGCTTCTATTCCTTTAGAAGGCTAATTCACCTGCCATGCTGCTTCTATTCCTTTAGTAGGCTAATTCTCCTGCCATGCTTCTATTCCTGCTAATTCACCTTCTATTCCTTTAGTAGGCTAATTCTCCTGCCATGCTGATTCTGTTCCATTAGGCTAATTCTCCTGCCATGCTGCTTCTATTCCTTTAGTAGGCTAATTCTCCTGCCATGCTGCTTCTATTCCTTTAGTAGGCTAATTCACCTGCCATGCTGCTTCTATTCCTTTAGTAGGCTAATTCACCTGCCATGCTGCTTCTATTCCTTTAGTAGGCTAATTCACCTGCCATGCTGCTTCTATTCCTTTAGTAGGCTAATTCTCCTGCCATGCTGCTTCTATTCCTTTAGAAGCTAATTCACCTGCCATGCTGCTTCTATTCCTTTAGTAGGCTAATTCACCTGCCATGCTGCTTCTATTCCTTTAGAAGGCTAATTCACCTGCCATGCTGATTCTATTCCTTTAGAAGGCTAATTCACCTGCCATGCTGCTTCTATTCCTTTAGAAGGCTAATTCTCCTGCCATGATTCTGTTCCATTAGGCTAATTCTCCTGCCATGCTGATTCTGTTCCATTAGGCTAATTCACCTGCCATGCTGCTTCTATTCCTTTAGTAGGCTAATTCACCTGCCATGCTGCTTCTATTCCTTTAGTAGGCTAATTCACCTGCCATGCTGCTTCTATTCCTTTAGTAGGCTAATTCTCCTGCCATGCTGCTTCTATTCCTTTAGTAGGCTAATTCTCTTGCCATGCTGATTCTGTTCCTTTAGTAGGATAATTCTCCTGACAAATTAAAGCGACTATGTGATCAGAAAAACGGACAAAACAGGTTACATGACTGGTTTGGACTTTTTTTAGTCTTTTGTGTTGAAATCTGGGTGTGGCTGTCAGGATCACAGCCTGAGTTGATATCAGAGTATATATCAGAGTTCAGTTTAGTTCACCATCTGACTGCCCCAAGTGACACCCCAGGGACTGATTACACATTGTGTGTGTGTGTGTTTGGTGGGCGGGGGGTGGGGGGTCTTATGGGAGACGCATTAGAAATGTTGCTGTTGCTTTTATCATTAGCTGAGACTTGTCGGTTCACATCCTGTGTCAGTGTTTTTCGTAATGGAGTTGCCCTTCTCTGCTTGATCTCCTTGTAAAGATGACTCTTGACCTCATAGGGTTTTTCTGGGATAGCAGGTGGCCAACAAGGTTAGCGCGTTGGGCCAGTTACCGGAAGGTCGCTGGTTTAAATCCTGGAGCCCACAAATAAATATTTCTCTGTGCAGTTATTCCCAGTTTCTCCAGGGGTGCTGGACAATGGTGACTCCACCCACTGGGGGAGTTAGGATATGCAAGAAAGGCATTTCTGTTACACACGTCTATAAATGAATAACAGGACTAAATATAAGCATCCCCCCAAAATCTTATTTATTTTCCAAGTTTTTGTTTTTTTTTGTCTTCCAGCTGGTAATACAGCTACACTGCTTGTATTGAAACGTATTATTGGTTCTTAGCTGACGTTCTGTTGGGACATCTCTACAGATACTGTACTGTGTGTACTTTGCTGCTACACTCCTGAACTGAGATCTTAGTCAGACTTCTCTGAGTCATGTGTATCCTGTTCAGACATGAGGAGCACAGCTCATATCCTCTCACAACGAGCCATAAATCTACCATGCTGTTGAGTGATAGAAGTTGAGTTTTCACTTTATTGATCAAGTGTTTTATTCCACTTATACTCTTCACTTTGTAGAAGAACAAGGCCTGTGTCGTAGTAATGAGTTTAAAGGCCTGATTTTCCTGTGTTTTATATACACTGAATGTACAAAACATTAGGAACACCTTCGGAATATTGAACACCCTTTTGCCCTCAGAACAGCATCAATTCGTCAGGGCATAGACTCTACAAGGGGTCGAAAGCGTTCCACAGGGATTCTGGCCCATGTTGACTCCAGTTGGCTGGATGTCCTTTTGACACACATGGGAAACTGTTGAGTGTGAAAAACTCATCAGCGTTAGACACTCAAACCAACCTGGCACCTACTACCATCCCCTGCTCAAGGGCACTTGAATATGTTGTCTTGTCCATTCACCCTCTGAACAGCACACATTAACAATACATGTCCCAATTGTCTCAAGGCTTAAAGATCCTTCTTTAACCTTTGTCCTCCCCTTCATCTACACTTGTTGAAGTGGATTTAACAAGTGACATCAATAAGAGACCATGGCTTTCACCTGGATTTACCTGGTCTATTATTGTGTACACTCAGTATAAATGAGGATACTGTCATTTTAGTGTAAGAGCTGTTTGAAAAGACCACCTGAAACTTCAGCCTGTTTCGGTGGGATGGAGTTTTGACATCACCAGACCATAATTGAGTTAATAGACCAATAAGAAAGAGAGTTGCGAACCTGCTGCAAATAACAGCTAGTTTTCAGTTTTCCCCTCCGCACTCAGATCACTCCAGGCAGTCTCAGAGAAACTAACCTGTGTCTTGATTACACTGGGGGTTTCTATAAAACATCTAATCTATTGTACATCTTTCAAGGCATTAATGGAGCTCCTTTTCAGCTTTAATCCTTTGGTGTTAGCCTAGGGTAGGGAGGCACACCGCACACACACACACACACACACACACACACACACACACACACACACACACACACACACACACACACACACACACACACACACACACACACACACACACACACACACACACAGGCACACACACACACAGACACACAGACACACACACACACACACACACACACAGAGCCCAGCATGCCCATGCTATGTTGTTGTGTGACAGACACTCAGCTGCATGACGAAACTGTCAGAGACTTTGGGTTTAACTTTCTGGTTGAGAAGTTGATATTTTACACTCACTGCCCTCCCACACCCAGACATGACTGCATCATTTGTTGTGTTTTTGTGTGCATTTATAGGTAGAAAATAAGGGCAGTTTAACCTTGGCCGGTTTTCACCACAGGTTATGACACACCGAGAGTGATGCCTGTGCACAGTGCTGCTGAGACATGTTATAATATACCATTTTCTACTCAACTTGAGAAATGACAGCTCGTTAAACTTTATATTGAGATGTATATTTGGCGTAGAGTTGTCGAATGTAATATGGGCACAAAACAGCAGTCTATCTTTCCTGAAAAGTGTTAAGACTTCTACTACAGAAAATCACTTTAAAATCACTTAAAAAATCACTTTAAAAATCACTTTAAAATCACTTTAAAAATCACTGTAAAAATCACTTTAAAAATCACTTTAAAAAAAATCACTTTAAAAATCACTTTAAAAATCACTTTAAAATCACTTTAAAAATCACTTTAAAAATCACTTTAAAATCACTGTAAAAATCACTTTAAAAATCACTGTAAAAATCACTTTAAAATCACTTTAAAAATCACATCGGTCCGTGTTTCCTTGTGAAATGTGTCAGTTACCTGTCTTGGTGTTGATGGTGAAATACATCCGCGGTGACTCCAACAGCTGGAAGGTGAGTTTCCCCTCAGAGGAGCTGTCCACGTCAGTAGCAGTGACCTGAACCACTGACTTGTCTTTAGGCATGTTTTCCAGGACGGAGCCGAAGTAGACCGGCTCGGACATCTGGGGAGGGTTATCATTGATGTCCAGGACTTCCAAAAATATGTCTGTCCAGGTCACTAGAGGGATGGTGCCAAGGTCTTTGGCATAGACCGACAGCCAGTAGTGTGGGACGGCCTCGCGGTCCAACGTCTCAGCCGTGCGGATTACACCTGCAAAACAGAAGGAGAAATCGTTTATAATGTCATCCATCTGTATTTCCATTTTTGTGTGGTGATGAACAA
The DNA here is from genome assembly GCF_018296145.1 of Oncorhynchus tshawytscha. NCBI lineage: Eukaryota > Metazoa > Chordata > Actinopteri > Salmoniformes > Salmonidae > Oncorhynchus > Oncorhynchus tshawytscha. The sequence continues at coordinate 82,004,850 of NC_056436.1, read as the reverse complement.
CTTTGTTAAATCATCTAGGTTGACCCAAAAAATAGCTATTTGGTTAAAACTGGATACTACACTGTCAGATTATAAGTATAAGTAATATTCTGAAAAGGAGGCCTGGTGCGTCAGTGCAGGTGTTCAGCACTATAATAACAGAGCATTTTTCCAACAGGAGTCAAGCATACTAATGAAACGTGATACTTTGTGAGGTCACAGGCTATCAGCTGTAAAGTATCCATTATGTAGGAACATAGACGGGTCCCAAGAAGGCTCAGGTTATTTTTTACATTGCTCATTACTATTAATACACCCACACACACGCACACGCACACGGGCACACATATATATTTACCTGTTTCCTCATCGATCATGAAAACTCCCAGGCCAGATCCATCGTGGATGTGGTACCTGACGACTCCATCTCTCCCCTGGTCCCTGTCTGCTGCTGTCAGCGTGAACACTGAGGTTCCCACAGGAGCGTCCTCCATCACTGAGGCCTCATAGACAAACATGGAGAAGACCGGCTTATTGAGGTTCTCATTCACATCCAGGACCTCCACCTCGATGAAACAGGAGGAGGAGAGTGACCGAGGAAGGCCATGGTCAACCGCTCGAACCGTCAGGTTGTAAGACTGTCTCCTCTCAAAGTTCAGTTCCTTCTCAAGGGTTAGAGATCCCGTCGACGCGTCCAGAAAAAAGGCCCCGTTCTCACTGTTCTTCAGGTTGTAGCTGATCTGTCCAGCGCTGCCCAGGTCTAAGTCGTAGCTCTCGACCCACAGTAGCACCGTCCCCAAGGGAATGTCCTCTGGGACTTTGATGTTGTAGATCTTGGGGACGAACTTGGGAGGATTGTCATTGATGTCCTCCAACACGACCACCAGATCGGTCATAGAGAAGAGCTGTGGGTCTGTTTCAGACTGATCTCTAGCCTCTATCTTCAGGTTATGTCTGGGAAAGGCCTCTCTGTCTAAACGATCAGACACTTTCACTTCGCCAGTGAGTTCATTGATCTTGAAAAGATCAGTTAAAGTTAGCATCGAATATAATATGTTTCCATTGTCCTCAGAGTCTAAATCTGTTGCGTGCACTTGGAATATCCTCGTGTCAACCTCCGTGTTCTCTGGAATGTGCACGACATACCTGGATTGGTCAAATACTGGTCGGTTGTCGTTAACATCCAACAGATTCACAGCGAGAAATTTCCATGCTGAGGTTTGTGGGCTTCCTAAGTCATAGACAGTTACATTCAAAATGTAGAACTCTTTGGATTCTTGGTCTAAAGGACACACAAGCTGAAGCTCCCCAGAGAAAATACCAATGGAGAAACACCCATCTTCATTTCCACTTGAGATAGCGTACACAAGCTTGCTGTTGAATCCAGTGTCGTTATCTGTAGCCTTGAAGTAAAGGATAGTTGAATTCAAAGGGAAGTCCTCTCTGATGTCAATAGTACTCGGGATGCCAGAGTTGAACTTAGGAGAGTAGCGGTTGATGATATGAACGTCCGAGAAGGATTCCTCATCCTGGAAAGTCAGCCCTGGCTTTATGGATTCAATCAGTTTGTCTGTAAGCCGTTTGAAAATCCCAGTCTCCTGACAACTGACGGTGGCTTCAGTGCCCTGGTTACCGATAGTAACAGTAACAACAGAGGGATCAGAGGTATGTTTACCGTCGGTTGCTGTGATTCTGAGTCTGAACGAAGGTAATTCAGTCTCTATCGAAGCTGTGGGTATCTGTCTGATCAGTGTAATGACTCCTGATACAGCATCGATGTCAAACAGTTTTTGGTCATTCCCTGACTCGATCACATATCTGAGCTGTTGTAGTTCGTCCAGGTCAACAGCTGACAGCTCTGCGATTGGCTCTCTCACCGCTAAATCTACAGGTATGGTGGCGTTGCATCCCACCTGCTCAAACAGAGGGGTGTTGTCGTTGACGTTGCTCATGGTGATCGTCACAGCGCATTCAGAAACATGACTGAAGGGACTGCCGCTGTCCGAAGCCCATACTCTGAGATGATACCACCTCTTCATCAACTCGTAGTCCAGATCCTCAGATGTAGAGATCACTCCACTGATTGGGTCTATTGTGAATGGGGAAGGAGCTGAGTTGGCTATGGCATAGGTCACAAAACCATTTCGTTCCCTGTCCTCGTCTATTGCAGAGACTGTTAGAACGCTGCTGCCTATAGGTACGTTCTCTGGTAGTGTGGCTTGGTATGAAGGTTTGGTGAATATGGGGGCGTTGTCATTTTCGTCAGTTATCTCAACAACTATATGGGTCTCGGCTTCGCCGTGATTCGCTATTACGTCGAATTCATAACGAGACTTTTTCTCAAAGTCAAAGGAGTCTGAGGTAACGATTATTCCTGTTTTGGGGTTAATCTTAAATTTGGAGCTATCAGAGTTACTTTTAATGTGGTATCTAACATTCAAATATGCCGGATTCACACTAACTCTGACCACATGTGTTTTTGGTGGTGAAAACTCACTTAGTGTGAGAATGTAAGTGTCTTCCAGAAAGCTAAACAGGCTTTGTTTATAGGGAGGGATATGGATTTCTGAAACTGGAGAAACTAAAGGTGGACTGCTCCTGTCTTTAGCTTGAAGGGAGAGGTTAAATCCAGATGGGCTCTGGGACCAGTTCATTCTCTTGGTGGAGACCACTTGGAATCCATTGCCTTGCAGGCTGGATGGAATAATCTCAAAATACCTCTGTGGATCCCCACCAACAATACTAACGGACTCAACCTGCTTTACACCCGACTCCACATGGACATCAATAGTTATCTTCTCCTCTTCATCCTTCTGAGCCAGGACAACCGGGAGAGGTTTGATGATGGGGGCGGTCGAGGAGACCTTTTCTATGGTAACTGTAACCCTGGCAACGTTGCCAAACTTCTGAACCCCAGATATCTTCTTGGTCCTGTCCTCGGCTAATACAGTGACATCGTATGTTTCTGCTCGGCTGTGGTTCAGTCTCTTGACGAGGCTGATGGTGCCTGTGAAAGGATCAACGGCGAACGGATGAGCTCTACTCATGAAGGAGTAATAGAACTCAGCGTTGCAGCCAATATCCGCGTCCGTCGCACTGACCCTGACCACGCTGGACTTCAACGGAGCGTCTTCCCTGATGACTATGTTGTACGAGGCTGGGTAGAAGAGCGGTTTCAGATCATTGGTGTCAATCACCTGAACCAATACCTTGGTCCTGGCCTGGAAGTCGTACGTGATTTCAGTGGCTTCAATGGTGAGAGTATAACTGTCTCTTACTTCCCTGTTCAGTGATGCAGAATTACTGCTTCGCGTTTTGATTCGCAGAATGCAGAAATCCCCTACTCTGACCTCCTCCGCTTTGAATAGGCCGTCGTCGTCTCCAGAGACGAGTTTGAACTTGATGTCCCAGAAAGGATCGGTCACTACGATGCCCATCTTGATGGGACTCTCCACAGCAGTCCTGGGGGCTGAGTTCTCATTAATGGTGGCATTGTAGAGATGATAAGTGAACCTCATGGGAGAGCTGTCCTTTCCAAGCACCTTTCCCAAACTCCATTTTGTTGGTATTTTGTGATACTCGTTACTTGCTACTAGGGTTAGTAAGACCGCTACCACTAAGAGTAGTGTACTTGTGTCTGTTTTAACCATCTTCTCTGTCATCACCAGGATGCTCAGCTCTACGAGAGAGAAAGAGAGAGAGAAAGAGAGAGAGAGAGAGAGAGAGAGAGAAAGAGAGAGAAAGAGAGAGAGAGAGAAAGCGAGAGAGAGAGAGAGAGAGAGAGAGAGAAAGAGAGAGAGGGAGAATTAGATTTGAGTTCATATGGCGAGAAAACATATACATCTTAACTTATAGTTCAATCATCTACGAAAATTGCGTACAAGTCCATACAAAATACATCTCTTTGACCAGATGATGAACACATCAGTCATTTCCCTAGTGCCTGCTCCTGTCTGAGCAGTACAATGTGAGAATAATGATCCAGTGACACAACACCACAGTGAAAGCCTGCTGTGAGGTATTTGTCTCCTGTTCTAACATGCCTTGACCAAAGCAAAGCAATACATTGTTTGATGACAAGAAACAGCCTCAGAGCAGCATTAGATAGGTGGTGCCCCCCGAATGCCATTATTTCTTTCCCTTGAGTGCAACAACTGATAATTAAATCATTATTATAAAGCCTTTTGTTACATGATGACAGATGTAAAACAGGATTTGGTGGTTTGTTTCCACCTTTTGTCTGTGTTCCGAGTGGTCTCCTGTTCAGCGTAGGCTGTTCAGACATTACCCTTTTAATCCTAAATGTAAACACATTTAAAGCTCAACAATTCATAAGCCCTTTTCTCTAGTGGATAACAAAAATGTATATTTGCCAATAAATACTAAAACTACAGATATTATCCTCAAAATAAATCAAATATATAATTGGCCTTCAGGTGAAATGGTCTAGTTTTTAGTGCTGTACTTGGCAACAATAAAGACTCCAGTATTCCTGCATGGTGATTTGACCATCTCTCAGCACTTTAAAAGCCCATAGCTCTTGCTTCATGACTGCTACCTTTTCATTTCTCTTACACCTGAAGTTTACCGGAGAATATCAGAGAGATCTGGAGTGAGAGGAACGCATAATAATTAGCTGCTCCTTAGAAAAATGAATCTGTTACTGTGGCGACGAACAAAATGACTGTTTACCTAACTAACCTTTCACTTTCAGGGTGCCATCACTCGTAGAAAGTGATCGATCATTTTCGTAGAATCACTACTTAGACAAACATACAAGAACACAAGGCTTTACACATGATTATAAATGATGATTTGACTAATCAAATGTGTTAAAATGAGTCATTCCTCAGCCATCTCTCGTAAAACAACTGCTAAGGAGGGGGAGGACAGCCAGAGTCAGGTACAGCTGAAGTAGGAAGTTTACATACACCTTAGCCAAAATACATTTAAACTCAGTTTTTCACAATTCCTGACATTTAAACCTTGTAAAAAATTCCATGTTTTAGGTCAGTTAGGATCAACACTTTATTTTAAGAATGTGAAATGTCAGATTAATAGCAGAGAGAATTATTTATTTCTGCTTTTATTTCTTTCATCACATTCCCAGTGGGTTGGAAGTTTACAGACACTCAATTAGTATTTGGTGGCATTGCCTTTAAATTGTTTAACTTGGGTCAAACATTTTGGGGAGCCTTCCACAAGCTTCCCACAATAAGTTGGGTGAAATCTGGCCCATTTCCCCTGACAGAGCTGGTGTAGCTGAGTCAGGTTTGTAGGCCTCCTTGCTCACATGTGCCTTTTCAGTTCTGCCCACAAATTTTCAATAGGATTGAGATCAGGGCATTGTGTTGGCCACTCCAATACCTTGACTTTGTTGTCCTTAAGCCATTTTGCCACAACTTTAGAAGTATGCTGTGGGCATTTTCCATTTGGAAGACCCATTAGCAACCAAGCTTTAACTTCTGGACTGATGTCTTGAGATGTTGCTTCAATACATCCATGTAATTTTCCTGCCTCATGATGCCATCTATTTTGTGAAGTGCACCAGTCCCTCCTGCAGCAAAGCACCCCCACAACATAATGCTGCGTCATCCTTTTTCCTCCAAACATAACGATAGTCATTATAGACAAACAGTTATATTTTTGTTTCATCAGACCAGAGGACATTTCTCAAAAAAATACAATCTTTGTCCCCATGTGTAGTTGTAAACCGTAGTCTGGCTTTTTTATGGCGGTTTTGGAGCAGTGGCTTCTTCCTTGCTGAGTGGCCTTTCAGGTTATGTCCATATAGGACTTGTTACTGTGGATATAGATACTTTTGTACCTGTTTCCTCCAGTATCTTCACAAGGTCCTTTACTGTTGTTCTGGGATTGATTTGCACTTTCACACCAAAGTACGTTCATCTCTAGGAGACAGAACGAGTCTCCTTCCTGAGCGGTATGACGGCTGTGTGGTTCCATGGTGTTTATATTTGCGTACTATTGTTTGTACAGATCAACGTGGTACCTTCAGGCATTTGGAAATTGCTCCCAAGGATGAACCAGACTTTTGGAGGTCTACAATTATTTTTATGAGGTCTTGGCTGATTTCTTTTTGATTTTCCCATGATGTCAAGCAAATAGGTACTGAGTTGGAAGATAGGTCTTAAAATACATCCAAATTATGTCAATTAGCCTATCAGAAGCTTCTAAAGCCATGACATCATTTTCAGGAATTTTCCAAGCTGTTTAAAGGCACAGTCAACTTAGTGTATGTAAACTTCTGACCCACTGGAATTGTGATACAGTGAATTATAAGTAAAATAATCTGTCTGTAAACAATTGTTGGAAAGATTACTTGTGTCATGCACAAAGTAGATGTCCTAACCGACTTGCCATAACTATAGTTTGTTAACAAGACATTTGTGGAGTGGTTGAAAAATGAGTTTTAATGACTCCAACCTAAGTGGATGTAAACTTCCGACTTCAACTGTAGGTGTGGTTTATCTTAACTAGGCCGTGCTGGTGACATCATAATATAATATGTCATTTGGTAGACGCTGTTATCCAAAGCGACAGTCATGCATGCGTAGGGCTCCCGAGTGGCGCAGCGGTCTCGGGTACTGCTTCTCAGTTCAGTCCCTGGTTCAAATCCATCCTGGTGATTTGGAGTCCCATAGGGCGGAACACAAATGGGGTAGGCCGTCATTGTAAATCACAATTTGTTCTTACCTGACTTGCCTGGTGAAATAATAATAAAAAAAATATGGAATTCAATTTAACCTGGTGGTGATCCTGGGAATTGAACCCTCTACACTGGTGTTACTCTGCTCTAGTGCTCTGCTCTACCAACTGAGCTACAAAGGACCACAGTATTGATATTGTCTTGGTTTAAACAGCTCCTGTCATCTCTTTCAATTTGATGCCATATCAATTTACAGTCTTCAGATCATTCTAAATGAACCTTATCCTTTACATGAACATGGGTTGAGTCCCAAATTACACCCTATTCCCTATATACAGGGCACTCTGGTCAAACGTAGTGCGCAATGTAGGGAATTGGTGTCATTTGTCGAAGTAAGGCCGTGGACATGGCACTAAACCATTTCATTTCCAGATGTAGGGGTTAAAATGAAATGTTTGTCTGGCTGGCAGTGCTGCTGGTGGGTAAGATCCTCAGGCAGTCATTGATTACTGAGGTCTGTCTGCTGTTAGCTGTGGGATGCTCTCCTGTTCATGTTCCTGTGTGTTCCAGCCTGTCCTCCTCCTCCTCATTCAAACCCTCGCAGTCACGACCTGTTGCTACACGCTCAGCCATGCAGCTCAGAACAGATCAAATTTCAACATCACCTCCATGGTATTGTACCTGTAAATGTATTTATTTGGGGCAAAGTTTGCAGTGTTTCTGAGTCATGATTTTTAACAGCTCATTGATTTCTCTCCCTCTCCCTCTCTCTCTCTCTGTGTCTCTGTCTCTCTGTCTCTGTCTCATCCCCCCCTCCCTCCCTCCTCTCTCTCTCTCTCTCTCTCTCTCTCTCTCTCTCTCTCTCTCTCTCTCTCTTTCTGTGTCTCTGTCTCTCACACCTCCTCCCCTCTCTGTGTGTGTCTGTCTCTCAACCCCCCCCCCTCTCTCTCTCTCTCTCTCTGTGTCTCTGTCTCTCACCCCTCCTCCCCTCTCTGTGTGTGTCTGTCTCTCAACCCCCTCTCTCTCTCTCTCTGTGTCTCTGTGTCTCTGTCTCTCTGTCTCTCTCTCTCTCTCTCTCTCTCTCTCTCTCTCTCTTTCTGTGTCTCTGTCTCTCACCCCTCCTCCCCTCTCTGTGTGTGTCTGTCTCTCAACCCCCCCCCCTCTCTCTCTCTCTCTCTCTGTGTCTCTGTCTCTCATCCCTCCTCCCCTCTCTGTGTGTGTCTGTCTCTCACCCCCCCCTCTCTCTCTCTCTCTCTCTCTCTCTGTCTATGTCTCTGTCTCCCATCCCCCTCCCCCCCCTCTCTCTCTCTCTCTCTCTCTCTCACACCCCTCCTCCCCTCTCTGTGTGTGTCTGTCCCTCAACCCCCCCCCCTCTCTCTCTCTCTCTCTCTCTCTCTGTTTTACTATTTATTTATGTGAAATGTTATATTGCCTTAGGGCTATATTCAATCCGTATCGTGGAAGTTCAGCACCAAAGGCAATATTTAAAGGAAATATGCATGCGTTGGCAGAGACTGCATTCATGGTAAACGCTGCATATGACCTTTGAATTTCTATCGTGCAATCTGTAACGCTTGTGATCCAGGTTGAGTTGAACTCTGCATCGACTGTGCAATGCACAGGATCAAACCGATCTGGGAGATCTATTCAATCTTTTCACATTAAAGTTACTGGTGTAATAATGACTTTTGATCATTCAATCTACCAATCCTTGAGGGTTCCTTATTCTCCATCTATATAGTAGAGTTTATGTGAATCTGTCCCCACTATCATCCTCATCAGGCCTTCTACAATCATCATCATCAGGCCTTCTACAATCATCATCATCATCATCATCAGGCCTTCTACAATCATCATCATCAGACCTTCTACAATCATCATCATCATCACCAGGCCTTCTACAATCATCATCATCATCAGGCCTTCTACAATCATCATCATCAGGCCTTCTACAATCATCATCATCATCATCATCATCATCACCAGGCCTTCTACAATCATCATCATCATCATCATCAGGCCTTCTACAATCATCATCATCAGGCCTTCTACAATCATCATCATCATCATCACCAGGCCTTCTACAATCATCATCATCATCATCATCAGGCCTTCTACAATCATCATCATCATCATCATCAGGCCTTCTACAATCATCATCATCATCATCAGGTCTTCTACAATCATCATCATTACCAGGCCTTCTATTTTAAAGGGCTCCAGGCTTTTAACAGATTAAGATATGTGGTTAGAATCTAGCTATGAGTCAACATGTCTTCCCACCAACAGTCATGCAGAAAATAAATGAATACCTACATGCACTTTTCTTTGGAAATTCCAGTGTGCATTTATGTACATACCTCTTTTGAAGCTTTGTACTGTGTCTGCCAGGCAACCAGGCTACTTTGTACAGTGTCTGCCAGGCAACCAGGCTGCTTTGTACTGTCTGCCAGGCAACCAGGCTGCGTTGTACTGTCTGCCAGGCAACCAGGCTGCATTGTACTGTCTGCCAGGCAACCAGGCTGCTTTGTACTGTGTCTGCCAGGCAACCAGGCTGCTTTGTACAGTGTCTGCCAGGCAACCAGGCTGCTTTGTACAGTGTCTGCAAGGCAACCAGGCTGCTTTGTACAGTGTCTGCCAGGCAACCAGGCTGCTTTGTACAGTGTCTGCCAGGCAACCAGGCTGCTTTGTACAGTGTCTGCAAGGCAACCAGGCTGCTTTGTACAGTGTCTGCAAGGCAACCAGGCTGCTTTGTACAGTGTCTGCCAGGCAACCAGCCTGCTTTGTACAGTGTCTGCCAGGCAACCAGGCTGCTTTGTACAGTGTCTGCCAGGCAACCAGGCTGCTTTGTACAGTGTCTGCCAGGCAACCAGGTGACTTTGTACTGTGTCTACCAGGCAACCAGGTGACTTTGTACTGTGTCTGCCAGGCAACCAGGTTACTTTGTACTGTGTCTACCAGGCAACCAGGTTACTTTGTACTGTGTCTACCAGGCAACCAGGTGACTTTGTACTGTGTCTACCAGGCAACCAGGTGACTTTGTACTGTGTCTACCAGGCAACCAGGTTACTTTGGAACTACATTGTGGCAGTTATGAATTCCTTATCCTACTAAATCTTTTCTCAAGTTTAACACTTAATGTGAAGTGTTGTTGATTATGGTAATTCTAGAACACAATAAGCACATCTCACAGTATAGTGTATTTCATTATTCAGTATATTGGCTCAACTTGATCAAGTGGGGAAGTGGCCAAATGTTCAATCCCAACTTATTTGTTGAGTTACAAAGTAGTTCAGCAGTAGACCTATGATGGTAAGTTATTCAATAGACCACTGCCCTGAGCCACGGTAACACCCTGTCTGGACCAGTGAATTACCTCCACCACCCAGTAACTCTGGACATCAGCCATTAGTTACCTCCACCACCCAGTAACTCTGGACATCAGCCGTTAGTTACCTCCACCACCCAGTAACTCTCCCACTTGTTGTTGATTCTTCACAAAAAATACAGTTTTATATCTTTATGGACATCAGCCGTTAGTTACCTCCACCACCCAGTAACTCTGGACATCAGCCGTTAGTTACCTCCACCACCCAGTAACTCTGGATATCAGCTGTTAGTTACCTCCACCACCCAGTAACTCTGGATATCAGCTGTTAGTTACCTCTACCACCCAGTAACTCTGGACATCAGCCGTTAGTTACCTCCACCACCCAGTAACTCTGGACATCAGCCGTTAGTTACCTCCACCACCCAGTAACTCTGGATTTCAGCCGTTAGTTACCTCCACCACCAGTAATCAGATTTCCGTTAGTTACCTCTACCACCCAGTAACTCTGGACATCAGCCGTTAGTTACCTCCACCACCCAGTAACTCTGGACATCAGCTGTTAGTTACCTCCACCACCCAGTAACTCTGGACATCAGCCGTTACCTCCACCACCCAGTTACATCTCCACCACCACCCAGTAACTCTGGACATCAGCCGTTAGTTACCTCCACCACCCAGTAACTCTGGATATCAGCTGTTAGTTACCTCTACCACCCAGAACTCTGGATATCAGCTGTTAGTTACCTCCACCACCCAGTAACTCTGGACATCAGCTGTTAGTTACCTCCACCACCCAGTAACTCTGGACATCAGCCGTTAGTTACCTCCACCACCCAGTAACTCTGGATATCAGCTGTTAGTTACCTCCACCACCCAGTAACTCTGGATATCAGCTGTTAGTTACCTCCACCACCCAGTAACTCTGGATATCAGCTGTTAGTTACCTCCACCACCCAGTAACTCTGGATATCAGCTGTTAGTTACCTCCACCAGTAACCAGTAACTCTGGATATCAGCCGTTAGTTACCTCCACCACCCAGTAACTCTGGATATCAGCTGTTAGTTACCTCTACCACCCAGTACTCTGGATATCAGCTGTTAGTTACCTCCACCACCCAGTAACTACCACCCTGATATCAGATATCAGCTGACATCAGCTGTTAGTTACCTCTACCACCCAGTAACTCTGGATATCAGCTGTTAGTTACCTCTACCACCCAGTAACTCTGGATATCAGCTGTTAGTTACCTCTACCACCCAGTAACTCTGGATATCAGCTGTTAGTTACCTCTACCACCCAGTAACTCTGGATATCAGCTGTTAGTTACCTCTACCACCCAGTAACTCTGGATATCAGCTGTTAGTTACCTCTACCACCCAGTAACTCTGGATATCAGCTGTTAGTTACCTCTACCACCCAGTAACTCTGGATATCAGCTGTTAGTTACCTCTACCACCCAGTAACTCTGGATATCAGCTGTTAGTTACCTCTACCACCCAGTAACTCTGGATATCAGCTGTTAGTTACCTCTACCACCCAGTAACTCTGGATATCAGCTGTTAGTTACCTCTACCACCCAGTAACTCTGGATATCAGCTGTTAGTTACCTCTACCACCCAGTAACTCTGGATATCAGCTGTTAGTTACCTCTACCACCCAGTAACTCTGGATATCAGCTGTTAGTTACCTCTACCACCCAGTAACTCTGGATATCAGCTGTTAGTTACCTGTTACCACCCAGTATATCAGCTGGATATCAGCTGTTAGTTACCTCTACCACCCAGTAACTCTAATATCAGCTGTTAGTTACCTCTACCACCCAGTAACTCTGGATATCAGCTGTTAGTTACCTCCCAGTAACCACCCAGTAACTCTGGATATCAGCTGTTAGTTACCTCCACCACCCAGTAACTCTGGATATCAGCTGTTAGTTACCTCCACCACCCAGTAACTCTGGATATCAGCTGTTAGTTACCTCCACCACCCAGTAACTCTGGATATCAGCTGTTAGTTACCTCTACCACCCAGTAACTCTGGATATCAGCTGTTAGTTACCTCTACCACCCAGTAACTCTGGATATCAGCTGTTAGTTACCTCCACCACCCAGTAACTCTGGATATCAGCTGTTAGTTTACCTACCACCCAGTAACTCTGGATATCAGCTGTTAGTTACCTGGATACCACCCAGTAACTCTGGATATCAGCTGTTAGTTACCTCCACCACCCAGTAACTCTGGATATCAGCTGTTAGTTACCTCCACCACCCAGTAACTCTGGATATCAGCTGTTAGTTACCTCCACCACCCAGTAACTCTGGATATCAGCTGTTAGTTACCTCCACCACCCAGTAACTCTGGATATCAGCTGTTAGTTACCTCCACCACCCAGTAACTCTGGATATCAGCTGTTAGTTACCTCCACCACCCAGTAACTCTGGATATCAGCTGTTAGTTACCTCCACCACCCAGTAACTCTGGATATCAGCTGTTAGTTACCTCCACCACCCAGTAACTCTGGATATCAGCTGTTAGTTACCTCCACCACCCAGTAACTCTGGATATCAGCTGAGTTATCAGCTGATATCAGCTGTTAGTTACCTCCACCACCCAGTAACTCTGGATATCAGCCATTAGTTACCTCCACCACCCAGTAACTCTGGATATCAGCTGTTAGTTACCTCCACCACCCAGTAACTCTGGATATCAGCTGTTAGTTACCTCTACCACCCAGTAACTCTGGATATCAGCTGTTAGTTACCTCTACCACCCAGTAACTCTGGATATCAGCTGTTAGTTACCTCCACCACCCAGTAACTCTGGATATCAGCTGTTAGTTACCTCCACCACCCAGTAACTCTGGATATCAGCTGTTAGTTACCTCCACCACCCAGTAACTCTGGATATCAGCTGTTAGTTACCTCTACCACCCAGTAACTCTGGATATCAGCTGTTAGTTACCTCTACCACCCAGTAACTCTGGATATCAGCTGTTAGTTACCTCTACCACCCAGTAACTCTGGATATCAGCTGTTAGTTACCTCCACCACCCAGTAACTCTGGATATCAGCTGTTAGTTACCTCCACCACCCAGTAACTCTGGATATCAGCTGTTAGTTACCTCCACCACCCAGTAACTCTGGATATCAGCTGTTAGTTACCTCCACCACCCAGTGCCACAGGCAGACTAATCACCTAAATTGGGAGTTACCTAACCACCCAGTAACTTTTTTCAGCTTTTACCTTTATTTTACCAGGCAAGTCAGTTAAGAACAAATTCTTATTTTCAGCTGTTAGTTACAGTGGGTTAACCCAGGAACAGTGGGACATCAGCTGTTAGTCTTTTTTCTTCTTTTTTACCTAGGAACAGTGGGTTAACTCCCTAGGAACAGTGGGTTAACTGGCCTAGGATATCAGTGGGTTAACTGGCCTAGGAACAGTGGGTTAACTGGCCTGGATATCAGCTGGGTTAGTTACCTAGGACCCAGTGGGTTAACTGGCCTAGGAGCAGTGGGTTACCTGGCCACCACCCAGTGGGTTAACTGGCCTAGGAGCAGTGGGTTAACTGGCCTACCAGCAGTGGGTTAACTGGTCTAGGAACAGTGGGTTAACTGGCCTAGGAACAGTGGGTTAACTGGCCAGAACAGTGGGTTAAGGAGCAGTGGGTTAACTGCCTGTTCAGGGGCAGAACGACAGATTTGTACCTTGTCAGCTCGGGGATTCGATCTTGCAACCTTTAGTCCAACGCCCCAACCACTAGGCTACCTGCCGCCCCAACCACTAGGCTACCTGCCGCCCCAACCACTAGGCTACCTGCCGCCCCAACCACTAGGCTACCTGCCGCCCCAACCACTAGGCTACCTGCCGCCCCAACCACTAGGCTACCTGCCGCCCCAACCACTAGGCTACCTGCCGCCCCAACCCCAACCACTAGGCTACCTGCCGCCCCAACCACTAGGCTACCTGCCGCCCCAACCACTAGGCTACCTGCCGCCCCAACCACTAGGCTACCTGCCGCCCCAACCCCAACCACTAGGCTACCTGCCGCCCCAACCACTAGGCTACCTGCCGCCCCAACCACTAGGCTACCTGCCGCCCCAACCCCAACCACTAGGCTACCTGCCGCCCCAACCACTAGGCTACCTGCCGCCCCAACCACTAGGCTACCTGCCGCCCCAACCACTAGGCTACCTGCCGCCCCAACCCCAACCACTAGGCTACCTGCCGCCCCAACCACTAGGCTACCTGCCGCCCCAACCACTAGGCTACCTGCCGCCCCAACCCCAACCACTAGGCTACCTGCCGCCCCAACCCCAACCACTAGGCTACCTGCCGCCCCAACCCCAACCACTAGGCTACCTGCCGCCCCAACCACTAGGCTACCTGCCGCCCCAACCCCAACCACTAGGCTACCTGCCGCCCCAACCACTAGGCTACCTGCCGCCCCAACCACTAGGCTACCTGCCGCCCCAACCCCAACCACTAGGCTACCTGCCGCCCCAACCACTAGGCTACCTGCCGCCCCAACCACTAGGCTACCTGCCGCCCCAACCCCAACCACTAGGCTACCTGCCGCCCCAACCACTAGGCTACCTGCCGCCCCAACCACTAGGCTACCTGCCGCCCCAAGGCCCCAACCACAAGGCCAACCCTGCCGCCCCAGTACATTCATTCTAATGGACAAGACTGGCTTAAGACAATGCCATTTATAGCGCGCGTGCACACACACACACACACACACACACACACACACACACACACACACACACACCTATCTATTGGTAAAGCACTCATTACAGTAACATCACAGTGCAGTCTCAGGTTATTCCAGGTTGAAGGAATGTGATGTATCAATAGGAACTCATCAACTCCTAGATGCTCATTTGTTTCAGGAATTATGCAGGAATATGAATGGAGGAAAAAACTTAACAGCCAATGGGAGGACAGGGAAGTCTCCGTCATGGAAACGGACGAGTGGGCTTCCAGGAGGTTATCTGATGGGCCATCCGTCTGTCATAGGTAATAATGTTGAACGTTCAGACCATCAGCGTCTCTTACAGATTTCGTAGGTTGGTAGAGCATGGCATTTGCAACACCAGGGATTGTGGGTTTAATTCCCATGGGGGACCAGTATGACCAAGTTTTTTTATTTTTATTAAATGATGCATTCACTCCTGTAAGTCACTCTGGATAAGAGTGTCTGCTAAATGACACTTTTTGTATTTATTTATTATGTAAAATACGAAAGTCAACACATCTCAGTGACAGAAGTCAAATGATCCTACCGGGGCCACATGATGCCACGCTTGGAAATATGTTTTCATGTCAGTAAACAGGGGTCAACTGGGGTCAACAGAAGGAAGGACAACTAAGCTACAATCTTATGAACAAAGCAAGTTTATATAAAGAGTTTTTGGGATTTAAAAAAAATAGTTAAACCAGGCATTTCCTCCACAAACAAGTTTAGCTCAATTCCCATGCTTATTTCACAGCAATTACTTATCTCCCACGCAATGCATGCATACAAAACTACAGAAAACGCCTTATAGTGAATGGAAATAGTCCCAAATAGAGCACCATATGCAAAACGTTGGAACACACCCTAAGCCATGCCCAGGCCGTTTTAGAAGCTGTGTTGAGTCAATAAAACAAACCATGATGACACTTAGCACGCAGGATTAAACAGTTTACAGTAAGTAACTGGGTAACACTTTTATGAATCAGCCTTTATCACTGATTAGACATGTTTAGAAATGCCTTTTTTTTTAATGCGTTATAACTTATGAAACATGTTATATATGCTTTTCATTTTGTAAGACTTTAAGAGTTGTAAAAACGAACTGCTTAGAAGTGTTTAGAAACTTCAGTAACTAAAGTTGCACATGAATTCAGCTTGCATCAGTCAACACTGACATGACAGAAACTTACCCAAGGTTCTCTAAGTTGACCCCTTCTGAAATGTTTCTTGTTATTATTTCCCTCCTTTATGCTTTAAGGATTTTGCAGATCCAGCAAAACGAGAGTGACAAGCACTGTTGTTCTTCCATAGTGTCTCTCGTGGGAAGAAAAAAAACACACATGCAATATTGTGAACTCTGTCAGTGCCGGCTAGTTAACTTTACTCACATCTATTCTACTCAGGAGCTTTGCAGGAGAGTACTAAGAGACTCCTAGCTCCCTGAGGAACTCCACGGTCCCCTCCCACTTCTCACACTGTCCCCTCCTCCCCCACCTCCTCCCTCCCTCCCTCACACCCACACACACACACTCACACACACACACGGGTGCCTGTGCACAGATTGTGGGCTGGTTCTTTCATGTTAGCCTTCTGGGCTGGGGCCAGAGAAGTGCTCAGTGCTCTCAGGGCGTGTATTGAAACAATGGTTGTTGGTGTGCCTGTCCTGTTTGGATAGTCTAACTCGCAGGTTTGAGAAATTAAATCCTGGCTTGCTCTTGTCAGCAAATAGTCTAAACACCATCAAGCAACATTATGAACTAAACATTCAAATGCTGTTGCTGCGGGATTATTTTTCTGTGACAACACTGATCAAATTAAGATCCTAATGAATTACGTGTCATCCATAGGAGAAGTTAATCTATCAAACACTGAGCGACAGATAGTAAGACCAAAACATTAGCTCTCCGTTAGCTGTAATGCCAAAAGGTAGTGATCTATTGTGGGCTGTAGTGCTGAGGTACTATAGTGCTGTAGTTCTGTAGTGCTGTAGTTCTGTAGTGCTGTAGTGCTGTAGTTCTGTAGTGCTGTAGTTCTGTAGTGCTGTAGTGCTGTAGTTCTGTAGTGCTGTAGTGCTGTAGTGCTGCTGTAGTTCTGTAGTGCTGTAGTTCTGTAGTGCTGTAGTGCTGTAGTTCTGTAGTGCTGTAGTGCTGTAATGCTGCTGTAGTTCTGTAGTGCTGTAGTCCTGTAGTGCTGTAGTTCTGTAGTGCTGTAGTTCTGTAGTTCTGTAGTTCTGTAGTGCTGTAGTTCTGTAGTGCTGTAGTTCTGTAGTGCTGTAGTTCTGTAGTTCTGTACTGCTGTAGTTCTGTAGTGCTGTAGTGCTGTAGTGCTGTAGTGCTGTAGTGCTGTAATGCTGCTGTAGTTCTGTAGTGCTGTAGTTCTGTAGTACTGTAGTGCTGTTGTGCTGTTGTGCTGCTGTAGTGCTGTAGTTCTGTAGTGCTGTAGTTCTGTAGTGCTGTAGTGCTGTAATGCTGCTGTAGGTCTGTAGTTCTGCAATGCTGCTGTAGTTCTGTAGTTCTGTAATGCTGCTGTAGTTCTGTTATTCTGTAGTGCTGTAGTTCTGTAGTGCTGTAGTGCTGTAGTTCTGTAGTGCTGTAGTTCTGCTGTAGTGCTGTAGTTCTGTAGTGCTGTAGTGCTGTAGTTCTGCTGTAGTGCTGTAGTGCTGTAGTTCTGCTGTAGTTCTGTAGTTCTGTAGCGCTCTAGTGCTCTAGTGCTGTAGTTCTGTAGTTCTGCTATAGCGATGTAGTGTTGTAGTTCTGTAGTTCTGCTGTAGCTCTGCTGCTTACACCGTCAGGTCAACAGACTTTGTCTTATTGTTGTGTAAACAGTGGCACACCGCACATGCTCAGTACAACTCTCAGCAAATTACCCGAGGCTGTCAAATGAGATGAACTCACCAGAGCTAAAGGAGATATTTGATTCTCTCAGGGAGGGGATCGCATCGAAATATTAGAACGACGTTAGGACCTGTCCTCAGTCTTCCCCGTGGGGTTAGTGTTGACACTGTGAGGTGTCAACACGGTTCAGGATACAGTGAGAAACGGAACCGTACCTCTCCTTCTAACCCAGGTGCAGGAACAGCGGACTGAAGATGTAAAGACTAAGGTCATAAGACATTTGAAGTGTGCTTTCAAAAAGTCAATACTTTATTGTTAGAACGCCTCAGGGTACAAACGCCAGAGTGAGAGAGTCAGAACAGAACCGCCGACTCGGTCCCTCGTCAGTTCCTCCAGGCATTGTGGTTCACGTAAGCAGGCCACGAGGACAGTGCCAGGACCTGATATTTCCAGGGGCACAGTGAACACATGGACGTCAGGGGGAAGAGAGTATGGCCTACAAAGACAACAGAAGGTGGGCACTGGGCCAGCAGCAGCAGGGGCACCTGTCAGTAGAAGAACACCTTCAGGGTGAGGATTAAAAGCAGCACACAGCATCAGTCCTAATGTTGATGAAGAAACAACCCGGCATTTTCATAGATATCAGTTACGCAATGTTTTTTAAAATTTGAGTAGCATTTAATTGTTTATTCAGGTTTTAGTTTAGCCGTCAACCAAAGCAATGGAAGCAGGACCGGTTTTTAAAATCATGATTCATGAACTGGATAATTTACAGGGGGGAATTTTCTCAATCCTGCGGAAATGGTTTTATATAAAATGTAAAAATAAAAATACATATTTCAATTCAAATGAAACCAAACACAGATACTTAACACAGTTGTATTGAAGTATATACAGACAGTATGGTAATTATTGAAACATTTTTCCATAGGTTCTTCTATCTGTCTCTTCAACAATAAATAGGTAGGAAACAAGGTCATTATAATCCCATAAAGATGTTATCAGGTAGGTCAGGTCACAGATCTGACATGCTGGGATCATTCTTCTCTAACCTCTAGACAGACAGACAGGTAATGGGCAGTGAGGCAGTGAAAGGCATTTTGCCAACAGTCAGACAGTAAAATCTATTGACCATACTCTTAAACAAATGAATGATGGATGAATGAAGGTCTCTCTGTTTAACCCCAGTCAGTCATACAACATAAATACTACTTTAACTTTTGTTTAGTGTGTCTGTCAGTACGTTCCCTTCCTTACCCCCATTCCTTACCCCCATTCCTTTCCCCCTTCCTTACCCCATTCCTTACCCCCTTCCTTTCCCCCTTCCTTTCACCCCCTTCCTCACCCCCTTCCTTACCCCCTTCCTTACCCCCTTCCTTTCCCCCTTCCTTTCCCCCTTCCTTACCCCCTTCCTTTCTCCCTTCCTTTCTCCCTTCCTTACCCCCTTCCTTTCCCCCTTCCTTACCCCCTTCTTACCCCCTTCCTTACCCCCTTCCTTTCCCCTTCCTTACCCCCTTCCTTTCCCCCTCCTACCCCCTTCCTTCCCCCTTCCTTTCTCCCTTCCTTACCCCTTCCTTTCCCCTTCCTTACCCCCTTCCTTACCCCCAGGGTAAATAGGGCTGTGGGCCATATAGGACAGCGGCTGGGGGACAGAGTGATGTAGCTAGAAAATTCAGAGAGAGAAGAAGATATAAAGTTGAAATGGAACAGATTCCAAATGCTAAATTCTATATTCTGAATTCCACATTGTCAATTCTAAATTCCAATATAGAACACTGCACTGTTTATGAATTTGTGATTTGGATTTGTGTGACTCCGCATCAATGAATGCTGCAATAAGCCTGTGGTTTGAAACATGAACTAACATTACAGTAACAACAGACCGAAAAAAACGGACTGAAATGCAACCCGCCAGCTAGCCGGATCCGTCCTGCAGGTAAACACAGGAGTAGCCCTTGTTTGTCCTCTCCTTGTCCAACAAAGATAGAAGACAGTTGATCTTTCTCAAGTATGCTGGGCTGTCAGAGTGGCCCAGGACCGACACACACACACACGCGCGCGCACGCACACACACACACACACACACACACACACACACACACTGTCTCTGTCTGTGTGGAGTATTTACTTGGTGGTGGCAGTCAGTCAGATCCCAATGCATTTAGGAAGACAAGACTGTTAGAAGCGTTAGCTTGTTAGGGTAGCTGAACACAGTTTCAGATTACACCATTATTACAGATGTAGGGTCTTAATTTGATCACCCTGCTGTGGCTGGAAATTTCATCCTACACAGCAGGAAATGCGAACTTGTAGTGTATTCAAGGTTTAAAAAGGCTTCTAAAGTTTGTAATTTCCACTTAAAAGTGTCAGACGTGACCATTTATCAAATACATTTATCAAAACAATTTATCAAAAAATGGCCATTCATTTAAATCCACATAATAATTCAAATTTCCTTTTGCTGCAGGAATTTCCTGCTGTGAGAAACTGGTGAAATTACAGACAGAAGTTGGCAGATTGGCTATACCGGCTGTACCGACTATACCGGCCGTACCGGCTGAACCGACTTCAGACGAGTAGAGCAAAACGGAGAACACCGTCGTGTTCGTGAGAGTCTCACCTCTCCATAGAGGGGTCACAATAGTTTGTAGGCCGCTACAGACGATTTTGTGAAAAGACCGATTTTCAGGATGTCTCGTGGTCTGACAAACACCGCTATAGCTCTGTCACCAGCTCTGTCACCACATGCACAAGTGCGACACTTGTGCATGTGGTGAATTGAGACGCATCCAATGCAAAGATATCTCTAGCTTAAACTGACAGATTTATATGGGGATATATTTCTATAAGTATTTTTTTCACTGGGGCGCTGACATCAACTCTAGTGAGGTTTAAGACCTTGGCAGCTTGATCTTACGAGCTTACATCTAGTATTTGTATTTCAATCAAAAGAGATCAATCAAAAGAGATCAATCAAAAGAGATCAAGCTTAAGAGATCAAGCTTAAGAGAGATCAAACTGGCTCATAAGGCTATGGATATACAGTGCCTTCGGAAAGTATTCAGACCCCTTGACTTTTTCCACATGTTGTTAGGTTACAGCCTTATTCTCTGGCAGCTCTGGCAGCTCCTGGCTGCTGGCTGACGGGCGGCTCTGGAAGTGCTGGACAGGAGGGAGACTCTGGAAGCGCTGGACAGGCGGGAGCACCTGGAGAGGAGACGGAGAGACAGCCTGGTGCGTGGGGCTGTCACAGGAGGCCTGGTGCGTGGAGGAGGCACCGGATGTACCGGACCGTGGAGGTGCACTGGAAGTCTCGAGCACCGAGCCTGCACAACCTGTCCTGGCTGGATACCCCCTGTAGCCCGGCAAGTGCAGCGGGGTGGAACAGACCGCACTGGGCTGTGCTGGCAAACCGGGGACACCATGGGTAGGGCTGGTGCCATATAACCCGGGCCGAGGAGACGCACTGGAGACCAGATGCGCTGAGCCGGCTTCATTACTCCTGGCTTGATGCCCACTCTAGCCCGGCCGATACGAGGAGCTGCGATGTAGCACACCGGGCTATGCCTGCACAATGGGGACACCGTGCGCCTCACGGCATAACACGGTGCCTGCCTGGTCAATCTCTCGCCACGGTAAGCACAGGGAGTTGGCTCAGGTCTCCTACCTGACTTATCCACAACCCCCGTGTGCCCCCTCTCCCAATACATTTTTGGGGCTGCCTCTCGTCCCTGTTGCGCTGCCGTGCTAACTCCTCATATCGCCGCCACTCGGCTTTAGCTGCCTTCAGCTCTTCCCTGGGGCGGCGATATTCCCCACCCTGTGCCCAGGGTCCTTTACCGTCCAAAATCTCCTCCCATGTCCATTCCTCCAGACAGCTCTCCTCCTCCTTCTCACGCTGCTTGGTCCTCTTGAGGTGGGTGGTTCTGTAATGGCTGTCGTCTTCCTCTTCTGAGGAGGAGTAGGACATATCGGACCAATATGCAGCGTGGTAAGTGTTCGTCATATTTATTACACTGAACAAACGAACAAGCGAATAAAGGAAAACCGAAACAGTCCTGTATGGTGAAAACACTGAAACGGAAAATATCCACCCACAAACAAGAGTGAGAAAACATGCTACCTAAGTATGGTTCTCAATCAGAGACAACGAATGACAGCTGCCTCTGATTGGGAACCATACCAGGCCAAATACATAGAAATATAAACACAAGAACAAAACATAGAATGCCCACCCCAACTCATACCCTGACCAACCTAAAATAGAGACATACAAAAGGAACTAAGGTCAGGATGTGACATCATCTCCCTGAAATGTTAGAACAAATATTATGGCTGAACTCAAATGTGCTGGTTGATAAAATACCTATATTTATGGGAAAGAAGTTTGACAATTGTATTTTGTTTTTAAATTATATTGTAAATTGGAATGGTGGAGTTATATCTTTAATGGAGTTATTAGATATTGTACGGGAAGGTCTGCTCAATCCAAGTGTACGACCAATTGATTACAGCGTTACCCCAAACATGGAGGTGGCAGGTGGCAGCGGGAGGAAGAAGGGAACTGGTCTGTCTGCCCAATATAAAGGATCAAAACTGGAGGAGGCAGGTGGCAGTGGGAGGAGGAAGGGAACTGGTCTGTCTGCCCAATGTAAAGGATCGAAACTAGAGGAGTTAAAATAGCATAAATAGGAAACTCTACCATTTTCATTTGAGGACCAGAATGTTGACAACTGCCATATGAATTGCAAAATAGTTGGGAAGAGATTTTTGATGTACCGATTCCACGGTACAGGGTGTATGAGTTGATATATAAAACAAACCAAGATTCAAGACTGGCAAGAATTCTTGCCACCAACAAAATGTTGAATATTTTGTGCATAAATCATCGAAGCTCTGCAGATATTGTTGTGAGGATACAGAATCAATAGACCATTTATTTTTGTATTGCCCTCAGGTAGCCTGTTTCTGGTCTCAGGTTCAGGAATGGCTGAGAATGCATAACATTGATCTAAAATTGACACTAGAAATAGTACTCTTAGGAGACCTGGAGAGACCTGGGTCAGTCAATTACTAATATACTAATACTCTTAGTCAACTGGAGGAGGCAATCTGTGGATTCTATTCGATTAGATAGATTGAAATTGTACATTAAACATCACAACATTGTTGAAAGATATGTGTTGCATAGAAATTCCGAAGAGGTTGGCCACCAACAAAATGTTGAATATTTGGGGGCATAAATCAAAGCTCTGCAGATATTGTTGTGAGAATACAGAATCAATAGACCATTTAGCAGGTAGCCTGTTTCTGGTCTCAGGTTAACATTGATCTAGAGATAGATGGGATGGCCTGAGGGTGGCCAACAGAGATAGATGGGATGGGCTGAGGGTGGCCAGCAGAGATAGATGGGATAGGCTGAGGGTGGCCAGCAGAGATAGATGGGATGGGCTGAGGGTGGCCAGCAGAGATAGATGGGATGGCTGAGGGTGGCCAACAGAGATAGATGGGATGGGCTGAGGGTGGCCAGCAGAGATAGATGGGATAGGCTGAGGGTGGCCAGCAGAGATAGATGGGATGGGCTGAGGGTGGCCAGCAGAGATAGATGGGATGGGCTGAGGGTGGCCAGCAGAGATAGATGGGATGGGCTGAGGGTGGCCAGCAGAGATAGATGGGATGGGCTGAGGGTGGCCAGCAGAGATAGATGGGATGGGCTGAGGGTGACCAGCAGAGATAGATGGGATGGGCTGAGGGTGGCCAGCAGAGATAGATGGGATGGGCTGAGGGTGGCCAGCAGAAATAGATGGGATGGGCTGAGGGTGACCAGCAGAGATAGATGGGATGGGCTGAGGGTGGCCAGCAGAGATAGATGGGATGGGCTGAGGGAAGCTGAGGGTTGGGATGTGGAATTGGAGACAAGAGGGAGTGGAGTTGCAGGGCGTGGGATAGAATGATAGTCAAAGATAAAAGTATAAAAAATAAAACATAATAAAAAGTCAGTTTAAATGACAATGAGGGACCATGTTTTTATAGCTAATGCAGGTTTGCCTGAGGCTGATGCCTTGCAGGTGTTTGTACACATGTATATACACACACTGTCATTCAAATGCACACATACAAGGACACACACACACGTGTAAATAGTACCAAATGTAGCAGTGTGATGTTGTTCTCCTAGATTATGCACCAAGTTGCACACAAAGACCATTTCAAATAGGCCAGGTCAAGAGGGGATGTTAATCATTTGATAATAATAATAATAATTCAATGTGTTTTTTAAATTTAATTACAGCTCCATAGCTAATGTTTTTCTTTGGTGTACAAACACTTTTTCATATCAATATTGTACATACATGTGATTGTAAAGGTAAAGGTTTTGTATATTTTGGTTTGGCCCATCGCGAGTTATCTGTATTTCCATACCCCCTTATTGTTCTCTTTTGCCTGACCTTCGGCTTGCAAGGTATGTTGTCCTTGGCTCCCAAATTGTTCAATATAAAACCGTGGTAATGTTACACAATGTACTGTTATGCTACCATAAGTTTGTTACAATGTGGACATTATAAAGATTTATGTTAACAAGTTTCACTGAGGTCGCTAACTAGGGTACCTATTGTAACTGGTGAGTACTGGGGACAGTGTTTGAGTGAGTGTCCATGTGCTCACGCAGGTGGCCTGAGAGCTAGTACTGCACCAAGGGTTAACATAATGTGTGTTGTCTCTTCGTGTGCAGGTATGTCTTTTATGTTGTCTGAATTATGTTCTGTATCATTTTACTTGCATTGTATGGTGGGCTGTTGTGCATTAAATGTGTGCACGCAACACCTGTTATTTCTTTTTGGCGCTCTCTTTTGCCTGACCTTTGGCTAGCAAGGTGCCTGAGAGCTGTGACTGCGCCAAGGACTAAAATATTGTGTGTTGTCTCTTCGTGTGCAAGGCAAATAGCAATACTTCAACCAGCAGACCTCCAGTTGTGGCAGTATCCTAATTAAAAGTACACAACGCAGAACGAACCACGCCACACATGCACTCAAACATATACAGTTGGCCTTGCTGTTATGATTTTAGTTGTCCTTGATGTCCTTTGTTTTTTGCATTGTTGTTCGCTGTTTTCCATTCTTTCTTCTCTTTCTTCGCTGTTTTCCATTCTTTCTTCTCTTTCTTCGCTGTTTTCCATTCTTTCTTCTCTTTCTTCTCTGTTTTCATTTCTTTCTTCTCTGTTTTCCATTCTTTCTTCTCTGTTTTCCATTCTTCTCTTCTCTTTCTTCTCTGTTTTCCATTTTTCCTGTTTTTTTCTTCTCTGTTTTTTCTTCTCTTTCTTCTCTTTCTTCTCTGTTTTCATTCTTTCTTTCTTCTCTTTCATCTCTGTTTTCCTTTCTTTCTTCTTTCTTTCTTTCTTCTTTCTTTCTTCTCTTTCTTCGCTGTTTTCCATTCTTTCTTTCTTCTCTTTCTTCTGTTTTCATTCTTTCTCTCTCTTTTCTGTTTTCCATTCTTTCTTCTCTTTCTTCTCTGTTTTCCTTTCTTTCTTCTCTTTCTTCGCTGTTTTCCTTTCTTTCTTCTCTTTCTTCTCTGTTTTCCATTCTTTCTTCTCTGTTTTCCTTTCTTTCTTCTCTGTTTTCCTTTCTTTCTTCTCTGTTTTCCTTTCTTTCTTCTCTTTCTTCTCTGTTTTCCATTCTTTCTTCTCTTTCTTCTGTTTTTTCTTTCTTCTCTTTCTTCTCTGTTTTCCTTTCTTTCTTCTCTGTTTTCCATTCTTTCTTTCTTCTCTGTTTTCCTTTCTTTCTTCTCTTTCTTCTCTGTTTTCCATTCTTTCTTCTCTTTCTTCTCTGTTTTCCATTCTTTCTTCTCTTTCTTCTCTGTTTTCCATTCTTTCTTCTCTGTTTTCCTTTCTTTCTTCTCTGTTTTCCATTCTTCTCTTCTCTTTCTTCTCTTTCTTCTCTGTTTTCCTTTCTTTCTTCTCTTTCTTCGCTGTTTTCCATTCTTTCTTCCCTTTCTTCTCTGTTTTCCTTTCTTTCTTCTCTTTCTTCTCTGTTTTCCTTTCTTTCTTCTCTTTCTTCTCTGTTTTCCTTTCTTTCTTCTCTTTCTTTTCTCTGTTTTCCTTTCTTTCTTTCTTCTTCTGTTTTCCTTTCTTTTTCTTCTTTCTTTCTTCTCTGTTTTCCTTTCTTTCTTCTCTTTCTTCTCTTTCTTCTCTGTTTTCCTTTCTTTCTTCTCTTTCTTCTCTGTTTTCCATTTCTTTCTTCTCTTTCTTCTCTGTTTTCCTTTCTTTCTTCTCTTTCTTCGCTGTTTTCCATTCTTTCTTCTCTTTCTTCTCTGTTTTCCTTTCTTTCTTCTCTTTCTTCTCTGTTTTCCTTTCTTTCTTCTCTTTCTTCGCTGTTTTCCTTTCTTTCTTCCCTTTCTTCTCTTTCTTCTCTTTCTTCTCTGTTTTCCTTTCTTTCTTCTCTTTCTTCTCTGTTTTCCTTTCTTTCTTCTCTTTCTTCTCTGTTTTCCATTCTTTCTTCTCTGTTTTCTTTCTTTCTTTCTTTCCTTTCTTTCTTCTCTTTCTTCTCTGTTTTCCTTTCTTTCTTCTCTTTTTGTTTTCTTTCTTTCTTCTCTGTTTTTTCTTTCTTTCTGTTTTCTTCTTTCTCTTTTTTCTTTTTTTTCTTTCTGTTTTTTTCCTTTCTTTCTTCTCTGTTTTCCTTTCTTTCTGTTTTCTTCTTTCTTCTCTGTTTTCCTTTCTTTCTTCTTTCTTTCTCTGTTTTCTTCTTTCTTTTCTTTTTCTTTTTTCCTTTTTCTTCTTTCTTCTCTGTTTTCCTTTCTTTTTCTTTCTTCTCTTTTTCCATTCTTTCTTCCTTTCTTCTCTGTTTTCCATTCTTTCTTTCTTCTCTTTCTTCTTTCTGTTTTCTTTCTTTCTTCTCTGTTTTCTTTCTTTCTTTCTTCTCTGTTTTCCATTTTCTTCTCTGTTTTCCTTTCTTTCTTCCTTTCTTCTCTGTTTTCCATTCTTCTTCTCTTTCTTCTGTTTTTTTCTTTCTTCTGTTTTCCATTCTCTTTCTTCTCTTTTTCTCTTCTCTTTCTTCTCTTTCTTCTCTGTTTTCATTCTTTTTCTCTTTCTTTCTTCTCTGTTTTTTTCTTTCTTCTCTGTTTTCCATTCTTTCTTTCTTCTCTTTTTCCTGTTTTCTTTCTTCTTCTTTCTTCTCTGTTTTCCTTTCTTTCTTCTTCTGTTTTCCTTTCTTCTTCTGTTTTCTTTCTTCTCTGTTTTCCTTTCTTTCTTCTCTTTCTCTTTCTTCTGTTTTCCTTTCTTTCTTCTCTTTCTTCTCTGTTTTCCATTCTTTCTTCTCTGTTTTCCATTCTTTCTTCTCTTTCTTCTCTGTTTTCATTTCTTTCTTCTCTGTTTTCCATTCTTTCTTCTCTGTTTTCCTTTCTTCTCTTTCTTCTCTGTTTTCCATTCTTCTCTTTCTTTCTTCTCTTTCTTCTCTGTTTTCCTTTCTTTCTTCTTTCTTCTCTGTTTTCCTTTCTTTCTTCTCTTTCTTCTCTGTTTTCCATTCTTTCTTCTCTTTCTTCTCTGTTTTCCTTTCTTTCTTCTCTGTTTTCCATTCTTTCTTTCTTCTCTGTTTTCCTTTCTTTCTTCTCTTTCTTCTCTGTTTTCCTTTCTTTCTTCTCTTTCTTCTCTGTTTTCATTTCTTTCTTCTCTGTTTTCATTCTTTCTTCTCTTTTCTTTCTTCTCTGTTTTCCTTTCTTTCTTTCTTCTGTTTTTTCTTTCTTTCTTTCTTCTCTGTTTTCCTTTCTTTCTTCTCTGTTTTCTTTCTTCTCTGTTTTCATTCTTTCTTCTCTTTTTCATTTTTTTTCTTTCTTTCTCTGTTTTCTTTCTTTCTTTCTGTTTTCTTTCTTTCTTTCTTCTCTGTTTTCTGTTTTCTTCTCTTTCTTTCTTTCTTCTCTTTCTTCTCTGTTTTCTGTTTTTCTTTTTCTTTCTCTTTTTCTCTTTCTTCTCTGTTTTTTTTCTCTTCAGTTCATTTTCTTGGTTGTTGGTGCATTGGGGGTTCTTGGGGATGGGGAATGGAATTATTTTAATTTTGTATTATTTTGGTATTTTTTTTCTTGGGGGGGGCTGTGGGAGGGGTCTCGGATGGTTGATTGGCAGCTCTTAGGGAACTGTGGGGGGATCTTGGAGGGTTCGGATCCCCGTTTTTGGCCTTGTGGGAGATCTATCGACGTGCCCTTGAGCAGGGTGTTGACCCTGGATACTTCTGTGTGTCGCTCTGAATAGGAGTCTGTTGGATGACTGGTGTGGTGCAGTTGTTGAGCGGCTTGACTGCAAGTATATTGTTTGTTTCGGATATTCAATATAACAACATTTTTAAAAAATAAGAAAAAAAGAATGATGGAGGCCACTGTGTTCTTGGGGACCTTAAAATCTGTAGATGTGTTTTGGTACGCTTCCCCAAATCTATGCCTCGGCATGATCTTGTCTCGGAGCTCTACGGACAATTCCTTCCACCTCATGGCTTGGTTTTTGCTCTGACATGCACTGTAAACCATGGGACCTTATATAGACAGGAGTGTGCCTTTCCAAATCATGTCCAATCAATTGAATTTACCACAGGTGGACTACAATCAAGCTGTAGAAACATCTCAAGGGTGATCAATGAAAACAGAATCCACCTGAGCTCAAAAACTGTTTTTGCTTTGTCATACTGGGGTATTGTGCGTAGATTGCTGAGGATTTTTATTTATTTGATCCATTTTAGAAATAGGCTGTAGTTTTGCAAAATGTGGAAAAACTCAAGGGATCTGGAAGGCATTCTGTACATGCATGGGCCTAAATCTTTCCAGAAAGGTGGAACGATTTATGTATTTCTTGCTTGAATACATCTTGATGCATGTCAATTAGACTGTGACAGACCTGGAGGGGATTGTATTTT
>NC_056436.1:81696411-81971411 GCF_018296145.1 Oncorhynchus tshawytscha | reverse complement strand
GGCTAGATATGTCATGTCTCAGCTGTTGTACTTTACAGTACATTTTGTACTAAAAGTGGACAGTCTTTGAGATGACACAAAACCATACATACTTGGTGAAATCAGATTAACATTCAGGGATATAGATGGTGAAGTCAGACTAACATTCAGGGATATAGATGGTGAAATCAGATTAACATTCAGGGATATAGATGGTGAAGTCAGACTAACATTCAGGGATATAGATGGTGAAGTCAGACTAACATTCAGGGATATAGATGGTGAAGTCAGACTAACATTCAGGGATATAGATGGTGAAATCAGATTAACATTCAGGGATATAGATGGTGAAGTCAGACTAACATTCAGGGATATAGATGGTGAAGTCAGACTAACATTCAGGGATATAGATGGTGAAGTCAGACTAACATTCAGGGATATAGATGGTGAAGTCAGACTAACATTCAGGGATATATATGGTGAAATCAGATTAACATTCAGGGATATAGATGGTGAAGTCAGACTAACATTCAGGGATATAGATGGTGAAGTCAGACTAACATTCAGGGATATAGATGGTGAAGTCAGACTAACATTCAGGGATATAGATGGTGAAATCAGATTAACATTCAGGGATATAGATGGTGAAGTCAGACTAACATTCAGGGATATAGATGGTGAAGTCAGACTAACATTCAGGGATAGAGATGGTGAAATCAGATTATGATTCACTGATATATACTGAACAAAATTATAAAAAAGTGTTGGTCCCACGTTTCATGAGATGAAATTAAAGATAAAATGTCCTTCATATCTACTGGTTCAGTTGTTGATAATGGTGGGGCCCAGTTCTCTAATGTTAGCTCTGTTACAGTCAACTATAATATAGGCCCTGATGTGAACCATTTTAACTTTGAGCCTGTTTCTTATACTGAGGTCTATAAAGAACTAAAGGCAATAGACACTAAAACGTCTGCAGGTCCAGACAACCCGGACCCCCTACCTCTTAAAGATAGCAGCTGGTATTATTACTGAACCTGTGGCACACATTTTCAACTTGAGTCTCTTAACCAATTCCATACCCAGCATTTGTAAATCAGTTTATGTCCTCCCACTGCTAAAGGGTGGAGATCCCTCAGATGCCATGCCCCAGGACTACCTGACATGATGACTCCTTGCTGTCCCCAGTCCACCTGGCTGTGCTGCTGCTCCAGTTTCAACTGTTCTGCCTTATTATTATTTGACCATGCTGGTCATTTATGAACATTTGAACATCTTGGCCATGTTCTGTTATAATCTCCACCCGGCACAGCCAGAAGAGGACTGGCCACCCCACATAGCCTGGTTCCTCTCTAGGTTTCTTCCTAGGTTTTGGCCTTTCTAGGGAGTTTTTCCTGGCCACCGTGCTTCTACACCTGCATTGCTTGCTGTTTGGGGTTTTAGGCTGGGTTTCTGTACAGCACTTTGAGATATCAGCTGATGTACGAAGGGCTATATAAATAAATTTAATTTGATTTGATGGTAATAACTATGGTCCCATCTCTAAACTCCCTATCCTGGCCAAAGTCTATGAATCCCTAGTGAACTCACAGTTATAAAAAACTTCTTAATTGAAAATAACATACTGAGCTGGGTTCAGTCTGGCTTTAGATCCGGGCACAGCAGCTATGGTCCTTCACCTGCAGCTATGGTAAAAAAGCATCATTGTGCTGCTCTATTTGTTGACTTATCAAAGGCATTTGATCATTAATTGTTGTTAGCGACATTGGTCTCAGTGAAGGGGCACTAAATTGGTTTAGGAACTATCTTTCTGACAGAACACAATGTGTTCTATATATATACTGACAATCACAAGTCTGGCATTTTACTTTCTTTCTTTTTTTTGTGAATTTAACCCCGTTTTCTCCCCAATTTCATGGTATCCAATTGTTTTTAGTAGCTACTATCTTGTCTCATCGCTACAACTCCCGTACGGGCTCGGGAGAGACGAAGGTTGAAAGTCATGCGTCCTCCGATACACAACCCAACCAAGCCACACGGCTTCTTAACACAGCGCGCATGCAACCCGGAAGCCAGCCGCACCAATGTGTCGGAGGAAACACCGTGCAACCTTGGTTAGCGCGCACTGCGCCCGGCCCGCCACAGGAGTCGCTGCACGATGAGACAAGGATATCCCTACCGGCCAACCCCTCCCTAACGACGCTAGGCCAATTGTGCGTCACCCCACGGACCTCCCAGTCGCGGCCGGTTACGACAGAGCCTGGGCGCAAACCCAGAGTCTCTGGTGGCACAGCTTGCGCTGCAGTACAGCGCCCTTAACCACTGCGCATCCGGGAGGCCAAGACTAGCATTCTTGAGATGAATTAAGGGTGTGCCCCAGGGTTCTATTTTAGCTCCTGTGTTGTTCTCAAGTTTTAGGGAAACGGGATGCAACCAGCAAGTTGCATCTACAGTGCATTCGGAAAGTATTCAAACCCCTTTACTTTTAGCACATTTTGTAATGTTGCAGTCTTAATCTAAAATGGGTTGAATATGGATTTTTTTCTCATCAATCTACACACAATAACCCATAATTTCAAAGCAAAAAAAGGTCAGCAAATGTATTAAAAAATAAATAAAAAACAGAAATACCTTATTTACATGAGTATTCATAGCCTTTGCTATGAGAAATTGAGCTCAGGTGCATCCTGTTTCCATTAATCATCCGTGAGATGTTTCTTCAACTTGATTGGAGTCCACCTGTGGTAAATTCAATTGATTGGACATGATTTGGAAAGGCACACACCTGCCTATATAAGGTCCCACAGTTGACAGTACATGTCAGAGCAAAAATCAAGCCGAAAGAATTGTCCATAGTGCTCCGGGACAGTATTGTTTTGAGGCACGGATCTGGGGAATGGTACCAAAAGATTCTGCAGCATTGAAGGTCTCCAAGAACCCGGTGGCCTCCATCATTCTTAAATGGAAGAAGTTTGGAACCACCAAGACACTTCCTAGAACTGGCCGCCCAGCCAAACTGAGCAATCCTTCTCCCCCGATGACCAAGAGAAGACCAAGAGATGACCAAGAACCCGGTGGTCACTCTGACAGAGCTCCAGAGTTCCTTTGTGGAGATGGGAGAACCTTCCAGAAGGATAACCATCTCTGCAGCACTCCACCCATCAGACCTTGATGGTAGAGTGGCCAGACGGATGCCACTTCTCAGTAAAAGGCACATGACAGCCCACTTGGATTTTGCCAAAAGGCACCTAAAGGACCATTAGTAACAAGATTATTTGGTCTGATGAAACCAAGATTGAACTCTTTGGTCTGGATGCCAAGCGTCACGTCTGGAGGAAACCATCCCTACAGTGAAGCATGGTGGTGACAGCATCATGCGGTGGGGATGTTTTTCAGCGACAGGGACTGGGAGACTAGTCAGGATCAAGGGAAAGATGAATGGAGAGATCCTTTATGAAAACCTCCAGAGCGCTCAGGAACTCAGACTTGGCCGAAAGTTCACCTTCCAACATGACAACGACCCTAAGCTCACAGCCAAGACAACACAGGAGTGGCTGCAGGGCAACTCTCTGAATGTCCTTGACTGGCCCAGACAGATTCCGGACTTGAACCCGATTTAACATCTCTGGAGAGACCTAAAAATAGCTGTGCAGCGACACTCCCCATCCAACCTGGCAGAGCTTGAGAGGATCTGCAGAGAAAAATGGGAGAAACTCCCCAAATACAGGTGTGCCAAGCTTGTAGCGTCATACCAAAGAAGACTCGAGGCCGTAATTGCTGCCAAAGGTGCTTCAACAAAGTACTGAGTAAAGTATCTGAATCGAATACATATGTAAATGTGATATTTCAGTTTTTTTTAAACAGTTTTTGCTTCGTCATTATGGGGTATTGAGCGTAGATTGTTGAGGGGAAAAAACTATTTAATCCATTTAAGAATAAGGCTGTAACGTAACAAAATGTGGAAAAAGTAAATGGTTCTGAATGTATATGCAGATGATAGTCATATATTTGTATTTCGTTGATTGAACCTTTATTTAACTAGTTAAGTCAGTTAAGAACAAAATGTTATTTACAATGACGGCCTCTCCAGCCAAACCCAAATGACGCTGGGCCCATTGTACCGCCCTGTGGGACTCCCAATCACACCCGGATGTGATACAGCCTGGATTCAAACCAGGGACTGTCGTGATGTCTCTTGCGCTGAGATGCAGTGCCTTTAGATCGCTGCGCCACTCGGGAGCCCCAAAATGTATGTGCTCCTTCTCTGTTTCAGGCTGTTGAAGAGCTCCAGACTGCTTTTCAGTCACTGCAGGCCTCCCTTTCTGGTCTCAAACTGGTCTTGAATGTACAAAAAAAACTAAATTCATGACCTTTCCCAGAGCTCGCAATCAGCCAGAGAAGGTTAGCATTGTCACATCTGGCAGCTTATCCATTGAGAAAGTGTCATCCTACAAATAACTAGGTATCTGGTTGGATGACAAGTTGTCCTTTAAAGTTCATATGGATAATATTGTGAGGAAGCTTAAATTGACATTTTATTTTCGTAATAAGGCTTGCTATCTGCTTATGGCCAGACAGAAGCTTGTTCAGGCCACTTTTGTCTTTGTAATTGATTATGGTGACTTGTTGTATATACATGCAGCCTCTTCCGTCTTAGAGACTGGACTCTGTTTATCATGCAGCCTCTTCAGTCTTAGAGACTGGACTCTGTTTATCATCCAGCCTCTTCCGTCTTAGAGTCTAGACTCTGTTTACCATGCAGCCTCTTCCGTCTTAGAGTCTAGACTCTGTTTATCATGCAGCCTCTTCCGTCTTAGAGTCTAGACTCTGTTTACCATGCAGCCTCTTCAGTCTTAGAGTCTAGACTCTGTTTATCATGCAGCCTCTTCCATCTTAGAGACTGGACTCTGTTTATCATCCAGCCTCTTCCATCTTAGAGACTGGACTCTGTTTATCATGCAGCCTCCTCCATCTTAGAGACTGGACTCTGTTTATCATCCAGCCTCTTCCGTCTTAGAGACTGGACTCTGTTTATCATCCAGCCTCTTCCATCTTAGAGACTGGACTCTGTTTATCATCCAGCCTCTTCCGTCTTAGAGTCTAGACTCTGTTTATCATGCAGCCTCTTCCGTCTTAGAGTCTAGACTCTGTTTATCATGCAGCCTCTTCCATCTTAGAGACTGGACTCTGTTTATCATGCAGCCTCTTCCATCTTAGAGACTGGACTCTGTTTATCATGCAGCCTCTTCCATCTTAGAGACTGGACTCTGTTTATCATGCATCCTCTTCCATCTTAGAGACTGGACTCTGTTTATCATGCAGCCTCTTCCATCTTAGAGACTGGACTCTGTTTATCATGCAGCCTCTTCCATCTTAGAGACTGGACTCTGTTTATCATCCAGCCTCTTCCATCTTAGAGACTGGACTCTGTTTATCATGCAGCCTCCTCCATCTTAGAGACTGGACTCTGTTTATCATCCAGCCTCTTCCGTCTTAGAGTCTAGACTCTGTTTATCATGCAGCCTCTTCAGTCTTAGAGTCTAGACTCTGTTTATCATGCAGCCTCTTCCATCTTAGAGACTGGACTCTGTTTATCATGCAGCCTCTTCCATCTTAGAGACTGGACTCTGTTTATCATGCAGCCTCTTCCAGTCTTAGAGACTGGACTCTGTTTATCATGCAGCCTCTTCCATCTTAGAGACTGGACTCTGTTTATCATCCAGCCTCTTCCGTCTTAGAGACTGGACTCTGTTTATCATCCAGCCTCTTCCATCTTAGAGACTGGACTCTGTTTATCATCCAGCCTCTTCCATCTTAGAGTCTAGACTCTGTTTCATGCAGCCTCTTCAGTCTTAGAGTCTAGACTCTGTTTATCATGCAGCCTCTTCCATCTTAGAGACTGGACTCTGTTTATCATGCAGCCTCTTCCGTCTTAGAGTCTAGACTCTGTTTATCATGCAGCCTCTTCAGTCTTAGAGACTGGACTCTGTTTATCATGCAGCCTCTTCCATCTTAGAGACTGGACTCTGTTTATCATGCATCCTCTTCCATCTTAGAGACTGGACTCTGTTTATCATGCAGCCTCTTCCATCTTAGAGACTGGACTCTGTTTATCATGCAGCCTCTTCCGTCTTAGAGACTGGACTCTGTTTATCATCCAGCCTCTTCCATCTTAGAGACTGGACTCTGTTTATCATCCAGCCTCTTCCATCTTAGAGTCTAGACTCTGTTTACCATGCAGCCTCTTCAGTCTTAGAGTCTAGACTCTGTTTATCATGCAGCCTCTTCCATCTTAGAGACTGGACTCTGTTTATCATGCAGCCTCTTCCGTCTTAGAGACTGGACTCTGTTTATCATGCAGCCTCTTCCATCTTAGAGACTGGACTCTGTTTATCATGTAGCCTCTTCCATCTTAGAGACTGGACTCTGTTTATCATGCATCCTCCTCCATCTTAGAGACTGGACTCTGTTTATCATGCATCCTCCTCCATCTTAGAGACTGGACTCTGTTTATCATGCATCCTTGGGCTTTATTACACCAAGTCACACACCCACCATAGCACATTGTACCAAATGGAAGGTTGAACCTCACTTTATATGCGCCGAAAGCTACATTTGTGTATTCTTCTACAAAGACATTTTTGGGTAAACTCCCTCTTTCCCTCTGTAGTCTGGTCTCCTTCACCACCAGCAGTTACCAGACCTGGTCTGCTAGGTAGTTGCTACTTAAAGTCCCCAGGACATTCACTGTATTAGGCAAGACTGCCTTCTCTTCTGGTGCACCAGAGGCATGGAATAGTCTACTACCCATGCTTCTACCATATGCTATATGTTATTGTTGCTGGATCAATCTAACATGTTGATGGGATACTTTTTTACAGAGGAGTGTAAAATGCTTTTTAATTAGGCTGGATCATGTTGTTGAATTGTATTCTATTGTTGTAAGTTTTAATTATGTAATGTATTAATTGTTGGCCAGTTCTCCCTTGAAAACGAGACTATGGGCCTCAATGGGCTTTTCCTGGTTGAATAAAGGTTCGATTCAAAAAATTTAAAAAAGTGTTTAAATCCTTGTTAGTGAGCATTTCTCCTTTGCCAAGATAATCCATCCACCTGACAGATGTGGCATACCAAGAAGAAGATTAAATAGCATGATCATTTAACAGGTGCACCTTGTTCTGGTGTCAAGCAAAGAGGCAATGAGTTTGAAGGTAGGCCTTGAAATACATCCACAGGTACACCTCCAATTGACTCAAATTATGTCAATTAGCCTATCAGAAGCTTCTAAAGCCATGACATCATTTTCTGGAATTTTCCATGCTGTTTAAAGGCACAGTCAACTTAATGTATGTAATCTTCTGGCCCTCTGGAATTGTGATACAGTGAATTATAAGTGAAATAAATTGTTGGAAAAATTACTTGTGTCATGCACAAAGTAGATGTCCTAACCGACTTGCCTAAACTATAGTTTGTTAACAAGAAATGTGCAGTGTGGTTGAAAAACGAGTTTTAATGACTCCAATCTAAGTGTATGTAAACTTCCGACTTCAACTGTATATCTCACAGGGTCAGGGTATTTAAGCCTCCATATATCCACTAATTCCAGTATATCCATGACATTCATCATTTCCATAAGTGCCTGAGGGTGATTCTGGTCCATAGAGGTATTTAAGACCATATTAAAATCCCCCACCAGGGAGGGTAGCTAGGTAGCCTAGGGCGGCAGGGTAGCCTAGTGGTTAGAACGTTGGACTAGTAACTAGAAGGTTGCAAGTTCAAACCCCTGAGCTGACAAGGT
This sequence comes from Oncorhynchus tshawytscha, assembly GCF_018296145.1. NCBI lineage: Eukaryota > Metazoa > Chordata > Actinopteri > Salmoniformes > Salmonidae > Oncorhynchus > Oncorhynchus tshawytscha. The sequence goes on along the minus strand of NC_056436.1, from coordinate 81,963,634 downwards.
ACAAATCTGTCATTCTACCCCTGAACAGGCAGTTAACCTGCCATTCCTAGGCCATCATTGAAAATAAGAATTTGTTCTTAACTGACTTGCCTAGATAAAATAAAATAGAGTCTAGTGTTGCTTGTAGAGTTGATTCATTTTTATATATATTTTCAAAGAAGCTTGGATCATCATTATTCGGACCTTACCGGTTAATAAGCCATATATGTTTATTGTCCAATAACATATTCAAAATAATCCATCTACCTTCAGGATCTGTTTGGACAATTTGCACATTTGCATCACAATTTTAGTTAATAGTTTTAGTTTTAGTTAATATCATCGCCCATTTTTAATTTCTTTGCCCATGAGAGAAGTATATCCCATCCCCCCCCCAGTTATTTTCCCACATAACTTCATCTAAAATTGTTAAATGAGTTTCCTGTAGACGATAGATATCATGTTCCTTCTCTTTAAGCCAGATCAATACTAATCGTCTTTTCTTATTATCTGCTAAGCCATTACAATTATAACTGGCTATACTTATTTCACCCATTTACCATAATAACACAAGTTTCAATTCTATTTATCATAATATATGTTTGTAAACGTACCATTAAAAAGTATCTATATAGCTGTACCATGCTATTTGCATTGCTACTAAGTAAACCTCCAATTGGTCCCCACTATTCCACCCGCTAAAACCCCTCCTCATCCTGAATTGGGTTGTCATCCCGATGCCCAGTAGACCACCCCCGACCCCCCGGATCCCAAGGCCCCGGAGAGACCGGGACCCATCCTTTGAAAAGAGCACACAGTGCCACCCACAGAACAGAAGCAGATTAACCGCCAAATGCATTTCCATCGCCCTCACCTAGATTTGTATTATATATAGCTATTAAAAAATATATATTTAAATATTCCTGTATATCTTATTTTCTATAATTAGCTATTAATATTTGTAGTAATGTAGGCAATTTACTGCAAGGAATGTTATCTCTTATCAGTCTCGACATTACCAGATATACATTATGGCAAGCAATTATTATTTTAGTAAACAATTATTATTTTAGCAAACAATTATTGTGATTCATCCTATATTGTCCCTAACATATTTTACTCCCTCGCAACAGTTGTGGGACACACACACACACACACACACAGGCACACACACGCACACACAAGCACACACACACACACACGCACACACAAGCACACACACACACACACACACACACACACACACACACAAACCCTTTCCACCACAACAACCATAGACTCAGATTCTCACCCTTTCCCCTGAAACACCCACAATATGGTCCCCCCGTAGTGACCATATTCCCAAGCATCTCCGTGCAGTCAGACCTTTGATTTTGTGCCACCAGGGCCACAATAATATGGCCCCTCTCTGAGTGTCTGAGTGTGACCCCTACCCCATGGGTTACTGCAGCTAGCGTAGAAAACAATGCCACTGCCAGGGTGGGGGCACCCCACCGGAATTCCCACCGGCTAGGTACAAGGTCATCAAGGTTCTCATTAGCAGCTTTGAGAATTCCCTTGTATATTATGCTCTCCCATCAGGGGGCGCTGGCTCTGCAGGACCAACCCTGCCAGGCATGCTCAGAATCGTGAGGGGGCGGGGCTGCTCTAGAAGGTCTCTGACCACATTTTGGCTGCATACAGGCAGCTTACAGCAGGCCCATAAAACAGATAGGGAATTCTCCTTAGTATCTGGGTTGTTCAGGTAGGTGTCTAGGGTTTAGGGTTGTGGACCTTTCCATTAATATATGACCATAAATAATTACATTTGATGGATAATTTATTTTTTAAAATGCAGTTCCTCGTGATAGGACAACAAATAAAATTAGATGTATAATTTATTTTAAAATGCAGTTCCACCATGATAGGACAATAAATAAATAAATCAATAAGATGTATAATTCATTATAAAATATATATCCCTCATCTGCACGACATTGAAAGCTCTTTCACAACCCCTGCTCACAGACATACATTGGATCTGGGATATGTATCCGTGTCCTTTCTCAATCACTTAACGCCACACTTTTCCCAAACACCATAAAACACACACCATCCATCTCAATACATCCACACATACCCACATACTGCGCCTTCTGTCAGCTGTGTTTTCATCTCCATGTTTAATTAGTGCTTTTGTGTTCCAATCAGTTCTATTTCACGATAGATAGAAAAGCTATATATTTTTGGGGTATTATTACAATTCATACCATGGCTAGTATTGTGTGTTTCATTATTTGCCTCCTCTATAAGAACTTTTAGAATAGCCATAGAGTAGATCTTTGTGTCTCTGAAGAATTGGTTATCAATATAGAGTTTATCGACTACTAGAGCTACTCTTTCCCCTTTCAATCTATTTTCCTTGAATATAGAACTTTACGCTGTTCTGTAATTTCCTTCGGGAACTGGTCATTCGTGCCTATTTTCGTGCCAGCAAGTCTTTCACCCAGGCTTTTAACCATTATTTTATCTTCAAAGAAAGCAAATTTGGCAACGATTGGGTGTTCATACCTCTGCCCTCTCTGTCCATAACTTCACATGGGATCTGAAGCGCTGTAAGGAGGAACTCTCTAACTACAGATTCAGGAACTTCCCCTTCTTTCTCTTGGATACCTGTAAGTAGCAGATTCTCTCTCATGGATCTAGTCTGTATGTCCAGTAAGGCTTCTCTCAGAACGATGTTCTCCTTTTTAAGTTTATTAACTTCGGTTTCAATCTTATTTACGGTCCCTTTTAGCTTGTTTGTGTCTTTCTCCAATGTTGCAGCTTTTTCGTCACTCATCTCGAGGCCTTCAACTCTTTTATATCCTTACTGACTTAGTTCAAGTATACCCAGTTTGTCATTTATTGATTTTAACAGATGGGTTTCGACCTTTACCATTCCCGGTGGTAATAAATCGTCTGTGTCTGCCACAGTGTCACGTTTTCGTTTTGAAATAGGTTCTCCTGTCTTACTCTCCAGACCAGGTTTCCACTGTGCGCATTCCCCCAGAATATACCGATTTGGCTATCGCTTTTTGTAAAAAGAAGGCGACCAAATTACCACCCCATCGACGGTGGGATTGCGTGATAAACCTCCAGGAGAACGCTGCACTTCCCAGGAGTCATGTGTACCCATTGTCACAGGAGGAGATGTTGGCTATGGAGACATATGTCACGGAAGCCCTGAGACAGGGGTACATTCGGCCCTCCATGTCACCCGTCTCCTCAAGTTTCTTTTTTGTGAGGCAAAAGGAGGGAGGACTGCCTCCGTGCATTAATTATCGAGGTCTAAATTCGATCACAGTGGGATTTAGTTATCCGCTACCTCTCATCACTACCTGGTGGAATCATTCCACGGAGCGCGTTTTTTCACAAAACTGGACCTCAGGAGCGTGTATAATCTGGTGCGTATTCGGGGAGGAGACGAGTGGAAAACAGCGTTTAGTACATCAGGCCACTATGAGTACCTCGTCATGCCATATGGGTTAAAGAATGCTCCAGCCGTCTTTCAATCCTTTGTACATTAGATTCTTAGGGACCTGCACGGGCAGGGTGTGGTGGTATACATTGATGACATCTTGATCTATTCTGCCACACGCGTCGCGCATGTCTCCCTGGTACGCAAGGTCCTTGGGCGACTGCTGGAGCATGACCTATACGTCAAGGCTGAGAAATGTGTGTTCTCCAAACGAGCCGTTTCCTTCCTGGGTTATCGCATTTCCACCTCGGGGGTGGTGATGGAGTGTGACCGCGTTAACGCCGTGCGTAATTGGCCGACTCCGACCACGGTAAAGGAGGTGCAGCGGTTTTTAGGGTTTGCCAATTACTACCGGAGGTTTATCCGGGGTTTTGGCCAAGTGGCGGCGCCTATTACCTCACTGCTGAAGGGGGGGCCGGTGCGTCTATGGTGGTCGGCTGAGGCAGATGGACCTTTCAACCAGTTGAAGGCGCTGTTTACTGACGTGCCCGTGTTGGCGCATCCAAACCGTTCGTTAGCATTCATAGTGGAGGTGGATGCGTCCGAGGCTGGGGTTGGAGCCGTGCTGTAACAGCGCTTAGGCACGCCACCGAAGCTCCGCCCCTGCGCTTTCTTTTCTAAGAAGCTGGGTCCGGCGGAGCGGAACTATGATGTGGGGGACCGGGAGTTGCTAGCTATGGTAAAAGCCCTGAAGGTGTGGAGACACTGGCTTGAGGGGGCTAAGCATCCTTTCCTCATCTGGACTGACCACCGCAATCTGGAGTATATCTGGGCGGCGAGGAGACTGAATCCGCGTCAGGCTAGGTGGGCCATGTTCTTTGCACGATTTAGATTTCCGATCTCTTATAGACCAGGTTCCCTTAACACTTAGGCTGAAGCGCTGTCCCGTCTATGTGACACTGAGGACCGGTCCATCGATCCTACTCCCATCCTTCCAGCTTCTAGGCTGGTGGCTCCGGTGGTATGGGAGGTGGACGCGGACATCGAGCGGGCGTTGAGGTTGGAACCTGCGCCTTCACAGTGTCCGACCGGTCTCAGGTACGTGCCGCTTGGTGTCCGTGATCAATTGATTTGGTGGGCTCACACACTACCTTCTTCAGGTCATCTGGAGATTGCGAGGACAGTGCGGTGTCTTAGGGGGAAATACTGGTGGCCCACCTTAGCCAAGGACGTGAGGCTCTATGTCTCCTCCTGTTCGGTATGCGCCCAGAGTAAGGCTCCTAGGCACCTGCCTAGAGGGAAGTTACAGCCCCCCCGATTCCACAACGGCCCTGGTCTCATCTATCGGTGGACTTTCTTACTGATCTTCCCCCATCTCGGGGGAACACTACCATTCTGGTCGTTGTGGATCGGTTCTCTAAGTCCTGCCGTCTCCTCCCATTGCCTGGTCTCCCTACGGCCCTACAGACTGCGGAGGCTCTATTTATCCACGTCTTCCAGCACTACGGGGTTCCAGAGGACGTCGTATCTGATCGAGGTCCCCAGTTCACGTCCCGGGTTTGGAGGGCGTTTATGGAGCGTCTGGGGGTCTCGGTCAGCCTTACCTCTGGTTATCACCCCGAGAGTAATGGGCAGGTGGAGAGAGTGAACCAGGAAGTGGGTAGGTTTCTGAGGTCGTATTACGAGGTACGTCCCATGGGCGGAGTTGGCCCAGAACTCACTCCGTCACTCCTCCACGAACATGTCGCCATTTCAATGCGTGCTGGGCTACCAGCCGGTCCTGGCTCCGTGTCATCAGAGTCAGACCGAAGCTCCTGCGGTGGAGTGGGTACAGCGCTCTAGGGAGACCTGGCGGGCAGTCCAGGACTCTCTCAAGCAGGCCAGTGGTTGGCAGAAAAAGAGCGCTGACCGCCACCGCAGTGAGGCCCCTGTGTTCGCACCAGGGGACAGGGTCTGGCTCTCGACCCAAAATCTACCCCTCCGCCTGCCCTGCCGGAAGCTGGGGCCGCAGTGTGTGGGGCCATTTAAAGTCCTGAGGAGGATAAACGAGGTGTGGTATAAATTGCAACTTCCCTCTTACTATCGCATTAACCCCTCGTTTCATGTGTCTCTCCTCAGGCCGGTGGTAGCTGGTCCCCTACAAGAAGGTGAGGTGCGGTCCCTCCGCCCCCTCTGGACATTGAGGGGTCCCCAGCGTACACAGTACGAGCTATTCTGGACTCGAGACGCCGGGTGAGGGGCTTGCAGTACCTCGTGGACAGGGAGGGTACGGTCCGGAGGAGAGGTGCTGGGTACCGGGGGGGACATTTTAGATCCTTCCCTCTTGAGGGATTTCCACCGCCTCCACCCGGATCGTCCTGCGCCTCGCCCTCCGGGTCGGCCTCGTCGGGGGGGGTACTGTCACGAATCCCGCCGAAGATGGTGCCTCTTCCTGTTCGGGCGGCTCTCGGCGGTCGTGGCCTACTAGCTGCCACCGATCCCCTTTTCTGTTTAATTTAGTTGTGTCTGATTAGTTGCACCTGTTTTGTGTTTAGGCTTTGTTTCTGGGCTATTTAAACCCAGTAGGCCCGCTGGCTTTTGTGCGGGCTTGTTTCTCTGTTGTTTTGTGGATGTGATATTTTTTTGTATTTCTCCGGACTGTTTGTGTCCTGTTTTTGGGCCGGTCATTGTATGCGCCTGGTGTTTTGGCGTGACCTACTTTTCTCCGGAATAAAGACATTGTCCTTTACCCTCTGCTCTCTGCGCCTGACTCCGCCCCCGACTCCGCCCCCACTACTCCTAGAAGTCGTAACAACATATCAAGACTGTTTCAAGCACAGCTTTTTAAATCTATGTTACATTGCAAAAATCAGAAACTTTCTGTCCAAAAATGATGCAGAAAAATGAACCCATGCTTTTGTCACTTCTAGGTTAGACTACTGCAATGGTCTACTTTCCGGCTACTCGGATAAAACACTAAATAAACTTCAGATAGTGCTAAACATGGCTGCTAGAATCTTCACTACAACCCAAAAAATTTATCATATTACTCCAGTGCTAGCCTCTCTACACTGGCTTCCTGTTAAGGCAAGGGCTGATTTCAAGGTTTTACTGCTAACCTACAAAGCATTACATGGGCTTGCTCCTACCTATCTTTCCGATTTGGTCCTGCCGTACATACCTACACGTACGCTACGGTCACAAGTCAATTCTTTCTCTCTCTCGGAGGACCTGAGCCCTAGGACCATGCCTCAGGACTACCTGGCCTGATGACTCCTTGCTGTCCCCAGTCCATCTGGCCGTGCTGCTGCTCCAGTTTCATCTGTTCTGCCTGCGGCTATGGAACCCTGACATGTTCACCGGACGTGCTACCTGTCCCAGACCTGCTGTTTTCAACTCTCTCGAGACAGCAAGAGCGGTAGAGATACTCTGAATAATCGGCTATGAAAAGCTAACTGACATTTACTCCTGAGGTGCTGACCTGTTGCCCCCTCTACAAACACTGTGATTATTAATATTGGACCCTGCTGGTCATCTATGAACATTTGAACATCTTGGCCATGTTCTGTTATAATCTCCACCCGGCACAGCCAGAAGAGGACTTGCCACCCCTCATAGCCTGGTTCCTCTCTAGGTTTCTTCCTAGGTTCTGGCCTTTCTAGGGAGTTTTTCCTAGCCACCGTGCTTCTACACCTGCATTGCTTGCTGTTTGGGGTTTTGGGCTGGGTTTCTGTAGAGCACTTTGAGACATCCCCTGATGTAAGAAGTGCTTTATAAATAGATTTGATTTGTTGATATTCAATTAAGATATTAAGCATCATTAACAACATGCAATTAAGGTATTAAGCATAATTCATGCTATACAATTAAGGTGTTAAGCCCATTGTCATGCATGAGTTCCCCCAAGGGGGTGACACAGATGGAGCATTAGGTTAGAGCATTGGGCCAGTAAACCGAAAGGTTGCTAGTTAGAATCTCCAAGCAGAGAAGGTGCAAATTCTGTTGATCTGCCCTTGAGCAAGACACTTACCCCTAATTACTCCAGGGTCGCTATCATCAATGGCTCATCTGTGGCCCCACTCTCCAAAAGTGTCTCATGGGATGCTGGGATATTCAAAAAAAGATATATATAACTTTCACACCTCACACTCTTACAGGTTACCAACGTGTATATGTCGTGAAACAGGACCAATATGAGCACCCCCTATTTGAACTAATCCCAGCCTTGTTGTCAGCTCCATTCCTAGTCAGAGGAGTCCAGGGAGGCTGAGGGGTGTGATTCACCTTGATCCAATCTGGTTTGTTCTGATCCATTTAACCTACAGAGAGCCAACCTGGGCTGTACTGGTCCATTTAACCTACAGAGAGCCAATCTGGTTTGTTCTGGTCCATTTAACCTACAGAGAGCCAACCTGGGCTGTACTGGTCCATTTAACCTACAGAGAGCCAACCTGGGCTGTACTGGTCCATTTAACCTACAGAGAGCCAACCTGGGCTGTACTGGTCCATTTAACCTACAGAGAGCCAACCTGGGCTGTACTGGTCCATTTAACCTACAGAGAGCCAACCTGGGCTGTACTGGTCCATTTAACCTACAGAGAGCCAACCTGGGCTGTACTGGTCCATTTAACCTACAGAGAGCCAACCTGGGCTGTACTGGTCCATTTAACCTACAGAGAGCCAATCTGGTTTGTTCTGGTCCATTTAACCTACAGAGAGCCAACCTGGGCTGTACTGGTCCATTTAACCTACAGAGAGCCAACCTGGGCTGTACTGGTCCATTTAACCTACAGAGAGCCAACCTGGGCTGTACTGGTCCATTTAACCTACAGAGAGCCAATCTGGTTTGTTCTGGTCCATTTAACCTACAGAGAGCCAATCTGGTTTGTTCTGGTCCATTTAACCTACAGAGAGCCAATCTGGTTTGTTCTGGTCCATTTAACCTACAGAGAGCCAACCTGGGCTGTACTGGTCCATTTAACCTACAGAGAGCCAACCTGGGCTGTACTGGTCCATTTAACCTACAGAGAGCCAATCTGGTTTGTTCTGGTCCATTTAACCTACAGAGAGCCAACCTGGGCTGTACTGGTCCATTTAACCTACAGAGAGCCAACCTGGGCTGTACTGGTCCATTTAACCTACAGAGAGCCAACCTGGGCTGTACTGGTCCATTTAACCTACAGAGAGCCAACCTGGGCCGTACTGGTCCATTTAACCTACAGAGAGCCAATCTGGTTTGTTCTGGTCCATTTAACCTACAGAGAGCCAACCTGGGCTGTACTGGTCCATTTAACCTACAGAGAGCCACCCTGGGCTGTACTGGTCCATTTAACCTACAGAGAGCCAATCTGGTTTGTTCTGGTCCATTTAACCTACAGAGAGCCAACCTGGGCTGTACTGGTCCATTTAACCTACAGAGAGCCAACCTGGGCTGTACTGGTCCATTTAACCTACAGAGAGCCAATCTGGTTTGTTCTGGTCCATTTAACCTACAGAGAGCCAACCTGGGCTGTACTGGTCCATTTAACCTACAGAGAGCCAATCTGGTTTGTTCTGGTCCATTTAACCTACAGAGAGCCAACCTGGGCTGTACTGGTCCATTTAACCTACAGAGAGCCAACCTGGGCTGTACTGGTCCATTTAACCTACAGAGAGCCAATCTGGTTTGTTCTGGTCCATTTAACCTACAGAGAGCCAATCTGGTTTGTTCTGGTCCATTTACAGAACTAAACAGAGAGCCAACCTGGGCTGTACTGGTCTATTTAACCTACAGAGAGCCAACCTGGGCTGTACTGGTCCATTTAACCTACAGAGAGCCAATCTGGGCTGTACTGGTCCATTTAACCTACAGAGAGCCAACCTGGGCTGTACTGGTCCATTTAACCTACAGAGAGCCAACCTGGACTGTACTGGTCCATTTAACCTACAGAGAGCCAACCTGGGCTGTACTGGTCCATTTAACCTACAGAGAGCCAACCTGGGCTGTACTGGTCCATTTAACCTACAGAGAGCCACGCTTGCCATTATGACCTATTTGAACTCTATATGTTATTTAACCTTTATTTACCTACAATGACGGCCTACCAAAAGACAAAAGGCCTCCTGCGGGGTTGGGGGCTGGGATTAAAAAATATGTAAATAAATGAAATACAAATTTAGGACAATACACACATCACGACAAGAGAGACACAACACTACATAAAGAGAGACCTAAGACAACAACATAGAATGGCAGCAAGACATGACAACACAGCATGGTAGCAAAACAACATGACAACATATGGTAGAGACAACAATTAATCAGACAAAGCAGCCACAATGTCACACCCTGACCATAGTTTGCTTTGTATGTTTCTATGTTTTGTTTGGTCAGGGTGTGATCTGAGTGGGCATTCTATGTTGTGTGTCTAGTTTGTCTGTTTCTGTGTTTGGCCTGATATGGTTCTCAATCAGAGGCTGGTGTTAGTCATTGTCTCTGATTGGGAACCATATTTAGGTAGCCTGTTTGGTGTTGGGTTTTTGTGGGTGATTGTCTCCTGTGTCAGTATTTGTACCACACGGGACTGTTTCGGGTTTTTGTAGTTTATTCATGTGTAGTTTCTTTATTAAAGAACCATGAATTATAACCACGCTGCATTTTGGTCCGCCTCTCCTTCCCAGGAAGAACCCCGTTACACACAACTGTCAGTAAGAGTGTCCACGACTGAGTCTCTGAATGAAGAGATTGAGATTAAACGGTCCAGTTTGAGTGTTTTTTGCAGCTCATTCCAGTCGCTAGCTGCAGCGAACTGAAAAGACGAGCGACCCAGGGATGTGTGACCTTTGGGGACCTTTAACAGAATGTGACTGGCAGAACGGGTGTTATATGTGGAGGATGAGGGCTGCAGTAGGTATCTCAGATAGGGGGGAGTGAAGGGGTGTTATATGTGGAGGATGAGGGCTGCAGTAGATATCTCAGATAGGGGGAGTGAAGGGGTGTTGTATGTGGAGGATGAGGGCTGCAGTAGGTATCTCAGATAGGGGGGAGTGAAGGGGTGTGTGAAGTGGGTCATCTACAGAGATGACTAGTTTACAGAAGTATAGAGTGATAGAATAGAAGATAGATAGGAGTATAGAGTGATAGAATAGAAGATAGGAGTATAGAGTGATAGAATAGAAGATAGATAGGAGTATAGAGTGATGCAGTGATGTGTCCTATAAGGAGCTCTGGTGGCAAATCTGAAGGCAGAATGGTAAAGAACATCTAGCCGCTCAAGAGCACCCTCACCTGCCGATCTATAAATGATGTCTCCTTAATCTAGCATGGGTAGGATGGTCATCTGAATCAGGGTTAGTTTGGCAGCTGAGGTGAAAGAGGAGCGGAGAGAATACTATAGACATCAAGAAAGCCAGTCAGTTGATTATTGACAAGTTTTTCAACATTATTGATAAACAGGGCAAAATAGAAATAGGCCTATAACAGTTAGGATCAGCTTGATCTCCCCCTTTAAATAAAGGACAAACTGTGGCTGCCTTCCAAGCAATGGGAACCTCCCCAGAGAGGAAAGACAGGTTAAAAAGGTCAGAGATAGGCTTGGTGATGATAGGGGCTGCAACCTTAAAGAAGAAAGGGTCTAAACCATCTGACCCAGATGTTTTTAGGGGTCAAGTTTAAGGAGCTCCTTTAGCACCTCGGACTCGGTGACCGTCTGCAGGGAGAAACTTTGTAGCGAAAGATGGGAAAAAGAGGGAGGAGCATCGGGACTAGTCGCATTAGAAGGGGTGGGAGATGTGGAGATGTTGGACGGGCAAAGAGGCATGGCTGAGTCAAATAGGAATCCTGACTTAATGAAGTGGTGATTAAAGAGCTCAGCCATGTGCTTCTTGTCAGTAACAACCACATCATCAACATTAAGGGACATGAGCAGCTGTGAGGAGGAGGGTTTATTCTCCAGGTCTTTAACAGTTTTCCAGAACTTCTTGGGGTTAGACCCACAGAGAGAGAACTTGTCCTTCAAGTAACTAACTTTGGCCTTCCGGATAGCCTGAGTGACTTATTTCTCATTTGTCTGAACGAGAACCAGTCAGCCTGAGTATGCGTATGCCAAGTCTTTCATCAAATTCTTGAGGTGGAGTAACTCTGCAAGATCACGGTCGAACCAGGGCCTGAACCTGTCATTCTTATTTTCTTTATGGGGGCGTGTTTGTTAACAATACCACTGAAAATATAAAAAAAGAAGTTCCAAGCGTCTTCAACAGGGGGGGGGATCAAGCTGATTCTATACCATTTTACAGAGGCCAGTTCATGAAGGAAGGCTTGCTCATTAAAGTTTTTTACCAAGCGTCTACGACAAATCAGGACAGGTCATTTCACTGAGCAGCCATTACGAACACAGGCTGTAAAAACAGTGATCACTAAGGTCATTACAGAAACACCAGACTGATACCTATCAGGATTATTTGTGAGGACAACATCAAGGAGTTGTCACATTCTGACCTTAGTTCCTTTGTTTTGTCTTTGTTTTAGTATGGTCAGGGCGTGAGTTGGGGTGGGCAGTCTATGTTTGTTTTTCTAGGTTGGTTTTTGAGTTTGGCCTGGTATGGTTCTCAATCAGAGGCAGGTGTCGTTAGTTGTCTCTGATTGAGAATCATACTTAGGTAGCCTTTTTCCACCTGTGTTTCGTGGGTGTTTGTTTTCTGTTTTGTGTCATCACCAGACAGGACTGTTTCGTTTCATTCTTCCTAGTTGTTATTTTGTTTAGCTTTCAGTTTTGATTATATTAAAAGTCATGAACACTTCCCACGCTGCACCTTGGTCCTCACCTTCTTCCACCGACGACAGCCATTACAGGAGTGTAGCCTTTTCTGGGTGTTTGGAGTCATACTTTAGGGGATTGGTAATAATCTGAGAAAGATTTAGGGAGTCCCATTGCTTTAGGACTTGGTCAGGTGCTTTAAGCATGTCCCAGTTTAGATCACCTAGTAGGACAAATTCAGACTTAGTGTAAGGGGCCAGGAGAGAGCCTAGGGCAGGTAGAGTACAGGCCGGTGCTGACGGAGGACGATAACACCTAGTGACAGTCAACAGAGAGCTATTTGAAAATGTAATGCTTAAAATCAGCAAATCAAAATTGTTTGGGAACAGACTTGGTGGAGACAACAGAGCACTGAAGGTGATCCTTGGTAAAGATTGCCACTCCCCCACCTTTGGAAGATCTGTCTTGCCAAAAAAAGGTTATAACCAGAAAGGTTAACATCAGTATTCAAAACACTCTTCCTAAACCACGTCTCAGTAATGACCAACACATCTGGATTGGAGCTGTGAACCCACACTTTCAATTGATCCATTTTAGTTAATAAACTTCTAGTGTTAATGTGCAGAAAACCCAGGCTGTTACGAGAGCAGAAATCAGTGAAGCAGATATCAGAGTTGAATTGGGGTTAGCAACAGTAGATGGGCCAGGGAGTACATGCACATTTCCAAATATCATCAGCAGTAATACAATCAAGGCACGGCAGAGAGTGTACTGAATAGTACTGTGCACAGTGATTTACGGTTGTACAGGTAGGAACAGGCCTACATCATAGTTTACCATGATGGCTTTGTCACAGACAACAGTGGTTCAACTTCAGTACAGATAATACAAATAAATTAAATATATTTAACTATATCAGACCATTCCCACACAGACGCACACACACACACACACAAACACACACACACACACACACAAACTCTCTCTCATACACACACATACACGCATATAAACACAAACAAACTCTCACACACACAAACTTTTGCTAGGAACTTTAATAATATCAAGTGCAATCTCATATGCAAATGCAAGGTCATGACATGGTGCGTCATAATCATGGCTGATAATGCATGTGGTCGAAAGTCAGAGTGGCATTTTTTCTACATCTTTTCCAACGTTTCACCAAAGGTGAGGGAAATGTAATCAATATTGCTTTCAATTAACAAAAAGATGAACGCAAACCATATGAATAAATTAACAATTATCATTCCCGCCAAGACTTTGCTTTATCACACTGACAGTACAGTTAACACACCATCTGTCTGACTCATGATGTGACAGTACAGTTAACACACCATCTGTCTGACTCATGATGTGACAGTACAGTTAACACACCATCTGTCTGACTCATGATGTGACAGTACAGCTAACACACCATCTGTCTGACTCATGATGTGACAGTACAGTTAACACACCATCTGTCTGACTCATGATGTGACAGTACAGTTAACACACCATCTGTCTGACTCATGATGTGACAGTACAGTTAACACACCATCTGTCTGACTCATGATGTGACAGTACAGTTAACACACCATCTGTCTGACTCATGATGTGACAGTACAGTTAACACACCATCTGTCTGACTCATGATGTGACAGTACAGTTAACACACCATCTGTCTGACTCATGATGTGACAGTACAGCTAACACACCATCTGTCTGACTCATGATGTGACAGTACAGTGAACACACCATCTGTCTGACTCATGAGGTAACATTTCCTCAACAGTTAATACACCATACTGTCTGACTATGATGTGACAGGTATATAACAACACCATCTCTGACTCAATGATGTGCAGTTTTGTTAACGACATCAGAACCTTCCAATCATGATGTGCATAGCAGTTAACATGAAACAGTGTTGACTAATGATGTGAATAACAAGGGTAATAATGGGTAATGACTCATGATACAGGTAATAACAGGTAATAACAAGGGTTATAATGGGATAACAAGGGTTATACTGGGTAATAACAACCATACTGTAATAACTAATGATGTGTAATAACAAGGGTTATAATGGGTAATGACAAGGGTTATGATGTTAATAACAAGTTAATAATGGGTCTAACAAGGGTAGATGGGTAATAACAAGGGTAATCTGTCTGTAATCATGAGGGTTATAATACAGGTAATAACCAGGGTTATGACTCATGATAACAAGGGTAATAATGGGTAATAACCATCTGTCTAATAATGTGGTACATACACACCATCTGTCTGACTCATGATGTGACAGTACAGTGAACACACCATCTGTCTGACTCATGAGGTAACATTTCCTCAACGGCTTGATAGCTATACTGTGATAGACCGGCCAGGTATATAACAAGAGGTCATAATGGGTTTTAATAACACTGGTTTCCAATCATAACAAGGGTCATAATGGGTAATAACAGGGTTATGAAACAGTGTTACAAGGGTAATAATGGGTAATAACAAGGGTAATAATGGGTAATAACAGGGGTAATAACAGGTAATAACAAGGGTTATAATGGGTAATAACAAGGGTTATACTGGGTAATAACAAGGGTTATACTGGGTAATAACAAGGGTAATAATGGGTAATAACAAGGGTTATAATGGGTAATAACAAGGGTTATACCGGGTAATAACAAGGGTAATAATGGGTAATAACAAGGGTAGTAATGGGTAATAACAAGGGTAATAATGGGTAATAACAAGGGTTATAATGGGTAATAACAAGGGTTATACTGGGTAATAACAAGGGTAATAACACGTGTAATAATGGGTAATAACAAGGGTTATACTGGGTAATAACAGGGGTAATAATGGGTAATAACAAGGGTAATAATGGGCAATAACAAGGGTAATAATGGGTAATAACAAGGGTCATAATGGGTAATAACACTGGTTATAATGAGTAATAACAAGGGTCATAATGGGTAATAACAAGGGTTATAATGGGTAAGTACAAGGGTAATCATGGGTAATAATGACAGGAGGGTTCTATAGAGACATGGAAAACGTGTTTTATATGGAATAACCTGTCATATGAAGTTTCTGAAACATGTGAAGGAAGCTTTCAACTCAATACTGATACAGAGGTATTCAAAAGACAGTGAAGACCACAGTATAAAGAAGTGTGGCTTCACAGCATGGCTTCACAGCATGGCTTCAACAGCATGGCTTCACAGCATGGCTTCAACAGCATGGCTTCAACAGCGTGGTTTCACAGCATGGCTTCACAGCATGGCTTCACAGCATGGCTTCACAGCTGGACGAAGGTGGTAGAGACAGGGCCGAGGCTAAAGAGATGGGAGAAACATGTTTTGTTAAATCCTCTTCACACTGTTTAATGTCTGAGACAGAGAGAGGGAGGGAAGACGAGGAGAGACACGATGGATGGAAGATCAGCTCAGACAATCAAAGGAAGAAAGATTTAGTGATGCGTCCCACCAGGTACCCTATTCCTTATTTAGTGCACTACTTTTGACCAGAGCCTTGTTTTATTATGCAATAATAGGGAAGTAAGGAAACAGGGTGCCATTTTGGACGCATTCTTGGTGATGCCAGAGAGAGGAGTCTGTCTGGTGTACCCTGTCCTACCGTCTGTCTGGTGTACCCTGCCCTACCGTCTGTCTGGTGTACCCTGTCCTACCGTCTGCCTGGTGTACCCTGTCCTACCGTCTGTCTGGTGTACCCTGTCCTACCGTCTGTCTGGTGTACCCTGCCCTACCGTCTGTCTGGTGTACCCTGTCCTACCGTCTGTCTGGTGTACCCTGCCCTACCGTCTGTCTGGTGTACCCTGTCCTACCGTCTGTCTGGTGTACCCTGCCCTACCGTCTGTCTGGTGTACCCTGCCCTACCGTCTGTCTGGTGTACCCTGTCCTACCGTCTGTCTGGTGTACCCTGCCCTACCGTCTGTCTGGTGTACCCTGTCCTACCGTCTGTCTGGTGTACCCTATCCTACCTTCTGTCTGGTGTACCCTGCCCTACCGTCTGTCTGGATCAAATGAGAGAGAGGACTGTTTGATAACATCATAGAATTGGTATCGCTCCAACATAACTCATACAGGTCTTCGTCAGCCTGGGAATCTGATTAGGCAATGTTGTCTTTGTGTTGATTTTATAGGCTTAGTCCTGTATAAACTAGAAACACGTAGAAACAACTGTGCTCTTACAGTACATCCCTACCAACCCTTCCAGGAAAAATCTCAACCAGCCCAAGCAGGATATATCTTTCTCAGGGTTATTATCTGTCCCACCAGTCCTGTCACTATGCTGTCTCAGGGTTAATATCTGTCCCACCAGTCCTGTCACTATGCTGTCCCACCAGTCCTGTCACTATGCTGTCTCAGGGTTATTAGCTGTCCCACCAGCCCTGTCACTATGCTGTCCCACCAGCCCTGTCACTATGCTGTCCCACCAGGCCTGTCACTATGCTGTCTCACCAGTCCTGTCACTATGCTGTCTCAGGGTTATTAGCTGTCCCACAAGCCCTGTCAATTTGCTGTCCCACCAGCCCTGTCACTATGCTGTCTCAGGGTTATTAACTGTCCCACCAGTCCTGTCACTATGCTGTCCCACCAGTCCTGTCACTATGCTGTCCCACCAGTCCTGTCATTATGCTGTCTCAGGGTTGTTAGCTGTCCCACCAGCCCTGTCAGGGTTATAGCTGCTGTCCCACCTGCCCTGCCTGTCACTATGCTGTCCCACCAGCCCTGTCACTATGCTGTCCCACCAGTCCTGTCACTATGCTGTCTCACCAGTCCTGTCACTATGCTGTCTCAGGGTTATTAGCTGTCCCACCAGTCCTGTCACTATGCTGTCTCACCAGTCCTGTCACTATGCTGTCTCAGGGTTATTAGCTGTCCCACCAGTCCTGTCACTATGCTGTCTCAGGGTTATTAGCTGTCCCACCAGAATATATTTAAATCAGCGAGTGTGTATAGGGCGCTGCATGTTGCATTCATCCAATGGCTGTTTGCATGAGCTGCATTGCTAGAAATATCTTAATGCATCTGCAGAATATTAACCTGGTCAGCTTGTAGAAATTTTCAATATTTTGCCTATCTGGGATAAATGTTGTCAGTGCATGACATTTAGGCTATATGACTGACAAAGTATAGGCTATATGACTGACTAGGTATAGGCTATATGACTGACAAAGTATAGGCTATATGACTGACTAGGTATAGGCTATATGACTGACTAGGTATAGGCTATATGACTGACAAAGTATAGGCTATATGACTGACTAGGTATAGGCTATATGACTGACTAGGTATAGGCTATATGACTGACAAAGTATAGGCTATATGACTGACTAGGTATAGGCTATATGACTTGACTAGGTATAGGCTATATGACTGACTAGATAAAGGCTATATGACTGACTAGATAAAGGCTATATGACTGTCTAGATAAAGGCTATATGACTGACTAGATAAAGGCTATATGAATGACTAGGTATAGGCTATATGACTGTCTAGATAAAGGCTATATGACTGTTTAGATAAAGGCTATATGACTGACTCTGTATAGGCTATCTGACTGACTAGGTATAGGCTATATGACTGACTAGGTATAGGCTATATGCCTGACTAGGTACAGGCTATATGACTGACTAGGTATAGCCTATATGCCTGACTAGGTACAGGCTATATGACTGACTAGGTATAGGCTATATGCCTGACTAGGTATAGGCTATATGACTGACTAGGTATAGGCTATATGACTGACTAGGTATAGCCTATATGCCTGACTAGGTATAGGCTATATGACTGTCTAGATAAAGGCTATATGACTGACTAGATAAAGGCTATATGACTGTTTAGATAAAGGCTATATGACTGACTCTGTATAGGCTATCTGACTGACTAGGTATATGACTGACAAAAACACTACCATAGTGTTATAACATCAGAAAATAACACTGAAAGGATTTTAACATTTAAATTCAAAACAACTTGTGTAAGACACTGCTGGACTTTGCTTTCAGCATTGTCTACGATGTCAAATCTCTGAGAGTAGGCCATGCCGTGGTGTTCACAGGGAGGTGAGGAAATAAAGACAACACCTCCATCTGGTGGTGGGAAGCAGAATGACAGTACTGCAGAACAAGATGCTGCCCGTTGACAAGTCTGCTACTGTAACTATAGGCCAGCTACCTAGATATGTGTAAACGTTGTCTTCAAAATGCAGTGCCTCAGGCTAGCAACCAATTAAGCCTCTACATCTGCGTTGCTTACTCTCGTGGGTTTTAGGCTCGGTTTCTGTATAGGCCTTTGTGACAACTGCTGTTGTAAATAGGTCTCTATAAATAAATGTGATTGATTGATTAAAGCCTATCCGATGGGTTTAGTTGCAATGCTATATGCTTGTTTTTGGAACCTGGATTGGATACTAATGGATGGGTGTTTTGCTGAGATGTTTGGCTACTGTTTTTAGAACTAAATCTGGCAACCACTGAATTGTCTTTATGCTGGGGACAGGCTATGGATTCGATTTGTTCACAAAAGCCTGTATCACAATTGATCAATCTATAGAATTAAGACCAATTTCCTGATTGAAGGTATCAAGTGAGGGATTAAATTGATTACAAAAACGAACACATCTGGTAAATATAGTTATATTCTAACGCATCTGGTAAACAAACTTCTGACTGTGGGAAGATCCCAACTGTTTAATTCCTCGCGTCTTCTCTCCACTCGCCTCCTTCTCAAACCCCATTGGATGAGAGAGCTTCCAAATACTGATCTTCCCCAGTATTTGGAACCAAGGACTGATCACCCCAATCCACAAAAGTGGAGACAAATTTGACCCCAATAACTACCGTGGAATATGCGTCAACAGTAACCTTGGGAAAATCCTCTGCATTATCATTAACAGCAGACTCGTACATTTCCTCAATGAAAACAATGTACTGAGCAAATGTCAAATTGGCTTTTTACCAAATTACCGTACAACAGACCATGTATTCACCCTGCACACCCTAATTGACAACCAAACAAACCAAAACAAAGGCAAAGTCTTCTCATGCTTTGTTGATTTCAAAAAAGCCTTCAACTCAATTTGGCATGAGGGTCTGTTATACAAACTGATGGAAAGTGGTGTTGGGGGTAAAACATACGACATCATAAAATCCATGTACACAAACAACAAGTGTGTGTGTTAACAACAAGTTAAAATTGGCAAAAAACACACAAATTTCTTCACACAGGGTTGTGGGGTTAGACAGGGATGCAGCTTAAGCCCCACCCTTTTCAACATATATATCAACGAACTGGCGCGGGCACTAGAGAAGTCTGCAGCACCCGGCCTCACCCTACTAGAATCCGAAGTCAAATGTCTGCTGTTTGCTGATGATCTGGTACTTCTGTCACCAACCAAGGAGGGCCTACAGCAGCACCTAGATCTTATGCACAGATTCTGCCAGACCTGGGCCCTGACAGTAAATCTCAGTAAGACCAAAATAATGGTGTTCCAAAAAGGTCCAGTCACCAGGACCACAAATACAAATTCCATCTAGACACTGTTGCCCTAGAGCACACAAAAAACTATACATACCTTGGCCTAAACATCAGCGCCACAGGTAACTTCCACAAAGCTGTGAACGATCTGAGAGACAAGGCAAGAAGGGCATTCTATGCCATCAAAAGGAACATAAATTTCAACATACCAATTAGGATCTGGCTAAAAATACTTGAATCAGTCATAGAGCCCATTGCCCTTTATGGTTGTGAGGTCTGGGGTCCGCTCACCAACCAAGACTTCACAAAATGGGACAAACACCAAATTGAGACTCTGCACGCAGAATTCTGCAAAAATATCCTCCGTGTACAACGTAGAACACCAAATAATGCATGCAGAGCAGAATTAGGCCGATACCCACTGATTATCAAAATCCAGAAAAGAGCTGTTAAATTCTATAACCACCTAAAAGGAAGCGATTCCCAAACCTTCCACAACAAAGCCATCACCTACAGAGAGATGAACCTGGAGAAGAGTCCCCTAAGCAAGTTGGTCCTGGGGCTCTGTTCACAAACACACCCTACAGAGTCCCAGGACAGCAGCACAATTAGACCCAACCAAATCATGAGAAAACAAAAAGATAACTACTTGACACATTGGAAAGAATTAACAAAAAAACAGAGCAAACTAGAATGCTATTTGGCCCTACACAGAGAGTACACAGCGGCAGAATACCTGACCACTGTGAC
This sequence comes from Oncorhynchus tshawytscha, assembly GCF_018296145.1. Lineage (NCBI taxonomy): Eukaryota > Metazoa > Chordata > Actinopteri > Salmoniformes > Salmonidae > Oncorhynchus > Oncorhynchus tshawytscha. Next base: position 81,943,250 of record NC_056436.1, on the reverse strand, counting down.
TGACCCAAAATTAAGGAAAGCTTTGACTATGTACAGACTCAGTGAGCATAGCCTTGCTATTGAGAAAGGCCGCCGTAGGCAGACATGGTTCTCAAGAGAAGACAGGCTATGTGCTCACTGCCCACAAAATGAGGTGGAAACTGAGCTGCACTTCCTAACCTCCTGCCCAATGTATGACCATATTAGAGAGACATATTTCCCTCAGATTACACAGATCCACAAAGAATTCGAAAACAAATCCAATTTTGAAAAACTCCCATATCTACTGGGTGAAATTCCACAGTGTGCCATCAAAGCAGCAAGATTTGTGACCTGTTGCCACGAGAAAAGGGCAACCAGTGAAGAACACGCACCATTGTAAATACAACCCATATCTATGCTTATTTATTTTATCTTGTGTCCTTTAACCATTTGTACATTGTTAAAACACTGTATATATATATATAATATGACATTTGTAATGTCTTTATTGTTTTGAAACTTCTGTATGTGTGATGTCTACTGTTAATTTTTATTGTTTATTTCACTTTATATATTATCTACCTCACTTGCTTTGGCAATGTTAACACATGTTTCCCATGCCAATAAAGCCCTTGAATTGAATTGAATTGAATTGAGAGCCAGAGGTCCCGCCCATCTGACTTTCTCCTACAATGAGTTTTGAGAAGAAGGAGAGAGGAGCGAGGGCGCGAGGGAAACAATTAAGATTTGTCCGTTGACATTTGCGCCCGCTGTACGGAGTCTGTCACGTGACGAGCGTCCAGTTTGCCTTGATAAACACGGAAGTGGGACACAAATCTTTGCCGCAATGCCTCACAAAGTGTTATGACACAGTCATTACCGATTATTTTTAAAACGTGCACAATCTTAGTTTACGCGATTTCTGCTGTTATTTTGAATTAACCGTAATTATTTATAGTTCTGCTGTAGAGTAGATTAGCACAATGAAGAACTGTATTGCTGCTGTGATAACACTATGCATTGTAATGCAGGTGAATGACGCTTTGGATTTCGAGAAAACGCGCACGGCATATTCTGCAAAGGCGAGTGAAATATCTGTAAATGTATTAAAATGTTGTTCAGTAACCTACGCTATCAATTCTTTATGTATGGTATAGTAACATAGACTATTCAATACTGTTGCACAGATCTTTGGGTTCTCATGGGAGAACTGCGGTAAGCCAGACGACCCAGCGGTTCTGAAGACCCTAACCCTGTCCCCGGACCCCATCACAGTTCCAGGGGACCTGACGGCCAGTGCATCCGGGAACACAACGGTCGAGCTGGCCGCTCCCCTCGCTGTTAGTACTAAGCATGCACCAAGGGTCTCCTCTTAAAATCCTCAAATGAGATCTTGAATGCTATTTGATTACTTATGAAGTATACTGATTTGTTTAGGTAGCTAGCAGTGGTGGAAAAAGTACCGAATTGTCATAGTTAATAAAAGTAAATATACCTTAATAGAAAATTACTCAAGTAAAAGTGAAAATGACCCAGTAAAATACAAGTTGAGTAAAAATCTAAAAGTATTTGGATTTAAATATACTTAAGTATCAAAAATAAATGTAATTGCTAAAATATACTTAAGTATCAAGAGTAAAAGTACAAGTATAAATAATTTAAAATTCCTTATATTATTAAGCAAACCAGGTGGGATTTGCTTGTTTTAAAAAAAATCTACGGATAGCCAGGGACATGCTCCAACACTCAGACATCATTTACAAACAAAGCATGTGTTTAGTGAGTCCGCCAGATCAGGGGCAGTAGGGATGACCAAGGATTTTCTCTTGATAAGTGTGTGAATAAGGCAATTCTCCTGTCCTGCTAATGGAAAATGTATGGTGTAAAATGTACAGAATTTTCTTTAGGAATGTAGCGACAACAATATCAATAGTACAGATATCCCCAAAAACTACTAAAGTTGTACTTTAAAGTATTTTTACTTAAAGACTTTACAGCGCTGGTAGCTAGTGAGGTAGGCATATGGTATTGCCTGTCTTTTTAATATATACATATATATAGAATGAATAGGCTCTTGGTGGATAAAAATGGGCACAGTAAAAGACAGTTATACACACTATAGCCCTAATAAATAAGATACCATCAGTTCTTCCTGAAAAACTTACCAACAGAATTGAAAGCTGTTACTTAGCCATTTCAGTCTGTAGGCCTATTCAGACATGTGAGAGCCTATTCCACTTTGTCTGTGTGTGTGTGTCTATTGTTGGATCTGAGTGCTTCTGGGGGGCTCTGGGTAGTTCTGGGTAGTTCTGGGTGGCTCTGGGTAGTTCTGGGTAGTTCTGGGGGGGGGGCTCTGGGTAGTTCTGGGTAGTTCTGGGGGCTCTGGGTAGTTCTGGGGGCTCTGGGTAGTTCTGGGTGGCTCTGGGTAGTTCTGGGTGGCTCTGGGTAGTTCTGGGGGCTCTGGGTAGTTCTGGGTGGCTCTGGGTAGTTCTGGGTGGCTCTGGGTAGTTCTAGTTCTGGGTGGCTCTGGGTAGTTCTGGGTAGTTCTGGGGGCTCTGGGTAGTTCTGGGGGCTCTGGGTAGTTCTGGGTGTTTCTGGGTAGTTCTGGGTAGTTCTGGGGGCTCTGGGTAGTTCTGGGTGGCTCTGGGTAGTTCTGGGTGGTTCTGGGTAGTTCTAGGTGGTTCTGGGTAGTTCTGGGTGGCTCTGGGTAGTTCTGGGGGCTCTGGGTAGTTCTGGGGGCTCTGGGTAGTTCTGGGTAGTTATGGGGGCTCTGGGTAGTTCTGGGGGCTCTGGGTAGTTCTGAGTGGCTCTGGGTAGTTCTGGGGGCTCTGGGTAGTTCTGGGTGGCTCTGGGTAGTTCTGGGTGGCTCTGGGTAGTTCTGGGGGCTCTGGGTAGTTCTGGGTGGCTCTGGGTAGTTCTGGGTGGCTCTGGGTAGTTCTGGGGGCTCTGGGTAGTTCTGGGTAGTTATGGGGGCTCTGGGTAGTTCTGGGGGGCTCTGGGTGGTTCTGGGTGGTTCTGGGTAGTTCTGGGTAGTTCTGGGTAGTTCTGGGTAGTTCTTGGGGGCTCTGGGTAGTTCTGGGTGGCTCTGGGTAGTTCTGGGTGGCTCTGGGTAGTTCTGGGTAGTTATGGGGGCTCTGGGTAGTTCTGGGGGCTCTGGGTAGTTCTGGGTGGTTCTGGGTAGTTCTGGGTAGTTCTGGGTAGTTCTTGGGGGCTCTGGGTAGTTCTGGGTGGCTCTGGGTAGTTCTGGGTGGCTCTGGGTAGTTCTGGGGTAGTTCTGGGTAGTTCTGGGTGGCTCTGGGTAGTTCTGGGGGCTCTGGGTAGTTCTGGGTAGTTCAGGGTGGCTCTGGGTGGTTCTGGGTAGTTCTGGGTAGTTCTGGGTAGTTCTTGGGGGCTCTGGGTAGTTCTGGGTGGCTCTGGGTAGTTCTGGGTGGCTCTGGGTAGTTCTGGGGTAGTTCTTGGTAGTTCTGGGTGGCTCTGGGTAGTTCTGGGGGCTCTGGGTAGTTCTGGGTAGTTCTGGGTAGTTCTGGGTGGCTCTGGGTAGTTCTGGGGGGCTCTGGGTAGTTCTGGGTAGTTCTGGGTGGCTCTGGGTAGTTCTGGGGGGCTCTGGGTAGTTCTGGGTAGTTCTGGGTGGCTCTGGGTAGATCTGGGGGGCTCTGGGTAGTTCTGGGTGGCTCTGGGTAGTTCTGGGTGGCTCTGGGTGCTGTGTTGTTAAACAGGTAGAAACTTGCCTGCGGAAGGTTTGTCTGACTCACTGATCCCATGAGCTTCATGTGAGCAGCTCACCACATAAACCCCACTCTGCTGCACTGATGACCCAAATAGATATGAAATGTACCGTATACTTCCTGATACAATGCTCACCCTTACAATGTAGAGTTCACAAGAGAAGGGATGGCATTGACAGTGGTGTTGGCAATGTTCTGATCAAGAATGCACCAATGTAATATTGTTGCATTTTGAAGGTTTTTGCAACAGACATACTAGACATTCTGCTTTAGTTGATGCAATGCATGTGTAACGGATATGAAATGGCTAGCTAGTTAGCGGTGGTGCGCGCTAATAGCCTTTCAATCAGTGACGTCACTTGCTCTGAGACCTTGAAGTAGTGGTTCCCCTTTGCTCTGCAAGGGCCGTGGCTTTTGTGGAGCGATGGGTAACGATGCTTCGTGGGAGGCAGTTGTTGACGTGTGCAGAGGGTCCCTGGGTCGAGCCCGGGTCGGGGCGAGGGGACAGACGTAAAGTAATACTGTTACACATAGAAGAGTGACTTAATTGTTCTTCTTGGAAATGAATTTCTTAGATCACAGGGCCAGATTATCATTTTCCTTCCCTACCAAGTAAAAAGGCAGTAACTGCTCATAGCGTGGAACTGAGAAAAATGCCTTTTATTTACTTTGGTTTTACAGTAACTTTATACAGTTACTGATAACATGACCCCCTTATTTTCTCCTGAACACAATACAATAGAGGCAGGATACTTGTCCACATGATTAAACATGTATTTAATGTAGGAAAAATGACATGAAACAAATGTTCAACCAAATGAGCAGTTACTGCCTTTTTAGCTTGGTAGGGCAGTAGTTGCCTACCCAGAATTCTTTCTAACATTGCAGAATTCCAATGGTGACATCATTGCAAGGGAAGAATATAACCCTTTCTTCTTTGCTGTAAACGACTAGGGCACAATGTTCAAGTCAAGAATAGCTCGGCATTAGACATGGCTTTAAAACACCTTGGTACTGGTCTGATTTTCTCCTCTTTAGGTAACCTGGCCACGCTTGGTGGTACAACTGTAAAATATAGTTTTATTGACACTTGTTATTTTATTGATACTTTGTTTTTCATAACATCCTGGTCCTATTTAGGATGCAGTCAAAAGTCAAACAGTAGTTAAATAACAGTATTTTGTCCATAGGTAAATGTAACCTTGTGATGTTCTACCTTGTGGATAGGTGCACTGTTACTGTAGCCTACAATGTTTTTCCAGACATCCCACTTAACTGGCCCTATATATTTCTCTTTTAGGTGAATGTGACCCTGGAGAAGGAGGTGGCAGGGTTCTGGGTCACGGTCCCATGTCTGGAAGAGATAGGGAGCTGCCATTACACAGACGGCTGTGACCTGCTCAACCAGCTGATACCGCCAGGACAGGACTGTCCTGAACCTCTTCACACCTACGGCATCCCCTGCCACTGTCCCTTTAAAGCTGTGAGTCTCGAGTTTGTGGTAGTGTTCATTTAGGGCACAATAATTTGAAACCATTTTGCTATGAAAAATGATCATGGTTGTTCCTGGTCCCTCTATAGGCACATCTGTCCATTTTCTTCCATTTGGTGCATTTTGAACACAACCCTCCTACATGGTATGTGATGTAGAACGTACCTGTTATTCAGTGGTTACCGCTTAGGTTACTTCCCTCTTTCATATCCTCATCAGTGCAATGTAGTGAATGTCTGTTGTTAGCACTGTGAATGATTGGTAACAGAGTGCTGTTTGTTGAACAGCAGCTAGCCAAACAACAAAACGTTCTCTGAATGTTTTCAACATGTGCACTTAGCGTTCTGTTGCTCAGTACTCATTCTGGTTTTCCTCAAGGTTTTCTTTTTGTTTACTCAATGTCTACTGTGTTCAAATGACCTATTGTCTCTCTCCTGAGGGTGCATACCTTTTCTATACAGTAAAACATGCTTCACTCTAAGGCTGTGTCCCCAATGACACCTTATCCCTGTATATACTTCGACCACGGTGCACTACCTTTGAATAGAGCCCTATGGGCCTTGGTCATACGTAGTGCACTTTATAGGGTATAGGATGCCATTTGGGATGAAGTGGAAGTGTATTGGTTGAAACCTCTATTTCCTGTCTGTTCTAAGGGGATGTACACACTACCAGAGTCAGACTTCTACCTCCCTGACATTGACCTGCCCTACTGGCTGACCAACGGATGCTACAGAGTACAAGGAGTGCTGGGAGCTATGGGGAAAGAACTGGGCTGCCTCAAAATCACCTTATCTGTCCACTCTAATAACTAAATAATGGATGAATTACCTTCTCTTTCCACTCTAATTAAATGATGGATACATTACCTTCTCTGTCCACTCTAATTAAATGATGGATACATTACCTTCTCTGTCCACTCTAATTAAATGATGGATACATGACCTTCTCTGCCCACTCTAATTAAATGATGGATACATTACCTTCTCTGCCCACTCTAATTAAATGATGGATACATTACCTTCTCTGCCCACTCTAATTAAATGATGGATACATTACCTTCTCTGTCCACTCTAATTAAATGATGGATACATGACCTTCTCTTTCCACTCTAATTAAATGATGGATACATTACCTTCTCTGCCCACTCTAATTAAATGATGGATACATTACCTTCTCTGTCCACTCTAATTAAATGATGGATAAATGACCTTCTCTGCCCACTCTAATTAAATGATGGATACATTACCTTCTCTTTCCACTCTAATTAAATGATGGATACATTACCTTCTCTGTCCACTCTAATTAAATGATGGATACATTACCTTCTCTGCCCACTCTAATTAAATGATGGATAAATGACCTTCTCTGCCCACTCTAATTAAATGATGGATACATTACCTTCTCTGCCCACTCTAGTTAAATGATGGATAAATGACCTTCTCTGCCCACTCTAATTAAATGATGGATACATTACCTTCTCTGCCCACTCTAGTTAAATGATGGATAATTGACCTTCTCTGCCCACTCTAATTAAATGATGGATACATTACCTTCTCTGCCCACTCTAGTTAAATGATGGATAAATGACCTTCTCTGCCCACTCTAATTAAATGATGGATACATTACCTTCTCTGCCCACTCTAGTTAAATGATGGATAAATGACCTTCTCTGCCCACTCTAATTAAATGATGGATACATTACCTTCTCTGCCCACTCTAGTTAAATGATGGATAAATGACCTTCTCTGCCCACTCTAATTAAATGATGGATACATTACCTTCTCTGCCCACTCTAGTTAAATGATGGATAAATGACCTTCTCTGCCCACTCTAATTAAATGATGGACACATTACCTTCTCTGCCCACTCTAGTTAAATGATGGATAAATGACCTTCTCTGCCCACTCTAATTAAATGATGGATACATTACCTTCTCTGCCCACTCTAGTTAAATGATGGATAAATGACCTTCTCTGCCCACTCCAATTAAATGATGGATACATTACCTTCTCTGCCCACTCTAGTTAAATGATGGATAAATGACCTTCTCTGCCCACTCTAATTAAATGATGGATACATTACCTTCTCTGCCCACTCTAGTTAAATGATGGATAAATGACCTTCTCTGCCCACTCTAATTAAATGATGGATACATTACCTTCTCTGCCCACTCTAGTTAAATGATGGATAAATGACCTTCTCTGCCCACTCTAATTAAATTATGGATACATTACCTTCTCTGCCCACTCTAGTTAAATGATGGATAAATGACCTTCTCTGCCCACTCTAATTAAATGATGGATACATTACCTTCTCTGCCCACTCTAGTTAAATGATGGATAAATGACCTTCTCTGCCCACTCTAATTAAATGATGGACACATTACCTTCTCTGCCCACTCTAGTTAAATGATGGATAAATGACCTTCTCTGCCCACTCTAGTTAAATGGTGGACACATTACCTTCTCTGCCCACTCTAGTTAAATGGTGGACACATTGCCTTCTCTGCCCACTCTAGTTAAATGGTGGACACATTACCTTCTCTGCCCACTCTAGTTAAATGGTGGACACAGGGAACATTATGTACCATTCAATGAGCTGGTGTACTGACATGTTGTCTTCTTTATTCTGAAGGGAACGTCTGCGCTCATCTCTTCTCATCTTATCAAAGTGCCAATTGAGAACTGGGCCTGTATACACAAAGCCTCTCAGAGTAGGAGTGCTGCTCTAGGATCAGTTTTATCTTTACAATCGTAATGAATAAGAGAGGGGGACCTGATCCTAGATCAGTACTCTAAAACGCTTTGTGGATACTGGCCCTGTACCAAACAAGCAGTACCTGAGCTGCTACTGTAGTGGTACTGTAGTTTAAGGATACGATTCAGACTCACTTTCAGGTAAAACAGTTAAGTTGAGTGATTTTGCATGGCTTGCTACTGTACTGCTATGAACTTGTCAGAACCATTATGATTATTTTTCTTAATGTTTTACACTGTCTTTTTTATGCAGAATTATTTTTATTAGATTTCTTCTCAAGGTTGAATGGCCGAGGGTATGCTTCTATTGGTCATCGGCTTTTACCCTGGGTAAGGTACTGGTCACATAACTAGTAGTTTTAGGAGTTTTAATTGTGACAGTCGTTTCTAGCTGATGCTTACTGTGTCATAATTTTTGGTTCTATGGGTCGTAATGCTACTTCCTGTTGCTAGTGGTGACACTTCTGATTTTACGACCCCTGGGAATATGTTGTTCTTCCTGTTGCTAGTGGTGACACTTCTGATTTTACGACCCCTGGGAATATGTTGTTCTTCCTGTTGCTAGTGGTGACACTTCTGATTTTACGACTCCTGGGAATATGTTGTTCTTCCTGTTGCTAGTGGTGACACTTCTGATTTTACGACCCCTGGGAATATGTTGTTCTTCCTGTTGAGGGTGTATTGATCTGTTTTTTTCTGAAGGTGTTTTGTTGTTGACATGTTCAAAGTGCCTAAATAGACCTGCTGGAAAGGAGATCTGCGAATCAGGTGGGACTGTGTGATGTTTCAAAGGGAAATGGGATGAAAGCAGCCAATCAATTCCCTCCCTCATATAATACCGTACCAATAGGCTAATCCTGTTCTATAACCAATTAAAGTGTTGTAAGGAATGTAAGTGCACTTCCTATCTTAAATAATAATTCTAATGAAATGGTTATCAAGTAAAGAAGTCTTAAGGAATCAACATGAAAAATTGCACCTTGATTATTTAGAAATGACATGCTTACTACTGTAACAAATCAGCATTATGTTGGTCAATATTTCACTGTAAAAACATTTTTTAAAAATCTTCAATAAAATAATATCATATATGTTGGTAAGTCTTTTGTTTTCTGAAATGCATTACTGTATTGCGCAATCAAGGTGTTCAGGATTTGAATCTCTGCAGTTTCACAGGATGGCCACAGGATGGCACTAGAGGTTAACCGTTGATTACATGATGGATATGTTAGTACCTAGTCTTTCTGATGTTGACCAGTCAGTCTGCAGTTGGAAATCCACTCTTTGTGTCCTCATTCCTGATTTTTACAGGGTGTACTCCAATTCACTTTACTAACATATGTCCAGGTGCTCTGTAGCCTCTCTCTCTCTCCCTCTCTCTGTCTCTGTCTCTCTCTCTCTGTCTCTCTCTCTCTCTCTCTCTCTCTCTCTCTCTCTCTCTCTCTCTCTCTCTCTCTCTCTCTCTCTCTCTCTCTCTCTGTCTCTCTCTCTATCTCTCTCTCTCTGTCTCTCTCTCGCTCTCTCTCTCTCTCTCTCTCTCTCTCTCTCTGTCTCTCTCTCTCTCTCTCTCTCTCTGTCTCTCTCTCTATCTCTCTGTCTCTCTCTCTCTCTCTCTCTCTCTCTCTCTCTCTCTCTCTCTCCCTCTCTCGTTCTCAAAATATGTCTCAGAGCAGATGCCTCAATCAATTTATAACATTTTGGACATGCGTTTTCTGGATGTTTTTGTTGTTATTCTGTCTCACTGTTCAAATAAACCTACCATTAAAATGATAGACTGATCATTTCTTTGTCAGTGGGCAAACGTACAAAATCAGCAGGGGATAAAATACTTGTTTCCCTCACTGTATATCCACAGTAAAACGAGCTCAGCAAGGAAGAAGCCACTGCTCCAAAACCGCCTTAAAAAAGCCAGATTACGGTTTGCAACTGCACATGGCGACAAAGATCGTACTTTTTGGACAAATGTCCTCTGGTCTGATGAATCAAAAATATAACTGTTTGGCCATAATGACCCTCGTTATGTTTGGAGGAAAAAGGGGGAGGCTTGCAAGCTGAAGAACACCATCCCAACCGTGAAGCACGGGGGTGGCAGCATCATGTTGTGAGGGTACTTTGCTGCAGTAGGGACTGGTGCACTTCACAAAATAGATGGCATCATGAGGCTGAAAAATTATGTGGATATGTTGAAGCAACATCTCAAGACATCAGTCAGGAAGTTAAAGCATGGTCGCAAATGGGTCTTCCAAATGGACAATGACCCCAAGCATACTTCCAAAGTTGTGGCAAAATGGCTTAAGGACAACAAAGTCAAGGTATTGGAATGGCCATCACAAAGCCCTGATCTCAATCCTATAGAACATTTGTGGGCAGAACTGAAAAAGTGTGTGCGAGCAAGGAGGCCTACAAACCTGACTCAGTTACACCAGCTTCGTCAGGAGGAATGGGCCAGATTTCACCCAACTTATTGTGGGAAGCTTGTGGAAGACTACCTGAGATGTTTTACCCAAATTAAGCAATTTAAAGGCAATGCTACCAAATACTAATTGAGTGTATGTAAACTTCTGACCCACTGGGAATGTGATGAAATAAATAAAAGCTGAAATAAATCATTCTATCTACTATTATTCCGACATTTCACATTCTTAAAATAAAGTGGTGATCCTAACTGACGTAAGACATGGGATTTTTACTAAGATTAAATGTCAGGAATTGTGAAAAACTGAGGTTAAATGTATTTGGCTAAGGTGTAGGTAAACTTCCGACTTCAACTGTATATACAGGGGGTACCTGTCACGCCCAGATCTGTTTCACCTGTTCCTGTGCTTGTCTCCACCCCTTCCAGGTGTCGCTTATTATCCCAGGTGTATTTATCCCTGTCTTTCCTGTCTCTCTGTGCCAGTACTAGCGGTTTTCCTAGCTCTTTTTCCCCAGTCTCTGTTTTTTCCTAGCCCTCCTGGTTTTGACCATCGCCTGTCCTGATGCCAAACCCGCCTGCCTGACCACTCTGCCTGTCCTGACCTCGAGCCTGCCTATCGCCTGGTACTGTTTGGACTCTGAACTGGTTTAGGAACTCTCGCCTGTCCTGACCTGCAAATATTGCAAATATTCTGGATAGCCGTTTGATTAGATGTTCCGGAGTCTTATGACTTGGGGGTAGAAGCTGTTTAGAAGCCTCTTGGACCTAAACTTGGCGCTCCGGTACCGCACGCTCCGGTACCGCACGCTCCGGTATCGAGAACAGTCTACGACTAGGGTGGCTAGAGTCTTTGACAATTTTTAGGGCCTTCCTGTGACACCGCCTGGTATAGAGGTCCTGGATGGCAGGAAGCTTGGCCTCAGTGATGTACTGGGCCATACGCACTACTGTCTGTATCGCCTTACAGTCAGATGCCGAGCAGTTGCCACACCAGGCAGTGATGCAACCGGTCAGGATGCTCTCGATGGTGCAGCTGTAGAACCTTTTGAGAATATGGGGACCCATGCCAAATCTTTTTAGTCTCCTGAGAGGAAATAGGTTTTGTCGTGCCCTCTTCACGACTGTCTTGGTGTGCTTAGACCATGTTAGTTTGTTGGTGATGTGGACGCCAAGGAACTTGAAACTCTCAACCTGCTCCAATACAGTCCTGCCGATGAGAATGGGGGTGTGCTCGGCCCTCCTTTTCCAGTAGTCGACAATCATCTCCTTTGTCTTGATCATGTTGAGGGAGAGGTTGTTGTCCTTGCACCATACGTTCAGGTCTCTGACCTCCCTATAAGCTCACTATAGGGAATATGGTGCCATTTGGAACTTGGGAATGCTATTTGCTGGCCAGCAGGGGGGTTGGCTACCCTCCTGATGACTGGTCCTCTTACCCTCCTGATGTCTGGCCCTCCTATCCTCCTACCCTCCTAATGTCTGATTTTCCTACCCTCCGGATGTCTTGGTCCTCTACCCTCCGGATGACTTGGTCTCCTACCCTCCGGATGTCTGGTTCTCCTACCCTCCTGATGTCTGGCCCTCCTACCCTCCTGATGTCTGGCCCTCCTACCCTCCTGATGTCTGGTTCTCCTACCCTCCTGATGTCAGGCCCTCCTACCCATTGATGCCTGGCCTTCCTACCCTCCTACCCTCCTGATTTCTGACCCTACTACCCTCCTGATTTCTGACCCTACTACCGTCCTGATGTCTGACCCTGCTACCCTCCTGATGTCTGGCCCTGCTACCCTCCTGATGTCTGGCTCTGCTACCCTCCTGATGTCTGGCCCTGCTACCCTCCTGATGTCTGGCCCTTCTACCCTCCTGATGTCTGGTCCTCCAACCCTCCTGATGTCTGGTCCTCCTACCCTCCTACCCGCCTGATGTCTGGTCCTCTTACCTGCCTGATGTCTTCGCCTACCCTCCTGATGTCTGGTCCTCCTACCCCCTTACGTCTGGTTCTCCTACCCACCTGATGTCTGGCCCTGCTACCCTCCTGATGTCTGGTCCTCCTACTCTTTTGATGTCTGGTCCTCTTACTCTCCTGATGTTTGGTCCTCCTACTCTCCTGATGTCTGGTTCTCCTACCCTCCTGATGTCTGGCCCTGCTACCCTCCTGATGTCTTACCCTCCTGATGTCTGGTACTCCTACCCTCCAGATGTCTGGTCCTCCTACCCTCCTGATGTCTTGGCCTCCTACCCTCCTGATGTCTGGTCCTCCTACCCTCCTACCCGCCTGATGTCTGGTCCTTTTACCTGCCTGATGTCTTCTCCTACACTCCTGATGTCTGGTCCTCCTACCCCCTTACGTCTGGTTCTCCTACCCTCCTGATGTCTGGCCCTGCTACCCTCCTGATGTCTTACCCTCCAGATGTCTGGTCCTCCTACCCTCCAGATGTCTGGTCCTCCTACCCTCCTGATGTCTTGGCCTCCTACCCTCCTGATATCTTGGCCTCCTACCCTCCTGATGTCTGGTTTTCCTACCCCCTTACGTATGGTTTTCCTACCCTCCTGATGTCTGGTCCTCCTACCCTCCTGATGTCTGGTCCTCCTACCCTCCTGATGTCTGGTCCTCCTACCCTCCTGATGTCTGGTCCTCCTACCCCCTTACGTATGGTTTTCCTACCCTCCTGATGTCTGGTTTTCCTACCCTCCTGATGTCTGGTCCTCTTACCCTCCTGATGTCTGGTCCTCTTACCCTCCTGACGTATGGCGTATGGTTTTTCTCTTACCTCTTACCCTCCTGACGTATGGTTTTCCTACCCTCCTGATGTCTGGTCCTCTTACCCTCCTGATGTCTGGTCCTCTTACCCTCCTGATGTCTGGTCCTCTTACCCTCCTGATGTCTGGTCCTCTTACCCTCCTGAGGTCTGGTCCTCTTACCCTCCTGAGGTCTGGTCCTCTTACCCTCCTGAGGTCTGGTCCTCTTACCCTCCTGAGGTCTGGTCCTCTTACCCTCCTGATGTCTGGCCCTTCTACCCTCCTGATGTCTGGTCCTCCAACCCTCCTGATGTCTGGTCCTCCTACCCTCCTACCCGCCTGATGTCTGGTCCTCTTACCTGCCTGATGTCTTCTCCTACCCTCCTGATGTCTGGTCCTCCTACCCCCTTACGTCTGGTTCCTACCCTCCTGATGTCTGGCCCTGCTACCCTCCTGATGTCTGGTCCTCCTACTCTTTTGATGTCTGGTCCTCTTACTCTCCTGATGTTTGGTCCTCTTACCCTCCTGATGTCTGGTCCTCTTACCCTCCTGATGTCTGGTCCTCTTACCCTCCTGAGGTCTGGTCCTCTTACCCTCCTGAGGTCTGGTCCTCTTACCCTCCTGAGGTCTGGTCCTCTTACCCTCCTGAGGTCTGGTCCTCTTACCCTCCTGAGGTCTGGTCCTCTTACCCTCCTGAGGTCTGGTCCTCTTACCCTCCTGAGGTCTGGTCCTCTTACCCTCCTGAGGTCTGGTCCTCTTACCCTCCTGAGGTCTGGTCCTCTTACCCTCCTGAGGTCTGGTCCTCTTACCCTCCTGAGGTCTGGTCCTCTTACCCTCCTGAGGTCTGGTCCTCTTACCCTCCTGAGGTCTGGTCCTCTTACCCTCCTGATGTCTGGTCCTCCTACCCTCCTGATGTCTGGTCCTCTTACCCTCCTGATGTCTGGTCCTCTTACCCTCCTGATGTCTGGTCCTCTTACCCTCCTGATGTCTGGTCCTCCTACCCTCCTGATGTCTGGTCCTCTTACCCTCCTGATGTCTGGTCCTCTTACCCTCCTGATGTCTGGTCCTCCTACCCTCCTGATGTCTGGTCCTCCTACCTTCCTACCCTCATCTCGTGCTTCAGCTTTATGGGGGTTTATTATGCAAAGACTTTTATGCCTCCACAATCACACTCCCTGTTTATAGTAGGGTTGGGGCATGACTTCCCTTATGCCTCCACAATCACACTCCCTGTTTATAGTAGGGTTGGGGCATGACTTTCCAAATGCCAAGTCCTATAAAAATACACTAAAAATACACTATAAAATGCTGATCACAAGACAATGCGTATTAGTCTACAGTAGACTACTACTGAAAACTAAATATTTGGCTTTAATTGATTATATTTGTTAAAATATAATAACTGTTAATGGGGGATATGGAGTTTCACATCTACTTATAAACTCTTACACATTGGTGAATGTTTACATCGTCAGTCTATGTGGGGAAACTACATTTCCAGCATGTATAAACAGTTATTGGCTCTTACATAAAATCCCCTATTCACACATACAATGAACTCCATAGTTTTAGCCTACTGTTCCATACATATTTGGAAGTAGTCCAGCCTAATACACATTGTCTTCAAAGTGATCGGCACCCTAAGCATATGACTATAGGATTGATGTTAAAAAGTCATGGCCCTACAATCTTAAAAATCTTTGACTTGTTTTTGTGTTTTCATCCTTGTTCTCAAACCTTCACTTTGAGAAAGTCCTAATTTCCTATCCTAGTGCCCTAGTAATGAAAAGGAAGGATGTCACATCCCTTCTACCTCCCTCTTTCCAGTGTCCATTGAGGCCCTCTTTCTCAGATAAATGATTAGGCCTACCAATGACAATGACCTTTCCAGATGATCTCTTTCCTCTTTCCAGTGTCCATTGAGGCCCTCTTTCTCAGATAAATGATTAGGCCTACCAATGACAATGACCTTTCCAGATGATCTCTTTCCTCTTTCCAGTGTTCTTTCCAAAGGCCTTATCGAGGCTAGCTTGATTCCAGATCTGTTTGTGCTGTTTTGCCAACTCCTATGGTCATTGTCATACTGCATAAACATTAGTTGGCAAGACAGCACCAACAGATCTGGGACCAGGATGGTCTATAGGTCCAGTGGTGTGTATGGGTTCTATAGGTCCAGTGGTGTGTATGGGTTCTATAGGTCCAGTGGGGTGTATGGGTTCTATAGGTCCAGTGTTGTGTACGGGTTCTATAGGTCCAGTGGTGTGTATGGGTTCTATAGGTCCAGTGTTGTGTATGGGTTCTATAGGTCCAGTGGTGTGTATGGCCAAGGGTTCTAAATAGGTCCAGTGGGGTGTGGATGGGTTCTATAGGTCCAGTGGTGTGTATGGGTTCTAAATCAAATCAAATCAAATTTATTTATATAGCCCTTCGTACATCAGAACATGATATCTCAAAGTGCTGTAGTCCTCCGAGAGAGAGAGAGAAAGAGAATTAGAGAACGCACACTTAGATTCACACAGGAATAGGACAGGAGAGGTACTCCAGATATAACAAACTAACCCTAGCCCCCCGACACATAAACTACTGCAGCATAAATACTGGAGGCTGAGACAGGAGGGGTGAGGAGACACTGTGGCCCCATCCGAGGACACCCCCGGACAGGGCCAAACAGGAAGGATATAACCCCACCCACTTTGCCAATGCACAGCCCCCACACCACTAGAGGGATATCTTCAACCACCAACTTACCATCCTGAGACAAGGCTGAGTATAGCCCACAAAGATCTCCGCCACGGCACAACCCAAGGGGGGCGCCAACCCAGACAGGATGACCACATCAGTGAATCAAACCACTCAGGTGACGCACCCCTTCCAGGGACGGCATGAGAGAGCCCCAGTAAGCCAGTGACTCAGCCCCTGTAATAGGGTTAGAGGCAGAGAATCCCAGTGGAAAGAGGGGAACCGGCCAAGCAGAGACAGCAAGGGCGGTTCGTTGCTCCAGAGCCTTTCCGTTCACCTTCCCACTCCTGGGCCAGACTACACTCAATCATATGGCCCACTGAAGAGATGAGTCTTCAGTAAAGACTTAAAGGTTGAGACCGAGTTTGCATCTCTGACATGGGTAGGCAGACCGTTCCATAAAAATGGAGCTCTTTAGGAGAAAGCCCTGCCTCCAGCTGTTTGCTTAGAAATTCTAGGGACAATTAGGAGGCCTGCGTCTTGTGACCGTAGCGTACGTGTAGGTATGTACGGCAGGACCAAATCAGAGAGATAGGTAGGAGCAAGCCCATGTAATGCTTTGTAGGTTAGCAGTAAAACCTTGAAATCAGCCCTTGCTTTGACAGGAAGCCAGTGTAGAGAGGCTAGCACTGGAGTAATATGATCAAATTTTTTGGTTCTAGTCAGGATTCTAGCAGCCGTATTTAGCACCAACTGAAGTATATTTAGTGCTTTATCCGGGTAGCCGGAAAGTAGAGCATTGCAGTAGTCTAACCTAGAAGTGACAAAAGCATGGATTAATTTTTCTACATCATTTTTGGACAGAAAGTTTCTGATTTTTGCAATGTTACGTAGATGGAAAAAAGCTGTCCTTGAAATGGTCTTGATATGTTCTTCAAAAGAGAGATCAGGGTCCAGAGTAACGCCGAGGTCCTTCACAGTTTTATTTGAGACGACTGTACAACCATTAAGATGAATTGTCAGATTCAACAGAAGATCTCTTTGTTTCTTGGGACCTAGAACAAGCATCTCTGTTTTGTCCGAGTTTAAAAGTAGAAAGTTTGCAGCCATCCACTTCCTTATGTCTGAAACACATGCTTCTAGCAAGGGCAATTTTGGGGCTTCACCATGTTTCATTGAAATGTACAGCTGTGTGTCATCCGCATAGCAGTGAAAGTTAACATTATGTTTTCGAATAACATCCCCAAGAGGTAAAATATATAGTGAAAACAATAGTGTTCCCAAAACGGAACCTTGAGGAACACCGAAATTTACAGTTGATTTGTCAGAGGACAAACCATTCACAGAGACATACTGATATCTTTCCGACAGATAAGATCTAAACCAGGCCAGAACTTGTCCGTGTAGACCAATTTGGGTTTCCAATCTCTCCAAAAGAATGTGGTGATCGATGGTATCAAAAGCAGCACTAAGGTCTAGGAGCACGAGGACAGATGCAGAGCCTCGGTCCGATGCCATTAAAATGTCATTTACCACCTTCACAAGTGCCGTCTCAGTGCTATGATGGGGTCTAAAACCAGACTGAAGCATTTCGTATACATTGTTTGTCTTCAGGAAGGCAGTAAGTTGCTGCGCAACAGCCTTTTCTAAAATTTTTGAGAGGAATGGAAGATTCGATATAGGCCGAGTTTTTTATATTTTCTGGGTCAAGGTTTGGCTTTTTCAAGAGCGGCTTTATTACTGCCACTTTTAGTGAGTTTGGTACACATCCGGTGGATAAAGAGCTGTTTATTATGTTCAACATAGGAGGGCCAAGCACAGGAAGCAGCTCTTTCAGTAGTTTAGTTGGAATAGGGTCCAGTATGCAGCTTGAAGGTTTAGAGGCCATGATTATTTTCATCATTGTGTCAAGAGATATAGTACTAAAACACTTGAGCGTCTCTCTTGATCCTAGGTCCTGGGAGAGTTGTGCAGACTCAGGACAACTGAGCTTTGAAGGAATACGCAGATTTAAAGAGGAGTCCGTCATTTGCTTTCTAATAATCATAATCTTTTCCTCAAAGAAGTTCATGAATTTATCACTGCTAAAGTGAAAGTCATCCTCTCTTGGGGAATGCTGCTTTTTAGTTAGCTTTGCGACAGTATCAAAAAGGAATTTCGGATTGTTCTTATTTTCCTCAATTAAGTTAGAAAAATAGGATGATCGAGCAGCAGTAGGGGCTCTACGGTACTGCACGGTACTGTCTTTCCAAGCTAGTCGGAAGACTTCCAGTTTGGTGTGGCGCCATTTCCGTTCCAATTTTCTGGAAGCTTGCTTCAGAGCTCGGGTATTTTCTGTGTACCAGGGAGCTAGTTTCTTATGAGAAATGTTTTTAGGATGGAGGGATGGAGGGAGGGATGGAGGGATGGACATTTCTATAGGTCCAGTGGGGTGTACAGGTTCTATAGGTCCAGTGGTGTGTATGGGTTCTATAGGTCCAGTGGTGTGTATGGGTTCTGTATAGGTACCACATCTATGATCAGTACTGTAGAGGTACCACATCTATGATCAGTACTGTAGAGGTACCACATCTATGATCAGTACTATAGAGGTACCACATCTATGATCAGTACTATAGAGGTACCACATCTATGATCAGTACTGTAGAGGTACCACATCTATGGTCAGTACTGTAGAGGTACCACATCTATGCTTAGTGTAAACTAGACTCATTGCAGGGTTGTGGAGAAGACAGATGGTGTGTCAGAATAAAGAAATATGGGATATAGAGAAGACAGCTGTTGTCTCAGATTAAAGAAATACGGGATGTAGAGAAGACAGCTGGTTTGTCAGTGTAAACAAAGACATTGGAATCCATTTATCTATTCATCTATTTTGCAAGAGAGACTTTCTGTCTCTAATATGTTCAACGTTGAAATAATGCAATGTTGATTGAGATAATATAGGTATTTTTGAAGTGGGGCCAACTTTCAGAGTCGTATATGTTTGAGTCTTATCTATGAGATAAAATCTCTTTGTTCAATGTTGAAATTATTGAATGTTAATTGCAGGGAAATGTATTTTTGTAAGAGTGCCAACTTTCAGAGTCATATCGGTTTAACCTCTTGTAGTTTTGCATTTAACCCATGATGTCACCTTTGGGAAATGTGATTGTCAGCTAAAAGCCAATCAGAGCAGAGCTCTTCATGGGACACTGCCAACCTGCCCAGTAGTTTACATTCTGTGTGCAAGACCACACGCACGCACTCATACACCCACACACACATCCATACATTCCATACATATAGATCATTTAGCCTCCCTGTGACGTTGTGAGAGATCAGACCTCTGATTTCACGAACCTCTGGAAATGGATGTTGTTATTGAAGAAGGCCTTGGATGTGTAATTATGTCTGACATCTTTAGAACGGATGGGGTTTTGACAATAACTCCAACATTCCAGCATCCGTTGTCTGTCCCTTTTGTTCATATCAACCAGTCTTACGCACTGTATGTCTGGAACCAACAGTACCCTGAACCGTTTCTACCCTCAGACTACTTACTAGTTAGTCTGGCTATTTGGTTAACTATTTAACTATCTGCATTGACCCTTTTTGCAATCTTTAAAAAAAAAACTTATGACATACCCTGCTGCTACTATATGCTATCTGTCACTTTAGTCCTAGTTATATGTACATATCTCCATGTATATGGCAGCAGGGTAGCCTAGTGTTTAGAGCGTTGGACTAGTAACCGAAAGGTTGCAAGTTCGAATCCCCGAGCTGACAATCTGTCATTCTGCCCCTGAACAAGGCAAGTAACCCACTCATTGAAAATACAACTTAGTTCTTAACTGACTTGACTAGTCAAATAAAATATCTCTCAATTACCCCTGCACATGGACTAAGTACTGATACTCTGTGTATATTGCCAAGTCCTTGTTATGTATTATCCTATTATATCTCTATTTTATTTCTCTCTGCATTGTTCAAATCAAATCAAATTTTATTTGTCACTTACACATGGTTAGCAGATGTTAATGCGAGTGTAGTGAAATGCTTGTGCTTCTAGTTCCGACAATGCAGTAATAACGAACAAGTAATCTAACTAACAATTCCAAAAAACTACTGTCTTATACACAGTGTAAGGGGATAAAGAATATGTACATAAGGATATATGAATGAGTGATGGTACAGAGCAGCATAGGCAAGATACAGTAGATGATATCGAGTACAGTATATACATATGAGATGAGTATGTAAACCAAGTGGCATAGTTAAAGTGGCTAGTGATACATGTATTACATAAGGATGCAGTCGATGATATAGAGTACAGTATATACGTATGCATATGAGATGAATAATGTAGGGTAAGTAACATTATATAAGGTAGCATTGTTTAAAGTGGCTAGTGATATATTTACATCATTTCCCATCAATTCCCATTATTAAAGTGGCTGGAGTTGAGTCAGTGTCATTGACAGTGTGTTGGCAGCAGCCACTCAATGTTAGTGGTGGCTGTTTAACAGTCTGATGGCCTTGAGATAGAA
Organism: Oncorhynchus tshawytscha; assembly: GCF_018296145.1. Taxonomy (NCBI): domain Eukaryota; kingdom Metazoa; phylum Chordata; class Actinopteri; order Salmoniformes; family Salmonidae; genus Oncorhynchus; species Oncorhynchus tshawytscha. The sequence goes on along the minus strand of NC_056436.1, from coordinate 81,922,950 downwards.
GCTGTTTTTCAGTCTCTCGGTCCCAGCTTTGATGCACCTGTACTGACCTCGCCTTCTGGATGACAGCGGGGTGAACAGGCAGTGGCTCGGGTGGTTGATGTCCTTGATGATCTTTATGGCCTTCCTGTAGCATCGGGTGGTGTAGGTGTCCTGGAGTGCAGGTAGTTTGCCCCCGGTGATGCGTTGTGCAGACCTCACTACCCTCTGGAGAGCCTTACGGTTGAGGGCGGTGCAGTTGCCATACCAGGCGGTGATACAGCTCGCCAGGATGCTCTCGATTGTGCATCTGTAGAAGTTTGTGAGTGCTTTTGGTGACAAGCCGAATTTCTTCAGCCTCCTGAGGTTGAAGAGGCGCTGCTGCGCCTTCTTCACGATGCTGTCTGTGTGAGTGGACCAATTCAGTTTGTCTGTGATGTGTATGCCGAGGAACTTAAAACTTGCTACCCTCTCCACTACTGTTCCATCGATGTGGATGGGGGTGTTCCCTCTGCTGTTTCCTGAAGTCCACAATCATCTCCTTAGTTTTGTTGACGTTGAGTGTGAGGTTATTTTCCTGACACCACACTCCGAGGGCCCTCACCTCCTCCCTGTAGGCCGTCTCGTCGTTGTTGGTAATCAAGCCTACCACTGTTGTGTCGTCCGCAAACTTGATGATTGAGTTGGAGGCGTGCGTGGCCACGCAGTCGTGGGTGAACAGGGAGTACAGGAGAGGGCTCAGAACGCAGATGTTGTTGCCTACCCTCACCACCTGGGGGCGGCCCGTCAGGAAGTCCAGTACCCAGTTGCACAGGGCGGGGTCGAGACCCAGGGTCTCGAGCTTGATGACGAGCTTGGAGGGTACTATGGTGTTGAATGCCGAGCTGTAGTCGATGAACAGCATTCTCACATAGGTATTCCTCTTGTCCAGATGGGTTAGGGCAGTGTGCAGTGTGGTTGAGATTGCATCGTCTGTGGACCTATTTGGGCGGTAAGCAAATTGGAGTGGGTCTAGGGTGTCAGGTAGGGTGGAGGTGATATGGTCCTTGACTAGTCTCTCAAAGCACTTCATGATGACGGATGTGAGTGCTACGGGGCGGTAGTCGTTTAGCTCAGTTACCTTAGCTTTCTTGGAAACAGGAACAATGGTGGCCCTCTTGAAGCATGTGGGAACAGCAGACTGGTATAGGGATTGATTGAATATGTCCGTAAACACACCGGCCAGCTGGTCTGCGCATGCTCTGAGGGCGCGGCTGGGGATGCCGTCTGGGCCTGCAGCCATGCGAGGGTTAACACGTTTAACTGTCTTACTCACCTCGGCTGCAGTGAAGGAGAGACCGCATGTTTTCGTTGCAGGCCGTGTCAGTGGCACTGTATTGTCCTCAAAGCGGGCAAAAAAGTTATTTAGTCTGCCTGGGAGCAAGACATCCTGGTCCGTGACTGGGCTGGATTTCTTCCTGTAGTCCGTGATTGACTGTAGACCCTGCCACATGCCTCTTGTGTCTGAGCCGTTGAATTGAGATTCTACTTTGTCTCTGTACTGGCGCTTAGCTTGTTTGATAGCCTTGCGGAGGGAATAGCTGCACTGTTTGTATTCAGTCATGTTACCAGACACCTTGCCCTGATTAAAAGCAGTGGTTCGCGCTTTCAGTTTCACACGAATGCTGCCATCAATCCACGGTTTCTGGTTAGGGAATGTTTTAATCGTTGCTATGGGAACGACATCTTCAACGCACGTTCTAATGAACTCGCACACCGAATCAGCGTATTCGTCAATGTTGTTGTCTGACGCAATACGAAACATCTCCCAGTCCACGTGATGGAAGCAGTCTTGGAGTGTGGAGTCAGCTTGGTCGGACCAGCGTTGGACAGACCTCAGCGTGGGAGCCTCTTGTTTTAGTTTCTGTCTGTAGGCAGGGATCAACAAAATGGAGTCGTGGTCAGCTTTTCCGAAAGGGGGGCGGGGCGGGGCCTTATATGCGTCGCGGAAGTTAGAGTAACAATGATCCAGGGTCTTTCCACCCCTGGTTGCGCAATCGATATGCTGATAAAATTTAGGGAGTCTTGTTTTCAGTCTTGGGAAAGACCGTAAGTAAAACTGTTAGTCTACACTGAAGCATGTGACAAATACAATTTGATTGGATTTGTAAGTCATGAGTTGCAACAATAATTCTTAGCTATGCAACAGGATGAAATGTTGCAGGTTGGTAAATTATCCCAGAGGGCTATGTGCAGCCTACAGGGGTAAGGCTATGATATGGAGTCTTTACAGCTGCCTACCCCTCCCTGCAAGATCAGCATGACCTTTCTCCTCAGAGACGGAATTCATCTGTAAAGTAAAATCCATCCCTGGATGGATGGAGGGATGGATGGATGGAGGGAGGGAGGGATGTATCTACTGTGTGTTTCACATGTCCATTGACTATGTGTGTTTTTCACATGGACTCTTCCTCAACATGTATTATAAACCAACATTTTTATTTTTTTATTTTACCTTTATTTTACTAGGCAAGTCAGTTAAGAACAAATTCTTATTTTCAATGACGGCCTAGGAACAGTGGGTTAACTGCCTGTTCAGGGGCAGAACGGCAGATTTGTACCTTGTCAGCTCAGGGATTCGAACTTGCAACCTTTCGGTTACTAGTCCAACGCTCTAAAATGACAGATTCAGATCAATCCATACAATTCTTCAATTCTTCATCTTACTGCAGTGAGAATTCAATATTATTGGGCACATTATAGGCCTGATATAATTAAATAGCCTCTAGGCAATAGGAAAAATAATCCATGCATGAAACCTATGATTAGGTAACCTATTATGTGTGATGTAAATCTGACGGGGCGTGTATTCGGTGTATTACGGTAAAATGTCAACTCCATAGACTTGAAACACCCACAAGCCTAAATTTTGCGTAACAGGATGAGCAATCCACTGATCTACACCCTGTTTCCCCTTCTAGAACGTGGGTCGGTTCAGTTTGTTTTAAGATCAGTTTTTTTGATTTTTTTGAAAGAGAACCGCCCAACTGGTCGAGTTGAGTGAGTTGTTGTGAGTGAGAAGCACAGACCTCTTGAGAGACCATACCACAGCCCGGCGAGGCGCAGTGTTCAGAAGAGTTGGTAACTCTAGTCAAGGACTGGTAGGGTTGACGAGAGGACGCGGGGCAGGCATGGGTTGCAGCCACAGCAAGGTGCGTGGCAGAATTAGCAAAACAATGTTATTTATTCATCTCTGTTGTGAAATAATCTAGTATATTAAGTAACCAAGTGGTGTTTTGTTATTGTAGCTGCCCATTGTCGCACGGATTCGTAGCACAACACAGGCGTGTTGATATATTTTTTTAATCGATCAAGCGAAATAGTTTGTTAGATTATAGTCTAATTGCCCACGTGCGTTAATCTCCAGTGGATTTTATTTATGGGGATTAGCATCGTGTTTTGCAACGCGTGATGTATTCTATCAGTCAATTTGTGCGAAGTTTTCTACAAGTTTTTATTGGAAACAGATGTGCTGAAAATAATTTTAAAAGATGTCTATCCTCTGAGACGGACTTTCCCACGGTTTCAAACTCTACTTGTCAAACGTAACAGTGCAGGGAACTCATCTGACGTCATTCTTCCGCATTAATTAGAGGAAGTTACAGGTTGACCAGACATTGACAGTTACTGGTGGTGATACATTGTATCAATGATCTTCGGTGTCATTGTATCGTCATCATCACCAGTAAATTCTACATTATATTAATTGATTGACACCCTGTAGCCTACATAGTCAGTGAATTACATCTGTGAAGTTTTTTACATTTTTTTACATTCTGATCATAGGAGTTGTTGGGTTTTTCTACTTAAGTGGACAAAATGAGTTGCTGTTTCCTGTGACGACTACTGAGAACTACAAATTGCACTGTTTTGTGATGGGAAAGAAGTGACTTGAGGATATGGAGTGTAATAATTAACATGCACGTGTTAAATGTATTTTAAGTAGGCTACAGTTAGATGTTCTAGTACTGCCTCTGACATTTACAACCAGTGGCACAGGTTTATATTACCACCCAGAAATAATACCCCAGATTGTACCACTACCAGAAGGCGTTGAAGAGAGAGACTAGATTGATGAATCATTAAGTTTAAATTTATTTCCCCTTCAAACTCATCTGGCAATGCATCAAACAGTCACACATTGAGACCACTCACACAGTTAAAAACAGAGGGTATCCTTTGATTGGTTTAGTCAAGATTCTCTGTGAGTGTATTTCTTCATTTCTCAATGGTGGTGTTTGACATAGAAAATATGTTTTCTTCTACAACAACAGACATGAGTACTTAAGAGGTACTGCAAACCAAGCCACTGGCGAGCTGTATAGCAGCGTCTGCAGAGCAGATCACAAAACCATCTGTTTGGCTGGTTGACGTAGGCAACTGGAGAAGTGTGAAGGTCTGCTAGAGAGGGCTCTACAAGAGAAGCCTGGAGACACACACACACACACACACACACACACACACACACACACAGCAATATGGGTCTCCATACGGACCATGATGAAAATGCCACATGAAGAGACTCCTCCTCAGCCAAGTGTTAATGGCATATCACGGAACATGGGTTTCTCATGTGTTTCTCATGTGTTTCTCATGTGTTTCTCATGTGGTTTCTCATGTGGTTTCTCATGTGTTTCTCATGTGTTTCTCATGTGGTTTCTCATGTGTTTCTCATGTGTTTCTCATGTGTTTCTCATGTGTTTCTCATGTGTTTCTGTTTCTCATGTGTTTCTCATGTGTTTCTGTTTCTCATGTGTTTCTCATGTGTTTCTCATGTGTTTCTCTACTTGAAAGACTCAACCACAGTCTAAATGAAATGTCCTTTAACTAAGTCTGAATGTCCTTCGTTGTATTGAAGATGTGGTTTTAGTTTTCTGAATTTCCTTTGAGTTGGGGGGGGCTGTTTTTCTAGTTCTATCAGCCCCATGGTACATGTCTGTCGCCTATGCGTGTACCTTTTGACAGGCCAGTTCTTTATTCACATTTTTTTTTTTGGGGGGTTCGCACTCTTCTTGGAAAGTTTTTTTTCACCTCTTGTGAGAGCATACCTGGACTAGATATTTCTCACAGAAGTCAGAAAACATTCAATCTTAACCTTGTACTCTCGGGGTCAGGAAGAACTTGTAAACATAAGGATTCCGGTGTAGACTACAGTCTGCCATGGGGCTAGGATGTTCCCTGTGCGTTTAGTCAGTGAACACAGAACTCAACGTTGGAAGTTTCTCCTATGTTTAAAAAGACTGGGGAGACCGGGTCTCCGTCCCAAATGGCACCCTATTCCCTCTGTAGTGCGAACTGCTATTGGCCCTGGTCAAAAGTAGTGCACTACATAGGAAATGGGGTCCCATTTGGGGCGTACGGCCTGAGAAAGAAGAGGTGTGATTTATGGTCGTGTTAGAGCCTTTCCCAACCCCACCTCAACATGTGCCCCTGGACTTGTGTGTTTAAGATCCTTAACTGAGATTTAAAGCAGGTAATAAAACGCATGCCCATCACACATCATGTTAAGATCCTTTTATTGAGATTAAAGCCCATCACACATCATGCTATACTGGTCTCTACAGTGTCTTTCTGGAGTCACTTTTCTTATTGGACTATTGGAGCAGCCAGGTTGGTGAGAAGGAACACAGTATTTATTGGAGCAGCCTGGTTGGTGAGAAGGAACACAGTATTTATTGGAGCAGCCTGGTTGGTGAGAAGGAACACAGTATTTATTGGAGCAGCCTGGTTGGTGAGAAGGAACACAGTATTTATTGGAGCAGCCTGGTTGGTGAGAAGGAACAGTATTTATTGGAGCACACAGTATTTATTGGAGCAGCCTGGTTGGTGAGAAGGAACACAGTATTTATTGGAGCAGCCTGGTTTGAAGGAAGCAGCCTGGTTGGTGAGAAGGGTATTTATTGGAGCAGCCTGGTTGAAGGAACACGGTATTTATTGGAGCAGCCTGGTTGAAGGAACACGGTATTTATTGGAGCAGCCTGGTTGAAGGAACACGGTATTTATTGGAGCAGCCTGGTTGAAGGAACACGGTATTTATTGGAGCAGCCTGGTTGAAGGAACACGGTATTTATTGGAGCAGCCTGGTTGAAGGAATTGGAGCAGCCTGGTTGGTATTTATTGGAGCAGCCTGGTTGGTGAGAAGGAACACAGTATTTATTGGAGCAGCCTGGTTGGTGAGAAGGAACACAGTATTTATTGGAGCAGCCTGGTTGGTGAGAAGGAACACAGTATTTATTGGAGCAGCCTGGTTGGTGAGAAGGAACACAGTATTTATTGGAGCAGCCTGGTTGGTGAGAAGGAACATGGTATTTATTGGAGCAGCCTGGTTGGTGAGAAGGAACACGGTATTTATTGGAGCAGCCTGGTTGAAGGAACACGGTATTTATTGGGGCGGCAGGGTAGCCTAGTGGTTAGAGCGTTGGACTAGTAACCGAAAGGTTGCAAGTTCATATCCCCGAGCTGACAAGGTACAAATCTGTCATTCTGCCCCTGAACAGGCAGTTAACCCACTGTTCCTAGGCCGTCATTGAAAATAAGAATTTGTTCTTAACTGACTTGCCTAGTTAAATAAAGGTGAAATAAATACAGCTTGTACGCCGTGTTGCTTGGATACCTATGTGTTTATACAGCGGTAGTGGTTGTGGGATAACGTTGTGTTGTTGTAGGAGGTCAGAAGGTGGCTGGTCTCCATGGACTGCAGGGCAGCAGCATGGAATTGCCCTACTTACAAAAACAGTTATGATTGACCTCGCTGTAACTCCTTAGTGTAGTAGTCTATGCTCAACTAGTATAGGTTATTCTACAACAACGTAATGTATCTAATGCAGAAATGTTTTTATTAAGACTCCATAATTTACTAGTTTGAAGTAAATCACATTGTACAACCAGTATGACGACCCAGGTCAGCTGTTGAATCATAAAACTGTAGCATAGACATGTTACGTAACTTTTGAACAAACTAATGATTCATTTCCAGTCATGTGGGTACTAATCACTCCCTGTGAGAGAGCCATATGGGTCAAGCACCAATCAGAAGCTTTACATAAGATCTTACCCTGCTCCAGTTTACAAACAAGTTCTGTGGTCCCTGGCACTTCAAAACATCCAAAATCAAATGTTATTTGTCACATGCGCCGAATACAAGTGAAATGCTTACTTACAAGCCCTTAACAAACAATGCAGTTTTAAGGGGGGGTGTTTTCAAAGTATTTACTAAGATCAACTGAAGTAAAAACAAAACTTTTTGTTCTTATTTATAATATAATATTATATATATATAATATTTATAATATGTTGCGATATTGTCGTATTGTATTCCTACATCAGACTCACTCTTTTCTCCTTGTAGAGGAAAAGCAAAGTGAAAGAGGAAGAGAAGACGGTGAAGGAGGTCAGAGGTCAAGATGGAGGAGGTGAGGGGTGTGGTTTCCTGTTGTGTTGTAGACTGACGCTGTGACTCCTCCTCTCCTGTTGTGTTGTAGACTGACACTGACTCCTCGTGTTGTAGACTGACACTGATTACTCCTCCTGTTGTGTTGTAGACTGACACTGACTCCTCTCCTGTTGCGTTGTAGACTGACACTGATTACTCCTCCTGTTGTGTTGTAGACTGACACTGTGACTCCTCCTCTCCTGTTGCGTTGTAGACTGACACTGTGACTCCTCCTCTCCTGTTGCGTTGTAGACTGACGCTGTGACTCCTCCTCTCCTGTTGCGTTGTAGACTGACGCTGTGACTCCTCCTCTCCTGTTGCGTTGTAGACTGACGCTGTGACTCCTCCTTCTCCTGTTGCGTTGTAGACTGACGCTGTGACTCCTCCTCTCCTGTTGCGTTGTAGACTGACTCCTCCTCTCCACTGTGACTCCTCCTCTCCTGTTGCGTTGTAGACTGACGCTGTGACTCCTCCTCTCCTGTTGCGTTGTAGACTGACGCTGTGACTCCTCCTCTCCTGTTGCGTTGTAGACTGACGCTGTGACTCCTCCTCTCCTGTTGCTTGTCTGGTTGTCTTTTATTACATCTCTGATGCAGAGGGTTTTACACATCACACTGCCTATTGACTCATTATAAAATCCTCTATTATTAGGCCCACTAATAACCTGTACATAATAACTGGGCTCCAGTATGGCTCAGTTTGTAGAGGATAGTGCTTGCAACACCCTGGGCTGCTCGTACGTAATAATGTATGCATGCATGACTAAGTCACTTAGCGTCTGCTAAATGGCATAAAATATCTGAGTGTTTTAAATGACACACACTTTGTCATGATCCCGGTAGGTTGAAATGATGTCACTACACCCAGAAACTGGTTGGAATTACAGATTTTTAAAGGGACATCAAAATGACCTAATTTCAACCAGTCAGTTTTGAATGCTTCGATGGCCTTGTGTCAACACTGCTGTCTGCATTAGAAGACTCAACAGGTACTGTCTTGTGTACTTGGTGTGTACTCTGTTGTCATGCAATTATGGTTCTCAGGGTCATGCCTTCACCAAGTGCCTGAGTGAACAAGACTGTGTTGGCCTAGCCTGCTGAGCTAAAAACCTAAGACATTAACTCTGAGATCTAACACAAGTTTCCATGTCTCAGGAAGGTCAATCATCAATCGGAACGTGGTTCACCAAACTAGTCTTGAGTTCCTCAGGAAGTTGAACTGGAGCCCTCCCCTATACATATCGGAGTAGCTCTAAGTACTTTATAGTCAGACAAATTGAGTTAGTATATTCTAGTGGTGTTGTATTGCGTCTAGTCTGACCAGTAAAGTTTGCAGCCAGGTCTGGTTTGGTTCAACCCCTCTGCCAACTACGTTATGGGAATGGCTCAATCACACAGTACTAAGCAGTAGACGAAGCCTGTGGAGCATACTGTACAATATACATGATAGACGTGAATAGAACTGATTTCTTATCCTACATGTCTACATAATATGTTTCTATCTGAGCATTCTAGCAAGGTTTTTGTCTTGATAACCACAGCCATGGGTCGTGTTCTGGTACATTGTAACATAGCGAACGTAGAATTTTGCCATGTAGAACAATACTTTTTGTTATTGCACATGTTCAGGTATTCCCTCCCTGTTTTTCTTCTGTTTGTTACTTACTGAATACAACCCTGGTATCCCCTCCTCCAGGTAAAGTCCCTCTGGAGGAGCTGAACGTGGGTCTAGAAGCAGAGAAGCAGCTGGGTCAGTATGAGTGGCAGCTGAAGATCCTACGGGAGGTGCTGTCTGCCTCTGGGACTCAGGAGAGGGAGGAGCTACTAAAAGACCCAACCCAAGGAGAGCTCTGTGCCCTGGTCCACAACATCATTGAGAAGGTATCTAACCCCATAGAAAGTTCTGGTCCACAACCTCATTGAGAAGGTAGCTAAAGCCCCATAGAGAGCTCTGGTCCACAACATCATTGAGAAGGTAGGTGACCCTTAGACCACAGAAGATTCATTTCCATTCTAACCAAATGGATGGGTAGCCAGGAACCAAATTAATAGATAGGATGGGTAGCCAGACACCAAATGGATGGGTAGCCAGACATCAAATGGATGGGTAGCCAGACATCAAATGGATGGGTAGCCAGACATCAAATGGATGGGTAGCCAGACACCAAATGGATGGGTAGCCAGACACCAAATGGATGGGGTAGCCAGACACCAAATGGATGGGTAGCCAGACACCAAATGGATGGGTAGCCAGACACCAAATGGATGGGTAGCCAGACACCAAATGGATGGGTAGCCAGACACCAAGTGGATGGGTAGCCAGACACCAAGTGGATGGGTAGCCAGACACCAAGTGGATGGGTAGCCAGACACCAAGTGGATGGGTAGCCAGACACCAAGTGGATGGGTAGCCAGACACCAAGTGGATGGGTAGCCAGACACCAAGTGGATGGGTAGCCAGACACCAAGTGGATGGGTAGCCAGACACCAAGTGGATGGGTAGCCAGACACCAAGTGGATGGGTAGCCAGACACCAAGTGGATGGGTCATCCTTTAGCCCACTTATTGTAGACCATCAATCCACTACTACCTTAAGTGTGATCTGGACCACCGTATCACTGAGAAGGTAGATAGTCACTGCTAGCCCACTTCCCTCAGCTCACTGCTAGCCCACTTCCCTCAGCTCACTGCTAGCCCACTTCCCTCAGCTCACTGCTAGCCCACTTTCAGATCCTCAGATCACTGCTAGCCCACTTCCCTCAGATCACTGCTAGCCCACTTCCCTCAGATCACTGCTAGCCCACTTCCCTCAGATCACTGCTAGCCCACTTCCCTCAGATCACTGCTAGCCCACTTCCCTCAGATCACTGCTAGCCCACTTCCCTAACCTGTCCCTATATTCACTGTATAGCCTGTACCATTTACATTCACCATATACCATCAGCCAGCAGCATACCACCCTGCATCCCACTGCTGGCTTGCTTCTGAAGCAGAGCAGGGTCGGTCCTGGTCAGTCCCTGGATGGGAGACCAGATGCTGCTGGAAGTGGTGTTGGAGGGCCAGTAGGAGGCATCCTTTCCTCTGGTTTTAAAAAAATATCCCAATGCCCCAGGGCAGTGATTGGGGACATTGCCCTGTGTAGGGTGCCGTCTTTCGGGATGGGATGTTAAATGGGTGTCCTGACTCTCTGAGGTCATTAAATATCCCATGGCACTTAATTGTAAGAGTAAGGGAGTTAACCCTGGTGTCATGGCTAAATTCCCAATCTGGCATTCATACCATCATAGCCACCTAATCATCCCCAGTTTACAGTTGGCTCACTCACCCTGTCCAATTTCATTCATATAATCTATTATCCCAGGTTTGTTACTGTAAATACCATCTAATATGTTCCCTGTACAATTTACCATTAAAAATAACCATCTACAAATGCCCTGTCCAATTTATTTACCATTCACCATATACCATCTACTATATCCCTGTACAATTTACCATTCACCATATACCATCTACTATATCCCTTTCATTTACCATTTACATTCACCATATACCATCTACTATATCCCTGTTCCATTTACATTCACCATCTACTATATCCCTACTATTTACCATTCACCATCTACATATACCCTTACCATTTCATCCACCATATACCATCTACTATATCCCTGTACAATTTACCATATACCATCTACTATATCCCTGTACCATTTACATTTACCATTCACCATATACCATCTACTATATCCCTGTACAATTTACCATTCACCATATACCATCTACTATATCCCTGTACCATTTACATTTACCATTTACATTCACCATATACCATCTACTATATACCCTGTACCATTTACATTCACCATATACCATCTACTATATCCCTGTACCATTTACCATTCACCATATACCATCTACTATATACCCTGTACCATTTACCATTCACCATATACCATCTACTATATCCCTGTACAATTTACCATTCACCATATACCATCTACTATATACCCTGTACCATTTACCATTCACCATATACCATCTACTATATCCCTGTACAATTTACCATTCACCATATACCATCTACTATATACCCTGTACCATTTACCATTCACCATATACCATCTACTATATACCCTGTACCATTTACATCCACCATATACCATCTACTATATACCCTGTACCATTTACATTCACCATATACCATCTACTATATACCCTGTACCATTTACATCCACCATATACCATCTACTATATACCCTGTACCATTTACATCCACCATATACCATCTACTATATACCCTGTACCATTTACATTCACCATATACCATCTACTATATACCCTGTACCATTTACATTCACCATATACCATCTACTATATACCCTGTACCATTTACATCCACCATATACCATCTACTATATACCCTGTACCATTTACATTCACCATATACCATCTACTATATACCCTGTACCATTTACATTCACCATATACCATCTACTATATCCCTGTACCATTTACATTCACCATATACCATCTACTATATACCCTGTACCATTTACATTCACCATATACCATCTACTATATACCCTGTACCATTTACATTCACCATATACCATCTACTATATACCCTGTACCATTTACATTCACCATATACCATCTACTATATACCCTGTATCATTTACATTCACCATATACCATCTACTATATACCCTGTACCATTTACATATACCATCTACTATATACCCTGTACCATTTACATCTACCATCTACTATATACCCTGTACCATTTACATCTACCATCTACTATATACCCTGTACCATTTACATCCACCATATACCATCTACTATATACCCTGTACCATTTACATTCACCATATACCATCTACTATATCCCTGTACCATTTACATTCACCATATACCATCTACTATATACCCTGTACCATTTACATTCACCATATACCATCTACTATATACCCTGTACCATTTACATCCACCATATAAACTATTCAGACACCTTTACTTTTTCCACATTTTGTTACGTTACAGCCTTTGGCTGAAATTGATTTTTTTTTTAAATGTAATCTACAAATAATACCCCATAATGACAAAGTGAAAAAAATAAAGGTTTTTAGATTTAAAAAAAAAAACAGAACTTATTTACATAAGTATTCAGACCCTTTGCTATGATATTTAAAATTGAGATAAGGTGCATCCTGTTTCCATCGATCATCCTTGAGATGTTTCTACAGCTTGATTGGAGTCCACCTGTGGTAAATTCTATTGATTGGACATGATTTGGAAAGGCACACACTTGTCTATATAAGGTCCTGACAGTGCATGTCAGAGCAAAAACCAAGCCATGAGGTCGAAGGAATTGTCTGTAGAGTTCTTAGACTGGACTGTGTCCAGGCGCAGATCTGGGGAGGGGTACCAAAACATTTCTGCAGCATTGAAGGTCCCCAAGAACACAGTGGCCTCCATCATTCTTAAATGGAAGAAGTTTGGAACCGCCATGACTCTTCATTGAGATGTCCGCCCGGCTAAACTGACCAATCGGGGGGCGATGGGCCTTTGTCAGGGAGGTGACCAAGAACCCGGGGGTCACTCTGACAGAGCCAGAGTTCCTCTGTGGAGATGGGAGAACCTCCAAGAAGGACAACAATCTCTGCAGCACTCCACCAATCAGGCCTTTATACTCCGAGTGGCCAGGCGGAAGCTGGAATGAAACCAATATGTAAGGCAGGTCCTCGCCAGACATCACCGGCAACAACGTCGCCTATGGGCACAACCCACCATCGCTGGACCAGACAGGACTGGCAAAAAGTGCTCTTCACTGACTAGTTGCGGTTTTGTCTCACCGGGGTGATGGTCGGATTCGTGTTTATCGTCGAAGGAATGAGCGTTACACCGAGGCCTGTACTCTGGAGCGGGATCGATTTGGAGGTGGAGGGTCCGTCATGGTCTGGGGCGGTGTGTCACAGCATCATCGGACTGAGCTTGTTGTCATTGCAGGCAATCTCAACGCTGTGCATTACAGGGAAGACATCCTCCTCCCTCATGTGGTACCCTTCCTGCAGGCTCATCCTGACATGACCCTGCAGCATGATAATGCCACCAGCTATACTGCTGGTTCTGTGCGTGATTTCCTGCAAGACAGGAATGTCAAGGTTCTGCCATGGCCAGCGAAGAACCCGGAACTCAATCCCATTGAGCACGTCTGGGACCTGTTGGATCAGAGGGTGAGGGCTAGGGCCATTTCCCCCCCCAGAAATGTCCGGGATCTTGCAGGTGCCTAGGTGGAAGTGTGGAGTAACATCTCACAGAAAGACCCTGGGTCTCGACCCCGCCCTGTGCAACTGGATACAAGACTTCCTGACGGGCCGCCCCCAGGTGGTGAGTGTAGGTAACAACATCTCCACCCTGCTGATCCTCAACACTGGGGCCCCACAAGGGTGCGTTCTGAGCCCCCTCCTGTACTCCCTGTTCACCCACGACTGCGTGGCCATGCACGCCTCCAACTCAATCATCAAATTTGCGGACGACACTACAGTGGTAGGCTTGATTACCAACAATGACGAGACGGCCTACAGGGAGGAGGTGAGGGCCCTCGGAGTGTGGTGTCAGGAAAATAACCTCGCACTCAACGCCAACAAAAAAAAGGAGATGATTGTGAACTTCAGGAAACAGCAGAGGGAACACCCCCCCCATCCACATCGATGGAACAGTAGTGGAGAGGGTAGTGAGTTTTAAGTTCCTCGGCGTACACATCACGGTCAAACTGAATTGGTCCACCCACACAGACAGCGTTGTGAAGAAGGCGTAGCAGCGCCTCTTCAACCTCAGGAGGCTGAAGAAATTCGGCTTGTCACCAAAAGCACTCACAAACTTCTACAGATGCACAATCGAGAGCATCCTGTCGGGCTGTATCACCGCCTGGTACGGCAACTGCTCTGCCCACAACCGTAAGGCTCTCCAGAGGGCTCTCCAGAGGGTAGGGAGGTCTGCACAACGCATCACCGGGGGCAAACTACCTGCTCTCCTGGACACCTACACCACCCGATGTCACAGGAAGGCCAAAAAGATCATCAAGGACATCAACCACCCGAGCCACTGCCTGTTCACCCCGCTATCATCCAGAAGGCGAGGTCAGTACAGGTGCATCAAAGCTGGGGCCGAGAGACTGAAAAACAGCTTCTATCTCAAGGCCATCAGACTGTTAAACAGCCACCACTAACATTGAGTGGCTGCTGCCAACATACTGACTCAACTCCAGCCACTTTAATAATGGAAATTGATGGAAATGTATGTAAAAAATGTATCACTAGCCACTTTAAACAATGCCACTTAATATAATGTTTACATTACATCTCATATGTATATACTGTACTCTATACCATCTACTGCATCTTGCCATCTTTATATCTTTATGTAATACATGTATCACTAGCCACTTTAAACTATGCCACTTTATGTTTACATACCCTACATTACTCATCTCATATGTATATACTGTACCCTATACCATCTACTGCATCTTGTCTGTGCCGTTCTGTACCATCACTCATTCATATATCTTTATGAACATATTCTTTATCCCTTTACACTTGTGTGTGTATAAGGTAGTAGTTGTGGAATTGTTAGTTAGATTACTCGTTGGTTATTACTGCATTGTCGGAACTAGAAGCACAAGCATTTCGCTACACTCGCAATAACATCTGCTAACCATGTGTATGTGACAAATAAAATTTGATTTGAATCCTGTAAATATTTACATTCACCATCTACCCTTTCCACACTGAGCAGAGCCTAGCCAACTGTACTGTGCTGGCCTGACTATACAGCATGTCCACCATTAGTGGAAGAGGACAATGTGAAAAGAACGTATCCATGCCAACGCAGTACAGTTGGCACGATAGTATGAAAAGGGCATTAGTGTTTAATTAGTGTGAGCCACAAAGCCACTACTACAACATATTATTACTAAGCAGATCAGAACAAGTCAATCTGTTCCTCCTGCAGGATTGCATTGTGATTTGTATTTGAATTGCACAGTGTCTTACACAAACAACTTGGTTAGCCTTTTGAGTTGAGGTCTCAGTGGCTGCACCCTAGTCCCTATATCGTCCCTAAGGGCTCTGGTCTAAAGTAGTGTAATACAGGATGCCATTTGGGACAGTACCCATGTTTCCAGGGACACGGCCCATGTTTCCACCATGTTTCCAGGGACACGGCCCATGTTTCCAGGGACACGGCCCATGTTTCCACCATGTTTCCAGGGACACGGCCCATGTTTCCAACATGTTTCCAGGGACACGGCCCATGTTTCCAGGGACACGACCCATGTTTCCACCATGTTTCCAGGGACACGGCCCATGTTTCCAGGGACACGGCCCATGTTTCCACCATGTTTCCAGGGACACGGCCCATGTTTCCAACATGTTTCCAGGGACACGGCCCATGTTTCCAACATGTTTCCAGGGACACGGCCCATGTTTCCAGGGACAGGGACGGCCCATGTTTCAGGGACAGGGACACGGCCCATGTTACCAGGGACACGGCCCATGTTTCCAGGGACACGGCCCATGTTTCCAACATGTTTCCAGGGACACGGCCCATGTTTCCAGGGACACGGCCCATGTTTCCAGGGACACATGTTTCCAGGGACACGGCCCATGTTTCCAGGGACACTGCCCATGTTTCCAGGGACACGGCCCATGTTTCCAGGGACACGGCCCATGTTTCCAGGGACACTGCCCATGTTTCCACCATGTTTCCAGGGACACTGCCCATGTTTCCAGGGACACGGCCCATGTTTCCAGGGACACGGCCCATGTTTCCAGGGACACGGCTCATGTTTCCAGGGACACGGCCCATGTTTCCAGGGACACGGCCCATGTTTCCAGGGACACGGCCCATGTTTCCAGGGACACGGCTCATGTTTCCAGGGACACGGCTCATGTTTCCAGGGACACGGCTCATGTTTCCAGGGACACGGCTCATGTTTCCAGGGACATGTTTCCAGGGACGGCCCATGTTTCCAGGGACACGGCCCATGTTTCCAGGGACACGGCCCATGTTTCCAGGGACACGGCCCATGTTTCCATGACACGGCCCATGTTTCCAGGACACGGCCCATGTTTCCAGGGACACGGCTCATGTTTCCAGGGACACGGCTCATGTTTCCAGGGACACGGCCCATGTTTCCAGGGACACGGCCCATGTTTCCAGGGACACGGCCCATGTTTCCAGGGACACGGCCCATGTTTCCAGGGACACGGCTCATGTTTCCAGGGACACGGCTCATGTTTCCAGGGACACGGCTCATGTTTCCAGGGACACGGCCCATGTTTCCAGGGACACGGCTCATGTTTCCAGGGACACGGCCCATGTTTCCAGTGACACGGCCCATGTTTCCAAGGACACGGCCCATGTTTCCAAGGACACGGCCCATGTTTCCAGGGACACGGCCCATGTTTCCAGGGATGTGCAGCTTGAAGTCAGTGACTGAAGGCAGAATAACCAGAGCATCACAGTAACATGATGATGTCAAGTCATATATTGTACAGCTATTGGAGATAATGAACACATGCTGGTATTATACACCTGGTAGAGCAGGTCATCTGGTATTATACACCTGGTACACCAGGTCATCTGGTTTTATACACCTGGTAGAGCAGGTCATCTGGTTTTATACACCTGGTAGAGCAGGTCATCTGGTTTTATACACTTGTTTTGTTTATGTAACAAAGATCTCACTGTTTTTATATTTGGTTTTCACTTTGTCTAGCTCCTATGACAAGTGTGGCTGTACATGGCTTCAACCCCTGTCCTTGTGTTGTTGATCATTTCCAGGTGGAAACAGAGACGGCTGCTGACATGACTGTTCTCTATGTGGAGAAGAGCCAGAGGACCGCAGAGCAGCACGCGAGACAGCTGGAAGGCAAGTCAAGAGCATGTGAAATAACTTCTGTATGTAGATGGAATAACCATGTGGATTGTGTTGGAACTGGAATGCGAATGAGTAATCATTGACTGATGTTATCCCGGCCCGTAGAACTACATATAGAATTCCTATTATCCCCCACAGAACGGCAGAGGAGACAGAGTGAAGACAGAAAACGGCTAACGGAGACACACCAGGCAGCAGAGAAAGTGTTGAAGGTATGTGTGTTTAGTTGTCTCTCTAACTTGATCAGTTTGTATCACCTGTTTTGATGTACTGTGGTCTATACAGTACCTCTTACCTTCTAACTGTGTACTAGGAAGTACAGAACTGACCAGTAGGTTTTCTTTTAAAGGAGGAGGTAGAGGAGCTGACTACAGAGCTACACGTGTACAATCAGTTAAAGAAGAGAGTTGACGAGTCTACCTTCAAGAAGGACCTGCAGCGGAACATTCAGGTGTGTGTGCGCAGTGTGTCTGTTTCTGCGTGGCTTGTGTATGATCCCATAGCCTGTTCACTTAGTTGGACTGTTGTTTGAGACATCTGGTCTCCAGGTCTCATTACTATGCTGTTAATTTTATACTCTTCCTCTCGCTCCCCCTCCCCTTCTCTCTCTACTCTCGCTCTCCCCTTCTCTCTCTACTCTCGCTCTCCCCTTCGCTCTCTCCCTCGCTCTCTCTCGCTCTCCTTCTCTCCCGCTCCCTCCTTTCTCGCTCTCCCTCTCTCTCTCTCTCTCCCTCTCTCTCCCTCTCGCTCTCCCTCTCCTTCTCTCTCTACTCTCGCTCTCCCTCTCTCTCTCGCTCTCCCTCCTTCTCTCTCTTTACTCTCTCTCTCCCTCTCTCTCGCTCTCCCTCTCCTCTCTCTCTTTACTCTCTCTCTCCCTCTCTCGCTCTCCCTCTCCTCGCTCTCCCTCTCCTCGCTCTCGCTCTCCCTCTCCTCTCTCTCTCTCTCTCTCCTCTCGCTCTCCCTTCTCGCTCTCCCTCTCGCTCTCCCCTTCTCGCTCTCCTCTCGCTCTCTACTCTCGCTCTCCCCTCTCTCTCTCTCGCTCTCCCCCTCTCCTCTCGCTCTCTCCTCTCGCTCTCGCTTTCCCCTCTTGCTCTCCCCTCGCTCTCGCTCCCCTTCTCGCTCTCCCCTTCTCTCGCTCTCTCTCCCTTCTCTCTCGCTCTTGCTCTCGCTCCCCTCTCTCTCGCTCTTGCTCTCGCTTTCCCCTTCTCTCTCGCTCTCGCTCTCTCTCCCCTTCTCTCTCGCTCTTGCTCTCGCTTTCCCCTTCTCTCTCGCTCTCGCGCTCCCCTTCTCTCTCGCGCTCCCCTTCTCTCTCGCTCTCCCCTTCTCTCTCGCTCTCCCCTTCGCTCTCGCTCTCCCCTTCGCTCTCGCTCTCCCCTTCGCTCTCGCTCTCCCCTTCGCTCTCGCTCTCCCCTTCGCTCTCGCTCTCCCCTCGCTCTCGCTCCCCTTCGCTCTCGCTCTCCCCTTCGCTCTCTCTCGCTCTCCCCTTCTCTCTCGCTCTCGCTTTCTCTCTCCGCTCTCGCTCTCCCTCTCGCTCTCTACTCTCGCTCTCCCCTTCTCTCTCGCTCTGCTCTCCCCTTCTCTCTCGCTCTCGCTCTCTCCTCTCGCTCTCTCTCGCTCTCCTTCTCCCCGCTCTCTTTCTCGCTCTCCCCTCTCTCTCTCCCTCTCGCTCTCCCTCCCTTCTCTCTCGCTCTCTCCCTCTCCCTCCCTTCGCTCTCCTTCTCTCTCTCCTCTCGCTCTCCCTCTCGCTCTCGCTCTCCCTCCTTCTCTCTCTTTACCCTCTCTCTCCCTCTCTCGCTCTCCCTCTCCTCGCTCTCCCTCTCCTCGCTCTCGCTCTCCCTCTCCTCTCTCTCCCTTTTCTCTCGCTCTCGCTCTCGCTCTCCCTCTCGCTCTCCCCTTCTCGCTCTCCCTCTCGCTCTCTCTCTCGCTCTTCTCTCTCTCTCTCGCTCTCCCCTTCTCTCTCTACTCTCGCTCTCTCTACTCTCGCTCTCGCTTTCCCCTTCTTGCTCTCCCCTTCGCTCTCGCTATCCCCTTCTCGCTCTCCCCTTCTCTCGCTCTCTCTCCCCTTCTCTCTCGCTCTTGCTCTCGCTTTCCCCTTCTCTCTCGCTCTTGCTCTCGCTTTCCCCTTCTCTCTCGCTCTCGCTCTCTCTCCCCTTCTCTCTCGCTCTTGCTCTCGCTTTCCCCTTCTCTCTCGCTCTCGCGCTCCCCTTCTCTCTCGCTCTTGCTCTCGCTTTCCCCTTCTCTCTCGCTCTTGCTCTCGCTCTCCCCTTCCTCGCTCCCCTTCTCTCTCGCTCTCGCTCTCTCTCCCCTTCTCTCTCGCTCTCGCTCTCTCTCCCCTTCTCTCTCGCTCTTGCTCTCGCTTTCCCCTTCTCTCTTGCTCTCTCTCCCTTCTCTCGCTCTTGCCCCTTCTCTCTCGCTCTCTCTCCCCTTCTCTCTCGCGCTTCCCCTTCTTCTCTCTCGCGCTCCCCTTCTCTCTCGCGCTCCCCTCTCTCTCTCGCTCTCCCCTCTCTCTCTCCCCTTCGCTCTCGCTCTCCCCTTCGCTCTCGCTCTCCCCTTCGCTCTCGCTCTCCCCTTCGCTCTCTCTCTCTCTCTCTCTCTCGCTCTCCCCTTCGCTCTCGCTCTCCCTTTTCTCTCGTTCTCGCTCTCTCTCCCCTTCACTCTTACACTCGCTCTCCCCTTCACTCTCTCGCTCTCCCCTTCATCTCTTACTCTCCTCCTCCTCTCGCTCTCATTCTCGCTCGCTCCCCTTCGCTCTCGCTCTCCCCTTCTCTCTCTCGCTCTCTCGCTCTCCCCTTCGCTCTCGCTCTCCCTTTTCTCTCGTTCTCGCTCTCTCTCCCCTTCACTCTTACACTCGCTCTCTCCTTCACTCTTACACTCTCTCGCTCTTTCCTTCTCTCTCTCCTCTCTCTCCAGGCCCATGGCAGTCCTGGGCCATTCTGGGAGCAGGAGCAGGAGAGTCTGCTGTTTGTCATTGAGATGAAGAGTGAACGTATTCAGGAGCAGGGAAACAAACTGCTACAGATGCAGGTTCTGGTAGGTTGACTGGGACTTGGACTGGCTGACAGACTGACTCTTAGATTTCTCCAAGTCAAAGCTTATTCAAAGTGCATCATCACGGTCTCAATACACTTTACAGAGGAATAAAACAGAAACAAGAAATCTTAGGGTTATAGACTCTGGGTTATAGAAGTCTGACACCGTACCCAAACCGCGCGCAAATTTATTTTCTCCTCCCCCCCCACACCAAACGCCTTCACGAAACGCTGGTTGACCTATCTAAACAAACTGAACCAATTATATTCATTTGGGGACAGGTCGAAAAGCATTAAACATTTATGGCAATTTTAGTTAGCTAGCTTGCTGTTCTTAGCTAATTTGTCCTGGGATATAAACGTTGAGTTGTTATGTTGCATTTCAGGTAAAATAACAAGTCTTCACCACCTAACTTTGCATTTCTATCACGTCAGATGGAGAAAAATCTGTCTCTGGAAGATCAGGTCATAACTGTTTTACAGCAGAACGAGGACCTGACGGTTCGGATTGACAACCATCAAAGCCTTATACAGTAAGAACTGCTGCTGCTTATCAGCTGATATCCACACCATCTCTGTCTGTTGGAATATTCTGTTACCCTGGAGTTGTTGCTAACGGTCTGTTTCCCTGGAGTTGTTGCTAACGGTCTGTTTCCCTGGAGTTGTTGCTAACGGTCTGTTACCCTGGAGTTGTTGCTAACGGTCTGTTTCCCTGGAGTTGTTGCTAACGGTCTGTTTCCCTGGAGTTGTTGCTAACGGTCTGTTTCCCTGGAGTTGTTGCTAACGGTCTGTTTCCCTGGAGTTGTTGCTAACGGTCTGTTTCCCTGGAGTTGTTGCTAACGGTCTGTTTCCCTGGAGTTGTTGCTAACGGTCTGTTTCCCTGGAGTTGTTGCTAACGGTCTGTTTCCCTGGAGTTGTTGCTAACGGTCTGTTGCTAACTTCCTGTACCAGGAAGTCACATTGTAGAAGACTACATGTCAACAAGGCTGTAAATAGATGAACAAACTAACTTAAATTTAGCAAATGGCTTTGGCATTTAGATCAGATGTGAATGTGGTGCCACTTGGTGGAGAAAGTGGTGAGAATATTAATTAAAGTTGTGGCAGTTTACAGTACTTTAGTGTAAAAGTTAAATTTCACCATAGAAACTTGTGTAATTTCCTCTTTTACATTAAAGTATATAGATGCTGGAGGACTTTTTGGTGCTACTTCTACTTATGGCAATGCCTTTACACTTGTAGAATTTTGATGAACAGTGATTTGAGGTCAGCAAAATATTTATAAAATCTACTTTGCTACAGGTAATTTATTTTTTTCTCGCTCATTATGAATGTCTTCCTGTCAAACTATCAATGTAATACAGAGCATTCTGAAAATATTCAGACCCCTTGACTTTTACCACATTGTTACATTACAACCTTATTCTACAATTGATTAAGTAGTTTTTTACACACAATACCCCATAGTGATGAAGCAAAAACACATTTTACATAAGTATTCAGATCCTTTACTCAGTACTTTGTTGAAACACCTTAGGCAGCGATTACAGCCTTGAGTCTTCTTGGATATGATGCTTCAAGCTTGGTACATCTGTATTTGGGGACTTTCTCCCATTCTTCTCTACAGATCCTCTGAAGCTCTGTCAGGTTGGATGGGGAGCGTCGCT
This sequence comes from Oncorhynchus tshawytscha, assembly GCF_018296145.1. Lineage (NCBI taxonomy): Eukaryota > Metazoa > Chordata > Actinopteri > Salmoniformes > Salmonidae > Oncorhynchus > Oncorhynchus tshawytscha. The sequence continues at coordinate 81,900,863 of NC_056436.1, read as the reverse complement.
GCACAGCTATCTTCAGGTCTTTCCAGAGATTGGATTCAAATCCGGGCTCTGGCTGGGCCACTCAAGGACATTCAGAGACTTGTCCCGAAGCCACTCCTGCGTTGTCTTGGCTGTGTGTTTAGAGTCGTTGTCCTGTTGGAAGGTGAACCTTCGTCCCAGTCTGAGGTCCTGAGCACTGTGGAGCAGGTTTTCTTCAAGGATCTCTCTGTAGTTGGCTCCATTAATCTTTCCCTTGATCCTGACTAGTCTCCCAGTCCCTGCCACTAAAGAACATCACCACTGAAACCACCACGCTTCACTGTATGGATGGTATATGCCTGGTGATGAGCGATGCCTGGTTCACATAGTTCAATCTTGGTTTCATCAGACCAGATAATCTTGTTTCTCATGGTCTGAGAGTCCTTTAGGTGCCTTTTGGCAAACTCCAAGCAGGCTGTCATGCCTTTTTACTGAGGAGTGGCTTCCGTCTGGCCACTCTACCATAAAGGCCAGATTGGTGGAGTGCTGCAGAGATGGTTGTCCTTCTGGAAGGTTCACCCTTCTCAGGTTCTTGGTCACCTCCCTGACCAAGGCCCTTTTCCCCCGATTGGTCAGTTTGGCCGGGCGGCTCTAGGAAGTGTATTGGTGGTTCCAAACGTCTTCCATTAAGAATGATGGAGGCCACTGTTCTTCCTTCAATGCTGCAGAGTTTTTTTGGTACCCTTCCCCAGATCTTTGCCTCGACACAATCCTGTCTCGGAGCTCTACGGACATCCCTTTGTCCTCATGGTTTGGTTTTTGCTCTGACATCCACTGTCAACTGTGGGACCTTATATAGACAGGTGTATGTCTTTCCAAATCATGTCCAATCAATTGAATTTATCACAGGTGGACTCCAATCAAGTTGTAGAAACATCTCAAGGATTATCAATGGAAACAGGATGAACCCGAATTCAATTTCAAGTCTCATAGCAAAGGGTCTGAATACTTATGTAAATAAGGTATTTCTGTTTTTTTGTTTTAAATACAGTTGCAAAAATGTGTCATTATGAGGTATTGTGTGTAAATTGAGGTAAAACATTTATTTAATCAATTTTTAGAAAAACGATGTAATGTAACAAAATGTGGACAAAGTCAAGGGGTCTGAATACTTTCCTAATGCACTGTCTACGTGTCTTCTAATATTTGTCCTTCCCTGTGCTCCTGTCTGTAGGCAGCTCTCCAAGGAGCACCAGGACCTCCAAGGGACGTTAGACAGGCAGACAGGTCTCTGTCAGAGGCTCACCCAGGAGAAAGAGCAACTCATGTTTAAACTGAAGCACAGAGACTCCTGTCCTACGTTCCCATCCTTCCCCATAGTGTCTGAGATCTCCCCCAGCTGATCCACCCAGACCGAACAGGACAATCGGTTACTTCTGTCTTAATCCTGTCTAGGGTTGCAAGCATGGATCCGTTAACCTTCCCAAAATTCTAAAATTATTTTTTTCAGTAATCCCTGATTGGAGGATTCCAAGAATCCCTGATTGGAGGATTCCAAGAATCAGGAAGTAATATACACGGAGGGATTTCTCCAACCTGAAATTTTTCAAATGAAATTTCTGAAAAATCTGGGGATTGTGGGAACGTTTCGGGGCTTTTGCAACCCTACTGTAATCCTACTTTGACAACCAAAGTCCAGGTACCTTTACAAAGGGCTATAGTCACATGTTTGTTGGAACCTGATGCCAAAAAATTTTGATTTTTGTTTTTTCTCCGGTTTTATACCTGCTGTGCCGTAGAGTACATAATGTTTCTGTAGCAGTATGGTATTCATACAACAGGACTGTTTTTTTTTGTGTGGGGGTGGGGGGGGCATTGGGCACAGCCATGCACTGTTGGACTTAACTGACACCCTGCTGTTCAACTGAGATTCTCATAGTTGTGTTACTGTTCAACTGATATTATAGGTGAATGTGACAGTGTTCACTTTGATGGTTTGAATTGCAGTTGGAGAGGCAGATGTTCAATCATGTAGTACGTAGCTAGTAGCTACATCTTTATCTACCTTCTTCCTGAGACACTATTACGACGTCTGTCAAAGTTTTACGTCACTGAATATGGAGTAAATGTTACAGGATATAATGCAGTATATACAATTTAAACAGTAACTTTAGACAACAGCTTTTGTATTAGGGGTATGTTTGACTTTTTTGTTTCATACAATATGGGAAATGGATTGCCATGGTTTTATTTTTGCAGATGAGGACATTTTTGTGATTTTTTTTTTTTAAAGTTACAAAGAACCAAAAGCACTTCTCAGTGTTTTTAATTTGTATTTCTTCTGATGCACTAGCACTTTTAATCAGTATTCTACTAGTACTAAATGTGAGAAAGGTTGCTGTAAAAAAATATTTTTTTTACTCTTGTTTACTCCTGTGTTTTACATTTTGTTTGTTTACATTGACATTTGAATAATTTAGCCAACGCTCTTATCCACAAAGGCAGCGGATAGATCTAGGAGGAGAGAGAGAGCTTGAGTTACAATAAACATCTGCATCTGAACCACTGTACTTTGTGTTTGTGTGAAATGTGTCAGTGTCTCCACTAGGGGGCAGGTTGTGTGAAATGTGTCAGTGTCTCCACTAGGGGGCAGGTTGTGTGAAATGTGTCAGTGTCTCCACTAGGGGGCAGGTTGTGTGAAATGTGTCAGTGTCTCCACTAGGTTGTGTGAAATGGGGCAGGTTGTGTGAAATGTGTCAGTGTCTCCACTAGGGGGCAGGTTGTGTGAAATGTGTCAGTGTCTCCACTAGGGGGCAGGTTGTGTGAAATGTGTCAGTGTCTCCACTAGGGGGCAGGTTGTGTGAAATGTGTCAGTGTCTCCACTAGGGGGCAGGTTGTGTGAAATGTGTCAGTGTCTCCACTAGGGGGCAGGTTGTGTGAAATGTGTCAGTGTCTCCACTAGGGGGCAGGTTGTGTGAAATGTGTCAGTGTCTCCACTAGGGGGCAGGTTGTGTGAAATGTAATAAGCTAGTGTTAATTGTTTTAACTTTTTATATTCCATTTGACAGAACTCCTATTCTCTAGCTGTATTATTTAGTGTGTATTATCTTCCTATTTATACCAAAAGGCTCTTCTCAGATATTTAAAAAATAATAATTTAGTCTTAGGTAACAGTTATTTTTTTCCATACTGTGTGTAATGTGTTGTGATAAACGCTGGGGGGCAGAACAGGACAGTTGTGTGGAAAGAGTTGATGAGTATTGCTTTGGCTAGGTCCTGTTCTGCTTTAATTTATGACACATTGTATTCTCCAGTATGTTTTCACGGAAAGGAAAAGGCTGTCTCAATGAAATAATAATGAACATTTTATGTATTTGTCAAGTCAATGTGGAAAACATGTTGAAAGTGCAGAAAAGATACTGATGATGTTAATTTGTTTTAGGGTATAGTCACTTTATAATATCTAAAGGGTTCATTAGTTCCTAATTTATGAAATAATTTACCCCGCAAAGGGGTAAATTAGGTGATTTGAGAAGGTGTCGGATGGGACTAACAACAACCACAAAGGTGAAGCTGATTGACACATTCATTGGTGACTTTTGAACCCTGGTGCTTGAACCCTCCCCCCCACCCCCCCACCTTGTGCTTTGCTCAGGGCTGATGGGGAGCAGAGGAGGTGAAAGTGGGACCCCTCTCACCCCCCTCTCTGTCTCGTTGCGGCCGGCAGCGGAACCGTTTGCTCAGCGGATGTAAAAAGGATCACTATGTCAATGGATGTTTGACAAGCCAGGACAATACTTGGTGGGGCTCCACGCTAACTGCAGGTCAAACCCCTGGCTGTGGTGTCACCCAGTTCCCAGGGCATTTCACAGTCACCTGGGGGAACACCTTTCTGCGTTTGGCCTCCCAAATGGCACCCGAGCAACAATACAGCATCCTGTTACCACTCCCAGTCACAATGAGGAGCATGTCAACCCCATCTGCACACAAACACACACAGTCTAGCTAGCATGGCCACTCCGCCTCCAGTCTAGGGTTAACCTGTGGAAACTAACCCTAGACTGTAGGCTGAAGCTATGGAAACTAACCCTAGACTGGAGGCTGAACCTGTGGAAACTAACCCTAGACTGTAGGCTGAAGCTATGGAAACTAACCCTAGACTGGAGGCTGAACCTGTGGAAACTAACCCTAGACTGTAGGCTGAAGCTATGGAAACTAACCCTAGACTGGAGGCTGAACCTGTGGAAACTAACCCTAGACTGGAGGCTGAAGGCTGAGACTGTAGGCTGAAGCTATGGAAACTAACCTAGACTGGAGGCTGAACCTATGGAAACTAAACCTAGACTGGAGGCTGAACCTGAAACTAACCCTAGACTGGAGGCTGAAACTAAACCTAGACTGGAGGCTGAACCTGGAAACTAAACCTAGACTGGAGGCTGAACCTGTGGAAACTAACCCTAGACTGGAGGCTGAACCTGTGGAAACTAAACCTAGACTGGAGGCTGAACCTGTGGAAACTAACCCTAGACTGGAGGCTGAACCTGTAGAAACTAAACCTAGACTGGAGGCTGAACCTGTAGAAACTAAACCTAGACTGGAGGCTGAAACGGTGACCTGTCCTCTGTCTAAGAGTTACCTCCTCACTTTCATTTTTTTATTTTTACTATTTTACTTTTCCCACAAATTGCCTTTTGTTGATTTGTTAGAGGTTAATAAAGTCTGATTTACTATAACCACCAAGCCAAAACACCCACAATTCCCTTTGAAACGGAGTCATGACAGAGAGACACAGCACTATGGTTAATATTCCTGGGGAGGTGGAGAAGAAAGAGGAACGAGGTGATGTGTCTGGTGTCATGACTGTGTTTTGAACACACCTGAATTGTCTTGGTCCCTCTGTGCGTTATTAGCTGTGTGAGTTTAGTACAATACCTGACCCTGCCTCATCATTTGCTAATTGCTCAGAAATAGAAGCATATTCCCATATTCATTAACAGACTACTGAAAATGTTTCCATTACCTCTGTGTCCTCATGCCTGATTAATAACATGTGAATACACTCCTAGTATCTTTATTACAATTTGGATTATTTTATTACAGGCAACGATAACCCTTAAATTACCAAGTGGGGAATTAAGAATTAAAAACCTCATGCAAATTTCTGTAGGTAATTACCAACTGCTATTTGTGGCAACTGAGGTGTTTTTCTACGCATTTGCTTAGAACAAAAAAGGTGAAAATTGCACCCAGGGGAAAACAGCTTTGAGGGAAAGAAGGTGTAGTAATCTCAACTGTCTCTCTCATTCACTCTCTCACACACACACACACACACACACACACACACACACACACACACACACACACACACACACACACACACACACACACACACACACACACACACACACACACACACACACACACACACACACACACACACACACACACACACACACACACTCTGTATTCTACCTGTTCTCTGCCCTCCTAGGGTTTTAGTAGATTTTGGCAATTTAAAAAATATATATTTTCCATTTTAAATTCAGAAAAAATGCAACTCTGCAAATAAGTATCTCCATGGGCTTGGATGAAATGTTGATTTAAAGACCCGGTTTCATTTTAGGAATAATTATCTCCATGGGCTTGGTTGAAATGTTGATTTGAAGACCTGGTTTCATCTTAGGAATTGATGGCCAAAGCACACAATGAAAAACACATCACAAACGAAATAAAACAAAATTGCAATGCATTCGGAAAGTTTTCAGACCCCTTGACTTTTCCACATCTTGTTATGTTACCAGCCTTATTCTAAAATCTATCAAATACATTTTTGTCCTCAATCTACATACAATAACCCGTAATGATGAAGCAAAAACAGTTTATTTTTATTTTTAATTTTAGCACAAAAAAAAACAGAAACCTTATTTACACAAGTATTCAGACCCTTTGCTATGAGACTCTCAATTGAGCTCAGGTGCATCCTGTTTCCATTCATTATCCTTAAGATGGTTCTTCAACTTGATTGGAGTCCACCTGTCGCAAAGCCAATTAATTGAACATGATTTGGAAAGGCACACACCTGTCTATATAAGGTGCCACAGTTGACGGTGCATGTCAGAGTAAAAAGGTCGAAGGAATTGTCCGTAGAGCTCTGAGACAGGATTGTGTTGAGGCACAGAACTGGGGAAGGGTCCCAAACAATGTCTGCAGCATTAAAGTTCCCCAAGAACACAGTGGCATCGATCATTCTTAAATAGAAGAAGTTTGGAACCACCAAGACTCTTCCAAGAGCTGGCTGCCCAGCTAAACTGACCAATCGGGGGAGAAGAGCCTTGGTCAGGGAGGTGACCAAGCACCCAATGGTCAATCTGACAGAGCTCTAGAGTTCCTCTGTGGAGATGGGAGAACCTTCCAGAAGGACAACAATCTCTGCAGCACTCCACCATTCAGGCCTTTATACTAGAGTGGCCAGACGGAAGCCACACCTCAGTAAAAGGCACATGACAGCCCGCTTGGAGTTTGCCAAAAGGCACCTAAAGGACACTCAGACCATGAGAAACAAGATTCTCTGGTCTGATGAAACCAATATGGAAATCTTTGGCCTGAATGCCAAGCGTCACATCTGGAGGAAACCTGGCACCATCACTCTGGTGAAGAATGGTGGTGGCAGCATCACGTTGTGGGGATGTTTTTCAGCGGCAGGGACTGGGAGACTAGTCAGGATCGAGGGAAAGATGAACGGAGCAAACTACAGAGAAATCCTTGATGAAAATAGCTGTGCGGCAACGCTCCCCATCCAACTTGGAGATGATCCATTCACCTACTTTGCGTCTCACAAAGACGGCGGTTGGAACCAAAAATCAAAAATTTGGACTCATCAGACCAAAGGACAGATTTCCACTGTCTAATAACCATTGCTTTTGTTTCTTGGCCCAAGCAAGTCTCTTCTTATTATTGGTGTCCTTTAGTAGTGGTTTCTTTGCATAAATTCGACCATGAAGGCCTGATTCACACAGTCTCCTCTAAACAGTTGATATTGAGATGTGTCTGTTACTTGAACTCTGCGAATCATTTATTGAGGCAGGTAACTCTAGCGAACTTATACTCTCCAGCAGAGGTAACTCTGGGTCTTCCTTTCCTGTGGCGGTCCTCATGAGAGCCAATTTCATCATAGCGCTTGATGGTTTTTGGGACTGCACTTGAAGAAACTTTCAAAGTTCCTGACATTTTCCGCATTGACCAACCTTCATGTCTTAAAGTAATGACGGACTGTTGTTTCTCTTTGCTTATTTGAGCTGTTCTTGATATAATATATACAGTGCCTTGCGAAAGTACTCGGCCCCCTTGAACTTTGCGACCTTTTGCCACATTTCAGGCTTCAAACATAAAGATATAAAACTGTTTTTTTTTGTGAAGAATCAACAACAAGTGGGACACAATCATGAAGTGGAACGACATTTATTGGATATTTCAAACTTTTTTAACAAAGCAAAAACTGAAAAATTGGGCGTGCAAAATTATTCAGCCCCTTTACTTTCAGTGCAGCAAACTCTCTCCAGAAGTTCAGTGAGGATCTCTGAATGATCCAATGTTGACCTAAATGACTAATTATGATAAATACAATCCACCTGTGTGTAATCAAGTCTCCGTATAAATGCACCTGCACTGTGATAGTCTCAGAGGTCCGTTAAAAGCGCAGAGAGCATCATGAAGAACAAGGAACACACCAGGCAGGTCCGAGATACTGTTGTGAAGAAGTTTAAAGCCGGATTTGGATACAAAAAGATTTCCCAAGCTTTAAACATCCCAAGGAGCACTGTGCAAGCGATAATATTGAAATGGAAGGTATCAGACCACTGCAAATCTACCAAGATCTGGCCGTCCCTCTAAACTTTCAGCCCATACAAGGAGAAGACTGATCAGAGATGCAGCCAAGAGGCCCATGATCACTCTGGATAAACTGCAGAGATCTACAGCTGAGGTGGGAGACTCTGTCCAGAGGACAACAATCAGTCGTATATTGCACAAATCTGGCCTTTATGGAAGAGTGGCAAGAAGAAAGCCATTTCTTAAAGATATCTATAAAAAGTGTTGTTTAAAGTTTGCCACAAGCCACCTGGGAGACACACCAAAAATGTGGAAGAAGGTGCTCTGGTCAGATGAAACCAAAATTGAACTTTTTGGCAACAATGCAAAACGTTATGTTTGGCGTAAAAGCAACACAGCTCATCACCCTGAACACACCATCCCCACTGTCAAACATGGTGGTGGCAGCATCATGGTTTGGGCCTGCTTTTCTTCAGCAGGGACAGGGAAGATGGTTAAAATTGATGGGAAGATGGATGGAGCCAAATACAGGACCATTCTGGAAGAAAACCTGATGGAGTCTGCAAAAGACCTGAGACTGGGACGGAGATTTGTCTTCCAACAAGACAATGATCGAAAACATAAAGCAAAATCTACAATGGAATGGTTCAAAAATAAACATATCCAGGTGTTAGAATGGCCAAGTCAAGGTCCAGACCTGAATCCAATCGAGAATCTGTGGAAAGAACTGAAAACTGCTGTTCACAAATGCTCTCCATCCAACCGCACTGAGCTCGAGCTGTTTTGCAAGGAGGAATGGGAAAAAATGTCAGTCTCTCGATGTGCAAAACTGATAGAGACATACCCCAAGCAACTTACAGCTGTAATCGCAGCAAAAGGTGGCGCTGCAAAGTATTAACTTAAGGGGGCTGAATAATTTTGCACGCCCAATTTTTCAGTTTTTGATTTGTTAAAAAAGTTTGAAATATCCAATAAATGTCGTTCCACTTTTTATTTATTTATTTTATTTATTTTACCTTTATTTAACCAGGTAGGCAAGTTGAGAACAAGTTCTCATTTACAATTGCGACCTGGCAAAGATAAAGCAAAGCAGTTTGACAGATACAACGACACAGAGTTACACATGGAGTAAAACAAACATACAGTCAATAATACAGTATAAACAAGTCTATATACAATGTGAGCAAATGAGGTGAGAAGGGAGGTAAAGGCAAAAAAGGCCATGGTGGCAAAGTAAATACAATATAGCAAGTAAAACACTGGAATGGTAGTTTTGCAATGGAAGAATGTGCGAAGTAGAAATAAAAATAATGGGGTGCAAAGGAGCAAAATAAATAAATTAATTAAAATTAAATACAGTTGGGAAAGAGGTAGTTGTTTGGGCTAAATTATAGGTGGGCTATGTACAGGTGCAGTAATCTGTGAGCTGCTCTGACAGTTGGTGCTTAAAGCTAGTGAGGGAGATAAGTGTTTCCAGTTTCAGAGATGTTTGTAGTTCGTTCCAGTCATTGGCAGCAGAGAACTGGAAGGAGAGGCGGCCAAAGAAAGAATTGGTTTTGGGGGTGACTAGAGAGATATACCTGCTGGAGCGTGAGCTACAGGTGGGAGATGCTATGGTGACCAGCGAGCTGAGATAAGGGGGGACTTTACCTAGCAGGGTCTTGTAGATGACATGGAGCCAGTGGGTTTGGCGACGAGTATGAAGCGAGGGCCAGCCAACGAGAGCGTACAGGTCGCAATGGTGGGTAGTATATGGGGCTTTGGTGACAAAACGGATTGCACTGTGATAGACTGCATCCAATTTGTTGAGTAGGGTATTGGAGGCTATTTTGTAAATGACATCGCCAAAGTCAAGGATTGGTAGGATGGTCAGTTTTACAAGGGTATGTTTGGCAGCATGAGTGAAGGATGCTTTGTTGCGAAATAGGAAGCCAATTCTAGATTTAACTTTGGATTGGAGATGTTTGATATGGGTCTGGAAGGAGAGTTTACAGTCTAACCAAACACCTAAGTATTTGTAGTTGTCCACGTATTCTAAGTCAGAGCCATCCAGAGTAGTGATGTTGGACAGGCGGGTAGGTGCAGGTAGCGATCGGTTGAAGAGCATGCATTTAGTTTTACTTGTATTTAAGAGCAATTGGAGGCCACGGAAGGAGAGTTGTATGGCATTGAAGCTTGCCTGGAGGGTTGTTAACACAGTGTCCAAAGAAGGGCCGGAAGTATACAGAATGGTGTCGTCTGCGTAGAGGTGGATCAGAGACTCACCAGCAGCAAGAGCGACCTCATTAATGTATACAGAGAAGAGAGTCGGTCCAAGAATTGAACCCTGTGGCACCCCCATAGAGACTGCCAGAGGTCCGGACAGTAGAGCCTCCGATTTGACACACTGAACTCTATCAGAGAAGTAGTTGGTGAACCAGGCGAGGCAATCATTTGAGAAACCAAGGCTGTCGACTCTGCCGATGAGGATGTGGTGATTGACAGAGTCGAAAGCCTTGGCCAGATCAATGAATACGGCTGCACAGTAATGTTTCTTATCGATGGCGGTTAAGATATCGTTTAGGACCTTGAGCGTGGCTGAGGTGCACCCATGACCAGCTCTGAAACCAGATTGCATAGCAGAGAAGGTATGGTGAGATTCGAAATGGTCGGTAATCTGTTTGTTGACTTGGCTTTCGAAGACCTTAGAAAGGCACGGTAGGATAGATATAGGTCTGTAGCAGTTTGGGTCAAGAGTGTCCCCCTTTGAAGAGGGGATGACCGCAGCTGCTTTCCAATCTTTGGGAATCTCAGACGACACGAAAGAGAGGTTGAACAGGCTAGTAATAGGGGTGGCAACAATTTCGGCAGATAATTTCAGAAAGAAAGGGTCCAGATTGTCTAGCCCGGCTGATTTGTAGGGGTCCAGATTTTGCAGCTCTTTCAGAACATCAGCTGAATGGATTTGGGAGAAGGAGAAATGGGGAAGGCTTGGGCGAGTTGCTGTTGGGGGTGCAGTGCTGTTGACCGGGGTAGGAGTAGCCAGGTGGAAAGCATGGCCAGCCGTAGAAAAATGCTTCTTGAAATTCTCAATTATGGTGGATTTATCAGTGGTGACAGTGTTTCCTATCTTCAGTGCAGGGGCAGCTGGGAGGAGGTGTTCTTATTCTCCATGGACTTTACAGTGTCCCAGAACTTTTTTGAGTTAGTGTTGCAGGAAGCAAATTTCTGCTTGAAAAAGCTAGCCTTGGCTTTTCTAACTGCCTGTGTATAATGGTTTCTTCATGTGTATAATGGCACACTTCATGATTGTGTCCCACTTGTTGTTGATTCTTCACAAGAAAATACAGTTTTATATCTTTATGTTTGAAGCCTGAAATGTGGCAAAAGGTCGCAAAGTTCAAGGGGGCCGAATACTTTCGCAAGGCACTGTATATAATATGGACTTGGACTTCTGTATACGACCCCTACTGTCACGCCCTGACCTTAGAGATCCTTTTTATTCTCTATGTTTGTTTAGGTCAGGGTGTGACTCGGGTGGGAAAGTCTATGTTTTCTGTTTCTTTGTTTTTGGCCGAGTGTGGTTCCCAATCAGAGGCAGCTGTCTATCGTTGTCTCTGATTGGGGATCACATATAAGTTGTCATTTTCCTTTTGGGTTTTGTGGGATCTTGTTTTCTGTTTAGTGTCTGTACCTGACAGAACTGTGCGCTTTCGTTTTCACCTTATTTTGTTTGAGTGTTTTTTGAAAATAAAAATCATGAACACTTTCCACGCTGCGCTTTGGTCCACTCCTTTCAACGAGAGCCGTAACACCTACCTTGTCACAACACAATTGATTGGCTCAAATGAAATAAAGAAATAAAAATAAATACATTCTACAAATACATTTTTAAGAAGGCATACCTGTTAATTGAAATGCATTCCAGGTGACTACCTCTTGAAGGTGGTTGAGAGAATGCCAAGAGTGTGCAAAGCTGTCATCAAGGCAAAGGGTGGCTACTTTGCCTTGATTATACTTTTTGGGGTTACTACATGATTCCATATGTGTTATTTCATAGGTTTGATGTCTTCAATATTATTCTACAATGTAAAAAAAGATAGAAACTAACCCTGTTCAGACATGACCAGCCATTCACTAACACCAACCCTGTTCAGACATGACCAGCCATTCACTAACACCAAACCTGTTCAGACATGACCAGCCATTCACTAACACCAACCCTGTTCAGACATGACCAGCCACCTGTTCACATGACCAGCCATTCCTAAACCCTGTTCCAGACATGACCAGCCATTCACTAACACCAAACCTGTTCAGACATGACCAGCCATTCACTAACACCAACCCTGTTCAGACATGACCAGCCATTCACTAACACCAACCCTGTCCAGACATGACCAGCCATTCACTAACACCAACCCTGTTCAGACATGACCAGCCATTCACTAACACCAAACCTGTTCAGACATGACCAGCCATTCACTAACACCAACCCAGTTCAGACATGACCAGCAATTTACCAGCCCCAACCCTGTCCAGACATGACCAACACCAACCCGGTCCAGACACAACCAGCCATTCAGCACTAGCAGGTCCTACTATACCACCTGACCCAGAGCCAAATGGTCTTGGAGGCAGGGCTCCATGTACAGATGGTCTGCCTCGCACCCTCCTGTCCAACCCCATCTTCTGCTTTCTACATTTACAATTTACTCAAATGTACTTTGGACACATGGGCCATTCAGATTTCACATCTCCAAATATGATTTACATCTGCTTACTTTGTTCAAAATACTAATGTTCATTTGTGTTGTATTCAATGTATGTGGTTAATATAATGTTTATATACATATGTGTATGTACTGTTTGTCCTTGCAACATGAGTCAAAGTGAAATCCTGAGATGGAACACTAGAGGTCTCATTACAACCGGAATCTTGTGGTCCTGGTTAGCTTTCATCAGAAAGGAGACTGATTGTAGTTAGCTTCCGTCAGAAAGGAGACTGATTGTAGTTAGCTTCCGTCAGAAAGGAGACTGATTGTAGTTAGCTTCCATCAGATAAGAGACTGTGGTCCTAGTTAGCTTCCATCAGATAAGAGACTGATCGTAGTTAGCTTCCATCAGATAAGAGACTGATTGTAGTTAGCTTCCATCAGATAAGAGACTGATCATAGTTAGCTTCCATCAGATAAGAGACTGTGGTCCTCGTTAGCTTCCATCAGATAAAAGACTGATCGTAGTTAGCTTCCATAAGATAAGAGACTGATCGTAGTTAGCTTCCATTAGATTAGAGACTGTGGTCCTAGTTAGCTTCCATCATATAAGAGACTTTGGTCCTCATTAGCTTCCATCAGATAAGAGACCGTGGTCCTCATTAGCTTCCATCAGATAAGAGACCGTGGTCCTCATTAGCTTCCATCAGATAAGAGACTGTGGTCCTCGTTAGATTCCATCAGACAAGAGACTGATCATAGTTAGCTTCCATCAGATAAGAGACTGATCATAGTTAGCTTCCATCAGAGTTAGCTTCCATCAGATAAGATACTGATCGTAGTTAGCTTCCATCAGATTAGAGACTGTGGCCCTAGTTAGCTTCCATCAGATAAGAGACTGTGGTCCTCATTAGCTTCCATCAGATAAGAGACAGTGGTCCTCGTTAGATTCCATCAGACAAGAGACTGATCATAGTTAGCTTCCATCAGATAATAGTTAGCTTCCATCAGATAAGAGACTGATCGTAGTTAGCTTCCATCGGATAAGAGACTGATCGTAGTTAGCTTCCATCAGATAAGAGACTGATCGTAGTTAGCTTCCATCAGATTAGAGACTGATCGTAGTTAGCTTCCATCAGATTAAAGACTGTGTTCCTCGTTAGCTTCCATCAGATAAGAGAATGATCGTAGTTAGCTTCCATTAGATTAGAGACTGTGGTCCTCGTTAGATTCCATCAGACAAGAGACTGATCATAGTTAGCTTCCATCAGATAAGAGACTGATCATAGTTAGCTTCCATCAGAGTTAGCTTCCATCAGATAAGAGACTGATCGTAGTTAGCGTCCATCAGATTAGAGATCAGCTTCCATCAGATAAGAGACTGTGGTCCTCATTTAGCTTCCATCAGATAAGAGACCGTGGTCCTCGTTAGATTCCATCAGACAAGAGACTGATCATAGTTAGCTTCCATCAGATAATAGTTAGCTTCCATCAGATAAGAGACTGATCGTAGTTAGCTTCCATCGGATAAGAGACTGATCGTAGTTAGCTTCCATCAGATAAGAGACTGAGGTCCTCATAGATTCCATCAGATAAGAGACTGTAGTCCTCGTTAGCTTCCATCAGATTAGAGACTGTGGTCCTCGTTAGCTATGATAGGAGACTGATAGATAGGAGACTGATAGATAGGAGACTGGTAGATAGGAGACTGGTAGATAGGATACTGATTGATAGGAGACTGATATATAGGAGACTGGTAGATAGGAGACTGATAGATAGGAGACTGATAGACAGGAGACTGGTAGATAGGAGACTGATAGATAGGAGACTGATAGATAGGAGACTGTGGTGTCGTTTGTTTAGCAGTCCCATCAAACGAGGCAGATTAATCGCTTGAACAAGTCAGTTACACTGTATATATAAATCAACAGGCTTGGAGGCAGCCCTGCCTGCTCTCCAATGAAACCCAATCCCACTCTGTTCCAGGTGCATGTCACTCTGTATCTGTACATCAGTCCTATGACTGAACCGGCCCTAGCAGATCATGTAACACTGGTGAAGATGATTTGGGGTTTGGATGTATTGATATGTCACATTATTAAGATGTCATATTAATTCATCACAAGAAGAAAACTTGCATTGAATAACTGATTGACATTCAAACTGTGATACAACAAAATAGGTCATAGGGATACAAATAAGATGTTAACCTTGATATTAGGCTCATACTAATATGCCATTAGTTTACAGCTATTGAAGTGATCATGTATTTTGTGACATGTTTAAAATCTATCTCATAGATGGGATTCTGTACGACTAAAATATACTTAAATCCTATTATTGTAAAAACTCTCAAAATGCAAGACTGAACAATGATGAATTAATTATATTTACCCTCTAATTTGTCTGTCAGAATAACCTGCCAACACTTCTACTGTTCTGTCAGTCACTGGAGATTCCATGACGCACAAGTAATGACACATTCATTACACACACAGATTAACAGTGTAGATTAGATTAGATTAGTGTAGATTAGATCCTGAACGTGAGTTATTTGTGTCTGTTTCATGTACCAGTAAACCTCATCTGCCGACCGCCTCATCCCTGGTATAACGCCATGGCGTTGGTTTATCCCTGGTATAACGCTATGGCGTTGGTTTATCCCTGGGATAGAGTGAATTATGACATTTTTGTCATAGCTCTCATACATGCAAGAACATGTCGGAGTAATAGAGTTTAGTTTATGGTACTAGACCTCCTGGAGCAATTTGTCCTCGACAACAACACATAAAGTGTTGCTTAAGTGTTGAGTAGGCCTCACTAAGAGCCCCTTGGCCAATTTCAGTTGGTTGGGGTCTGGAACAAAGATATACAGACTGTGGGATGTTGTCAATGAATGAATGCCATTCTCAAAATATACTGTAGGTTATTTGACACCAAAACTATCACATAGTCAATGATAACCCTACAGTACCTATATCTTTATGTAGACTTAAACTCAAATCTGCACATCAAGCATCAGCTACTTTACCATAGAAGTTACATATAATCTAACACAATGTATTAATTATGTCACTATAATGGCGTACTATAGTTACATTGCAACTTCTGACATTTCTAGATCTATTCTGGGAATCATATTCCTATGTCTAGATTCATTGTGGTTCATGGTGAAGAATGTGGTTATACAATAGCGTTCCACATGACATCCCCAATGACAATAGGCTACACCTTGATCAATGATAGGGGCTGATTATTAAGGAAACAGGACGTCCATGAGACCGTTATAACTGTTCCAGCAGAGATCTTCCTTCTCTTGGTGTTTATGGACTATGAGCTCTTATGGAGCACAATACACTTCTACAATAGGATGAAGAAGACAATACACAACAATGCACTGTGTGGTCTTGTCCTGTTTGATTGTTTATGTCCTGTATTGTCCTATTTTGTTTCACAACACTGCAAGAAGAATCTCCGCAAAGGAATAATGAAGTGATTCTAATCAAATCAAATCTACTCAGCAGGAGTTTCTGAGCTGACTTATGTCACACACACAAAGCTGAAGAGAACCCTCCTCTGCCTCAATCTCCATAGTTACTGAAGAGGACCCTCTTCTGTCTCTAACACCATAGTGACTGAAGAGGACCCTCTTCTGTCTCTAACACCATAGTGACTGAAGAGGACCCTCTTCTGTCTCTAACACCATAGTGACTGAAGAGAACCCTCTTCTGTCTCTAACACCATAGTGACTGAAGAGGACCCTCTTCTGTCTCTAACACCATAGTGACTGAAGATGACCCTCTTCTGTCTCTAACACCATATTACTGAAGAGAACCCTCATCTGTCTCAATCTCCCAGTGACATAGTTACTGAAGAGAACCCTCTTCTGAGTTTGGAGAACCCTCCTCTGTCTCTAACACCATAGTGACTGAAGAGAACCCTCCTCTGTCTCTAACACATAGTGACTGAAGAGAACCCTCTTCTGTTTCTAACACCATAGTGACTGAAGAGAAGACACATAGTGATTGAAGAGAACCCTCCCCAGCCTCTAACACCATAGTGACTGAAGAGAAGCCTCTTCTGTTTCTAACACCATAGTGACTGAAGAGAACCCTCCCCAGCCTCTAACACCATAGTTACTGAAGAGAACCCTCCTCTGTCTCTAACACCATAGTGACTGAAGAGAACCCTCCTCTGTCTCTAACACCATAGTGACTGAAGAGAACCCTCCTCTGTCTCTAACACCAGTGACTGAAGAGAACCCTCCTCTGTCTCTAACACCATAGTGACTGATCCTCTGTCTCTAACACCATAGTGGAAGAGAACCCTCCTCTGTCTCTAACACCATAGTGAGAAGAGAACACTGCTCACCAGTGTGAGACCTCCTCTGAACACCATAGTGGAGGTAGTCTAACACCATAGTGACTGAAGAGAACCCTCTTCTGTCTCTAACACCATAGTGACTGAAGAGAACCCTCCCCAGCCTCTAACACCATAGTGACTGAAGAGAACCCTCTTCTGACACCATAGTGACTGAAGAGAACCCTCTTCTGTCTCTAACACCATAGTGACTGAAGAGAACCCTCCCCAGCCTCTAACACCATAGTGACTGAAGAGAACCCTCTTCTGTCTCTAACACCATAGTGACTGAAGAGAACCCTCCCCAGTCTGACACCATAGTGACTGAAGGTCTGTAGTGACTGAAGAGAACTTCTGTCTCTAACACCATAGTGACTGAAGAGAAGACACTAGTGATTGAACCCTCTTCTGTCTCTAACACCATAGTGACTGAAGAGAACCCTCTTCTGTCTCTAACACCATAGTGACTGAAGAGAACCCTCTTCTGTCTCTAACACCATAGTGACTGAAGAGAACCCTCTTCTGTCTCTAACACCATAGTGACTGAAGAGAACCCTCCCCAGCCTCGAACACCATAGTGACTGAAGAGAACCCTCTTCTGTTTCTAACACCATAGTGACTGAAGAGAACCCTCCTCTGTCTCTAACACCATAGTGACTGAAGAGAACCCTCCTCTGTCTCTAACACCATAGTGACTGAAGAGTAGCCTCTAACACCATAGTGACTGAAGAGAACCTCTGTCTCTAACACCATAGTGACTGAAGAGAACCCTCCCCAGCCTCTAACACCATAGTGACTGAAGAGAACCCTCTTCTGTCTCTAACACCATAGTGACTGAAGAGGACCCTCTTCTGTCTCTAACACCATAGTGACTGCAGTCAGATAGTAGAGAGGACACTGCTCCCAGTGAGACACTATGATTGGAGGTAGTTGAGAGGACACTGCTCCCAGTGAGACACTATGATTGGAGGTAGTTGAGAGGACACTGCTCCCAGTGAGACACTATGATTGGAGGTAGTTGAGAGGACACTGCTCCCAGTGAGACATTATGATTGGAGGTAGTTGAGAGGACACTGCTCCCAGTGAGACACTATGATTGGAGGTAGTTGAGAGGACACTGCTCCCAGTGAGACACTATGATTGGAGGTAGTTGAGAGGACACTGCTCCCAGTGAGACACTATGATTGGAGGTAGTTGAGAGGACACTGCTCCCAGTGAGACACTATGATTGGAGGTAGTTGAGAGGACACTGCTCCCAGTGAGACACTATTATTGGAGGTAGTTGAGAGGACACTGCTCCCAGTGAGACACTATGATTGGAGGTAGTTGAGAGGACACTGCTCCCAGTGAGACACTATGATTGGAGGTAGTTGAGAGGACACTGCTCCCAGTGAGACACTATGATTGGAGGTAGTTGAGAGGACACTGCTCCCAGTGAGACACTATGATTGGAGGTAGTTGAGAGGACAGTGGTGCATGGTATGACCTTCCACATTGATTCCCAGACCATGTCTAAACCATCTCACAACATATTTCCCCATCACTCACTCACACATATACAGAGGTTTCCTCCCCACTAGTCTATCACAGATGTACAGTATATAGATACTGAAAGTCATTTTGAAAATGAAAGCTGTCATCTGAAGTGACTGACCAGACTGAGGCCTCGTGGGTAAATCAGAGAAAATATTCAGACCCCTTGACCTTTTCCACATTTTGTTACGCTACAGTCTTTTTCTAAAATTGATTAAATCATTTGTTTCTCTCATCAATCTACACACAATACCCAAGTGACAAAGTGAAAACAAGTATTTAGAAATGTTTGCTAATTTAGTTTAAAAAATCAAACTGAAATACCTTATTTACGTATTCAGTATTCAGACCCTTTGAAAAGAGACTCGTAATTGTAGCTCAGGTGCATCCTGTTTCCATTGGTGATCCTTGAGATGTTTCTACAACTTGATTAGAGTCCACCTGCGGTAAATTAAATTGATTGGACATGCATTGGAAAGGCACACACCTGCCAATATAAGGTCCCACAGTTGACAGTGCATGTCAGAGCAAAAACTAAGCCATGAGGTCGAAGGAATTGTCCATAGAGCTCCGAGACAGGATTGTGTCGAGGCACAGATCTGGGGAAGGGTACTAAAAAATGGTCCCCAAGAACACAGTGGCCGCCATCATTCTTAAATGGAAGAAGTTTGGAACCACCAAGACTCTTCCTTGAGCTGAGCAATTCTTGTTCTTATCCATATTTTTTAAACTTTTAAACTGTATTGTTGGTTAAGGGCTTGTAACTAAGCATTTCACTGTAAGGTCTACACCTGCATGTGACTAATACAATTTTATTTGATCATGCTGTGGGAATGTTTTTTAGCAGCAGGGACTGGGAGACTAGTAAGAATCGAGGGAAAGATGAACAGAGCAAAGTACAGAGAGATCCTTGATGAAAACCTGCTCCAGAGTGCTCAGGATCTCAGACTGGGGCGACGGCTCACCTTCCAACAGGACAACGACCCTAAGCACACAGCCAAGACAACACAGGAGTGGCTTCAGGACAAGTCTCTGAATGTCCTTGAGTGGCCCAGCCACCCAGCCCGGAATTGAACACGATCAAACATCTCTGGAGAGACCTGAAAATAGCTGTGCAACGACGCTCCCCATCCAACCTGACAGAGCTTGAGATGATCTGCAGAGAACAATGGGATGAACTCCACAAATACAGGTGTGCCAAGCTTGTAGCATCATACCCAAGAAGACTCGAGGCTGTAATCGCTGCCAAATGTGCTTCAACAAATTACTAAGTAAAGGTCTGAATAGTACTATACTTAACGCTATGGAAAGATCCAACTACCTCACAAAATAACTTTAACCCGACAAAAAAAAAAGAAAAACATATTCATCTACAGACACGGACGATGCAACACTGGAAAAGTTGTGTGAAGAGGTAGCAGGGCTGAGGGGGAGTTTGGAGTTTAGCCAGAGTGCAATTCTGACGCTCCAAGGAGATAACAAGGCACTCACAGACAAGGTCACGATTCCAACATGGAATGTCTACTCAGGGAAAACAGGATTAAGAAGGAGTCGCTACTAGACATACAAAGTTGTGGCATGCGTGAAAATCATTTTTTTTCTGGGATTCCTGAGGACGCATCCAATAATCCAGAGGGATTATATTATTATTATTGAGAGAACTCATACAATCCGCCTTGAATCTTCCAAAAGAGACTGTAAACAAGGTGGCTTTCCAGCGAGTACACAGACTTGCATCGTCACTTTAACTATACATGCATGTACATACTACCTCAATTGGGCCGACCAAACAGTGCTCCCGCACACTGGCTAACCGGGCTATCTGCATTGTGTCCCACCACCCACCACCCCCTCTTTTACGCTACTGCTACTCTCTGTCCATCATAAATGCGTAGTCACGTTAACCATATCTACATGTACATACTACCTCAATCAGCCTGACTAACCGGTGTCTGTATGTAGCCTCGCTACTTTTATAGCCTCGCTACTGTATATAGTATTTTTACTGTTGTTTTATTTCTTTACTTACCTTTTGTTCAACTAATACATTTTTTGCACTATTGGTTAGAGCCTGTAAGTAAGCATTTCACTGTAAGGTCTACACCTGTTGTATTCGGCGCACGTGACAAATAAACTTTGATTTCATTTGATTTGACTTGGAGCTCGGAGCGATAAGACAAAGGGTCCCCGACCGATCATCGCAAAATTTGAACATTACCAACAAAAGGAGCTAATCAAAAGCAGGGGAAGGAGCTTAATGGGACCAAATTCAGTCTCAATGAACAATTTCCAAGGGAGATAAACAAACGTCGTTAGAGACTGTTTCCGGGACAGAGGCAACAGAGGGAGAAGGGTAAGCGTGACTTTCTCCTTATGGACAAACTCTTTATAGATGGACAGCTATTCCGAGACAGATCCATAACACGATGGCTGTACTAGATGCTACCGGGACTTCAGGTTACGGAAAAAAAAGAATTGTAAAAATATCTGAACACTCTGAAGTGGACATGAACACACACATACTCAATTACATGCTCACTTACACATATGGACTTATACATACACACACACACACACACACGCCTAATCTCGCTCTCTTCTCTTCTCTCCTCTCCTCTCCTCTCCGTCTCTCACCTCTCTCTCCATTGTCAAACTGTTCTTTCATTTAATACGTTTCTTGTTTGTCTATATTTTTTATGTATTTGTCTACAAGTTTATATATGTTTACAACAAGCACATCGAAGATATCAGAATAGGCGCATTGGGGACTAATAACATATTACATTTGTACATAATACATTTGTACTGTAGTGAAGCCGTCTAGAGGAATGCAAGGCCTTTTTCATGATCATGTGAAACGTCAATTGCTATGGAAATGCTGGGATGTGTTTTTCAATGATGCAACTATGATGGTGATACGATATGGATTACAATTATCATCATGAACATTAAGGCTATACGCACTACATGTTACACACATATAGACACTCAACCATGCAAATTGGCAGAGTTATTATTTATTTAGACATCACACATTATAGTCTTACCCTTATACAGACATCGTACACACTTTCACTAAATCACATCCAATATCATACACATCAACCTACTCAGATTTACTACACAAATAATATCTTGCCTCACATTTCTAACATCTGTGGCATTGGCTCACAGGCAAACAGGCAAGGGAATAAAACAAATATTACTAGAACCTATTTCTTGAATTCTAAATATCAGACATTTGAAAGCTCTAGTTTTGACCTTCCATAATACCTCTGATGGCAGTAACTTTACAAGCACTAATTATGGTAAATTTAGACTGAGAAGAGTATCTAGTTAAGGTAAGGGGTGAAATAAGTATAGCCAGTTATAATTATAACGGTTTAGCAGATTATAATAAAACATCAGTCTTTACGTGGCTAAAAGAAAAGGAATATAACAAACTGTTTACTCACTCTACATCCTTAGATGAAGTTGTGTGGAAAAAGGAATGGACAGGTGAAATCATTTTCTGTCAACGACAAAGGAACTCAAAAGGTGTGATGTTATGAACTAACAAAAATTTAGATTTGAATGTGCAAATAGACAGGAATGATTCGCAAGGAAGGTAGATCTTTTTGAATATGAATGTGGACGAAAAAGAGATTTGGCTCATTAATCTATATGGTCCAAATCAGGATGATCCATACTTCTTCTAAAATATTCATACCAATTTATTGAACTTACAGACTATAACACAGTGTTAAGTACCTCAATGGACCATAAAGGTAATCACTCTACAAACTATCATCCCCGTGCCCTTAAGGAAATCACTAATATTATGGACACATTAGAAATAGGGGATATTTGTAGACTAAAAAACCCTGACCTCGTGAGATATATATGTATGAGACTTAATCAAGCTTGTCATCTTGACTACTTTCTTGTCTCTTTCTCTCTTGCATCAAAGGTTATAAAAGTTTTAATAGGAGGCAGAATGCGATCGGGTCATCATCTAATTGGCCTCTTATAGATTTTCCACGTGAACAGGGATATTGGACATTTGATGAAAGTTTACTGGAGTACAACTTATTTTTAACTAACACAAAATCATTTATAACTGAATTTTTCCAGAGTAGTATAGGTTTAGCAAATCCCCTTATTGTTTGGGATACCTTTAAATGTACCTCCAGAGTTCATTCAATTCAATATTCATCAATAATAAAAAAAAGCAGTTTCTGGCTAAAGAGACAAGACTAACAAGGGAAATACATTAACTAATACTACAGGTAGATAGCTATAAAAACGGTACTACAGAGATACAAAATAAGTTAGAGGAGAAACAAAAAAGTACTTGAGGAATCTAATGTAATCTATCACACAAATAAAGCAAACTGGATGGAATATGGAGAATATTGCACAAAATTCTTCTTGAATCTCTAATACCGGAACGCTAACAAAAATAACTTACAGAAACTCGTTACTGACGACGGAGTCATCTTTGATTCTCCGAATTATATTTTAAAAGAGGAAGCAAAATATTTTCGGCAGATATTCTCTTTTCCATCTCATCCGCTTCCACAGAAGGAAGATTATCGTAAGGAATTATTTCCAAATAATATAGCAAATGGAAAATTAAACAAATGTACAGAATGATCAGTGCTAAGGAAAAATGACAGAGGAATAACTTTTTGAGGCTATTAAATCCTTTCAGTAAAGAAAAATCCTAGGGCTTAATGGCATAACGGTAGAGGTACAGTATATCAAGCCTTTTTTGATATACTAAAAACTCCATTGTTAGATTGTTTTAACTATTCCTATAGAAATGGTAGTCTGTCGGGTACTCAGCAGGAAGGTCTGATTTCTCTATTATTATAACAAGACCCAGATGGAAAATATAAAGACCCAGTCTATCTAGAAAACTGGAGGTCTCTTACACTTCAATGTCGTGATGCAAAAATACTAGTGAAATGCATAGCACTCAGAATTTAAAGTGTTTTACCAGGTATTGTTCATCCTGATCAGACAGGTTTTTTTACATGGTTGATACATTGGAGATAATATATGACAACTACTAGAAATAATGGAACATCAAGAAACATCTAAGAAGCCAGGCCTGGTATTTATAGTGGATTTTGAAAAGGTATTTGATAAAGTAAGACTGGATTTTATTCATAAATGCCTGGATTTTTTCAATTTCGGTGATTCTCTCATAACATGGGTAAAAATAATGTATAGCAACCACAGGGATAAAATAGTAAATACCGGCTACTTCTCAGAGAGTTTTGAATTGTCAAGAGGAGTTAAACAAGGGTGTCCGCTGTCAACATATGTATTCGTTATGGCCATCGAAATGCTAGCTATTAAAATCAGATCCAATAACAACATTAGAGGATTAGAAATCGAAGGCTTCAAAACAAAGGTGTCCATGTATGCCGATGACTCAAGTTTATATTAAGTCCGCAAGCTAGATCCCTGCAATGTCTCATTGAAGATCTAGATAACTTTTCTGTACTCTCTGGACTAAAACCTAATTATGATAAGTGTACAATATTATGTATTGGATCTTTTTAAAAATACAACTTTTACATTACCCTGCAGTTTACCTATAAAATGGGCTGATGATGAAGTAGACATACTTGGTATTCAAATCACAAAATATATAAATAAGCTCTCCACAATGAATTTCAATAGAAAACTTGTAAAAATAGACAAGATCCTGCAACCATGGAGAGGTAAGTACCTGTCCATTTATGGAAAAATGGCCCTGATTAACTCCTTAGTCATATCTCAGTTTACTCACTTACTTATGGCGCTGCCTACTCCTGATGATTCTTTTATCAAATCATATGAGCAAAAAATATTTCGCTTTATCTGGGACGCTAAACCAGACAAATAAAACGTGCCTATCTATATTATGAATTGGGTGGGTTGAGATTATTAAATATAAAAGCACTAAACCTCTCTCTAAAAACTTTACTCATTCAAAAGTTTTACTTGAACCGTAAATGGTTCTCAAGTAAATTACTAAGGGAAGCTCATCCATTGTTTAAAAATTGCCTTTTTGCTTTTGTGCAGATTGCCATGTCTCATTTCAATTAATTGAAAATTATACTTTTTCAAAGTATCTCTCTTTTTCAAACAAGCATTGCAGAGCTGGCTGCAATTTCAATTTCATCCCCCTGAAAAGTTAGAACAAATATTATGGTTGAACTCAAATGTGCTGGTTGATAAAATACCTGTATATATGGGAAAGATGTTTGAAACGGGTATTTTGTTCTTACATGATATTGTAAATTGGAATGGTAGAGTTATATCCTTCATGGAGTTATCAATTATTGTACGGGAAGGTCTGTTCAATCCAAGTGTACAACCGATTGATTACAGCGTTACCCCAAACATGGAGGTGGCAGGTGGCAGCGGGAGGAGGAAGGGAACTGGTCTGTCTGCCCAATATAAAGGATCAAAACTGGAGGAGGCAGGTGGCAGTGGGAGGAGGCAGGGAACTGGTCTGTCTGCCCAATATAAAGGATCAAAACTGGAGGAGGCAGGTGGCAGTGGGAGGAGGCAAGGAACTGGTCTGTCTGCCCAATATAAAGGATCAAAACTGGAGGAGGCAGGTGGCAGTGGGAGGAGGCAGGGAACTGGTCTGTCTGCCCAATATAAAGGATCAAAACTGGAGGAGGCAGGTGGCAGTGGGAGGAGGCAAGGAACTGGTCTGTCTGCCCAATATAAAGGATCAAAACTGGAGGAGGCAGGTGGCAGTGGGAGGAGGCAAGGAACTGGTCTGTCTGCCCAATATAAAGGATCAAACCTGGAGGAGGCAGGTGGTAGTGGGAGGAGGCAAGGAACTGGTCTGTCTGCCCAATATAGAGGATCAAACCTGG
The DNA here is from genome assembly GCF_018296145.1 of Oncorhynchus tshawytscha. Lineage (NCBI taxonomy): Eukaryota > Metazoa > Chordata > Actinopteri > Salmoniformes > Salmonidae > Oncorhynchus > Oncorhynchus tshawytscha. The sequence continues at coordinate 81,875,626 of NC_056436.1, read as the reverse complement.
AGGAGGCAGGTGGTAGCGGGAGGAGGCAGGGAACTGGTCTGTCTGCCCAATATAAAGGATCAAAACTGGTCGAGGAATAAAAATAACATAAATAGGAAAGTATACCAGTTTCATTTGATTTCATACCGATTCCATGGTACAGGGTGTATGAGTTGATATATAAAACAAGATTCAAGACTTCGTGCTTTTCAGCTAAAATTATTGTATGGAATTCTTGCCACCAACAAAATGTTGAATATTTGGGGCATAAAATCATCAAAGCTCTGCAGATTTTGTTGTGAGGATACAGAATCAATAGACCATTTATTTTGGTATTGCCCTCAGGTAGCCTGTTTCTGGTCTCAGGTTCAGGACTGGCTGAAAATGCATAACATTGATCTAAAATTAACCCTAGAAATAATACTGTTCGCAGATCTGGAGAGAACGGGTCAGTCAATTAAGAATATAATAACACTATTAGTAAAATTATTTATCTTCAACTCGCAATCTGTGGATTTTATTAGATTAGACAGATTGAAATTGTACGTTAAACATCACAGCATAGTTGAAAGATATATGTTGCGTAGAAATCCAAAGAGGGTGGCCAGCAGAGATAGGTGGGATGGGCTGAGGGTGACCAGCAGAGATAGATGGGATGGGCTGAGGGTGGCCAGCAGAGATAGATGGGATGGGCTGAGGGTGGCCAGCAGAGATAGATGGGATGGCCAGCAGAGATAGATTTAAAGTATTCTTGTGGGAGGGGTCTCGAATGGTTGAGGGACAGCTATTGGGGAACTGTGGGGGGGACCTTGGAGTGTTCGGGTTCACGTTTTTTTGCCTGGTGAGGGATCTGTCAACGTGCCCTTGAGCAGGGCATTGACCCTGGATGCTTCTGTGTGTCGCTCTGAATGGGAGTCTGTTGGATGACTGGTGTGGTGCAGTTGTTGAGCGGCTTGACTGCAAGTATATTGTTTGTTTCAGATATTCAATAAAAATACATTTAAAAGGGTCTGAATACTTATGTAAATGTAAAATTGCAGATGTTTTATATTTAATACATTTGCAAACATTTCTAAAAATCAGTTCTTGCTTTGTCATTATGGAGTATTGACTGTAGGTTGGTGAGGGAAAAAACTATTTAATCCATTTTAGAATAAGGCTGTAACGTAACAAAATGTGGAAAAAGTCAAGGGGTCTGAATATTTTCAGAATGCACTGTAAGTTCCACTTCCCTCAGAACAGTGATAGACGTGGCCTGACCACATTCTGTCCATGACAGCATCACAGACACGTCTAGCACCTCATCATTCTGTCCATGACAACATCACAGAGACACATCTAGCACCTCATCATTCTGTCCATGACAACATCACAGAGTCACGTCTAGCACCTCATCATTCTGCGTGCGCAACATCACAGAGACACGTCTAGCACCTCATCATTCTGTCCACGACAACATCACAGAGTGACGTCTAGCACCTCATCATTCTGTCCATGACAACATCACAGAGACACGTCTAGCACCTCATCATTCTGCGTGCGCAACATCACAGAGTCACGTCTAGCACCTGATCATTCTGTCCATGACAACATCACACGTCTAGCACCTCATCATTCTGCGTGCGCAACATCACAGAGTCACGTCTAGCACCTCACCATTCTGCGTGCGCAACATCACAGAGTCACGTCTAGCACCTGATCATTCTGTCCATGACAACATCAACATCATCATTCTGTCCATGACAACATCACAGAGTCACGTCTAGCACCTCATCATTCTGCGTGCGCAACATGACAAGCACCTCATCATTCTGTCCAGACAACATCACACGTCTAGCACCTCATCATTCTGTCCATGACAACATTCTAGCACCTCATCATTCTGCGTGCGCAACATCACAGAGTCACGTCTAGCACCTGATCATTCTGTCCATGACAACATCATAGAGACACGTCTAGCACCTCATCATTCTGCGTGCGCAACATCACAGAGTCACGTCTAGCACCTCATCATTCTGCGTGCGCAACATCACAGAGTCACGTCTAGCACCTCATCATTCTGCGTGCGCAACATCACAGAGTCACGTCTAGCACCTCATCATTCTGCGTGCGCAACATCACAGAGACATGTCTAGCACCTCTCATCATTCTAGCACCTGATCATTCTGTCCATGACAACATCATAGAGACACGTCTAGCACCTCATCATTCTGCGTGCGCAACATCACAGAGTCACGTCTAGCACCTCACCTCGCAACATCACAGAGTCATTCATCATTCTGCGTGAGCAACATCACAGAGTCACGTCTAGCACCTCATCATTCTGCGTGCGCAACATCACAGAGTCACGTCTAGCACCTCACCATTCTGCGTGCGCAACATCACAGAGACATGTCTAGCACCTCATCATTCTGCGTGAGCAACATCCCAGAGACACGTCTAGCACCCGATCATTCTGTCCATGACAACATCACAGAGACACGTCTAGCACCTCATCATTCTGCGTGCGCAACATCACAGAGAGACTCATCATTCATTTGAGTTCACTCACTCTGTCTGTCAGATGCTTTTCAGCTCCCAGGCATTAGAAACAGTTTAGAGGTAAATCGTCATTCCGTCAAAGAGACATGGGGAGGTTTTTTTTTTCTGCGACAATTGATATGAACACTTGTACAGGATTGACATAGAGCATTATTTACATAACAAGTTATTAGATCATGACAATGGCATTTAGTGATGCAATATAATGTGACATTATGCTAGACCTTTGACATTATGGGAAATGGCAATTACATTTTGTAATGCCAATTACTAGACATAGAACTTTATTAAACATAATGAAACATAATGACAAAAGAAGAAAAGATAACTAAGCCTAACGTGTTTTCAAGCGTTCATGTTTTTCTAATTCATCAAACAAAAAGACATTTCCTTCCTTCAAATACAACAGTGTCAAACAAGCGAGAGGACAGACAGACAAACAAACAAGTCATCAACATAAAGACCAGCTGCAAAACAAACAGAGCAGGAGCACTGAGGTGTTTAAGGTTTAATGCTGTTTCCCCGGGGACCCGTTTGGGCTGGTTACAGCCCCACGCCCTCCTGGGAGAGCAATGGAAACATACGCCACCACAGGAACACCCTAGGGCCTTCAGGAGGAGGAGGAGGAGATGCATCCTTCCCTCCTTCCCTCTGGCTGGGGGAAGACAAAGGTAGAGGCGTTCTTCTAGGCCCTGACACCTGTCAACACATTAGGTGTCAAATAAACAGCCTTTCAACCTGGTCCAGCAGGTAAACCCAGTAGATGAAAGTGCCAGTCTTCTGACAGGCTGGGCTGGGTGTGTATCTGGCAGAATCAGCTCCAAGACCAGGTTGAAGAATGATGATCAGACCTGGAGAACATGCCAGAGGAGCTGTGATATGGTGTGTTATATTCAGATACAGTCTCTGAAGAGAGAGTCCAGGAGACTGGCAGTAGGAGATAGGCCTATAGAGAATGGTAGTAGGAGACAGGCCCATAGAGACTGGTAGTAGGAGACAGGCCTGTAGAGACTGGTAGTAGGAGACAGGCCTGTAGAGACTGGTAGTAGGAGACAGGCCTATAGAGAATGGTAGTAGGAGACAGGCCCATAGAGACTGGTAGTAGGAGACAGGCCCGTAGAGACTGGTAGTAGGAGACAGGCCTGTAGAGACTGGACTAGTAGTAGGAGACAGGCCTGTAGAGACTGTAGAGGAGACAGGCCTGTAGAGACTGGTAGTAGGAGACAGGCCTGTAGAGACTGGTAGTAGGAGACAGGCCTGTAGAGACTGGTAGTAGGAGACAGGCCTGTAGAGACTGGTAGTAGGAGACAGGCCTGTAGAGACTGGTAGTAGGAGACAGGCCTGTAGAGACTGGTAGTAGGAGACAGGCCTGTAGAGACTAGTAGGAGACAGGCCTGTAGAGACTGGTAGTAGGAGACAGGCCCGTAGAGACTGGTAGTAGGAGACAGGCCCGTAGAGAATGGTAGTAGGAGACAGGCCCATAGAGACTGGTAGTAGGAGACAGGCCTATAGAGAATGGTAGTAGGAGACAGGCCCATAGAGACTGGTAGTAGGAGACAGGCCCATAGAGACTGGTAGTAGGAGACAGGCCTGTAGAGACTGGTAGTAGGAGACAGGCCTGTAGAGACTGGTAGTAGGAGACAGGCCTGTAGAGACTGGTAGTAGGAGACAGGCCTGTAGAGACTGGTAGTAGGAGACAGGCCTGTAGAGACTGGTAGTAGGAGACAGGCCTGTAGAGACTGGTAGTAGGAGACAGGCATGTAGAGACTGGTAGTAGGAGACAGGCCTGTAGAGACTGGTAGTAGGAGACAGGCCTGTAGAGACTGGTAGTAGGAGACAGGCCTGTAGAGACTGGTAGTAGGAGACAGGCCCATAGAGACTGGTAGTAGGAGACAGGCCCATAGAGACTGGTAGTAGGAGACAGGCCCATAGAGACTGGTAGTAGGAGACAGGCCCAGGCCTAGATCCAGTCTGTTGGGGTGCTTCTAGATCCAGTCTGTTGGAGTGCTTGGTGAAAACCAACCTTAAGTCAGTAGGTGTAATTCAAATAAAAACAAACACTGGCTAGCTAGCATTAGCTAGCTTGTTGACAACGCTGATTTTCAGAAATCTACGGGGAGGAATCCAATTCATGATATACGACTTGATCTGCACTCATTTAGCTATTGAAAAATAAAAAGCATAAAAATATTGACAGAAAAATCATAAAAAATTATGAAATATGTACAGAATTTACATGAGCTCTCTGCCTAGGCTGCCACTAGGTGCCATGGCAACTACAGCAAAATAGTTATTCATTATAGTTGTACTGCAGAAGAATGTGTTACCATTATTATTTTCTCTTGCATAATGTTGATGTCTGTCGGTCCAGTATTTATTCTTAAAATATGCATTTGTCTGTTTGTCCAAATGTTATTTAAGCTAAGCAGCCTACTCACGTCTGCCACATAAAAACTTATTTTCCACTCTGAGGAGCTGAGGGGATGATGCCTGAAGCTGTCACAGACTGCCTTGTCAGGTATAACACTAACTCTGGGTTTATGGCTACTTAGGTGGTAATATATCGTTCCAGAATTCCACAGGTGTCTCTTCCCTTCCCAATTTGGTCTGGATCAGATAAGGAATCTCTCCCAGCCAGTCCCTCTGCTCTCTTTCCTCCATCAGTTGCTGCTCGACTCTGCTGTCCGCCCCTCAGCCCCCTACCCCCTACCCTCTGCTCCAGGTCTAGCTGTGTGGAGAGAAAGGCTGTATCAGACAGGAAGGAAATGTGAAAATAATGATATATTTAACAGAGTCACCTTTCCATAAATCCACAGACACATGACTGTTTCTCAAATGGAACGCCATTCCCTGTGTAGTGCACAGGGCCCATAGATCAGGGCCCATAGGGTAGGGGTCAAGAGTAGTCCTTTTAAAAAGGTAATAGGGTACCATTTGGGATGCAGCCACAGTCAATCAAATCAAACTTTATTGTTCACATGCGACGAATACAACGGGGTAGTAGACCTTTACAGGGAAATGCTAACTGACAAGCCCTGAACCAACAATGCGGTTTTAAGAAAAATAAAAGTGTTAAGAAAGTATTTACTAAAAATAAACTGAAGTAAAAATAATAATAATAGAAAATAAACCAATAAAAAAAATAGAAAAAGAACAAATAATTAAAGAGCAGCAGTAAAATAACAGTCGCGAGGCTACATACAGGGTGTACCGGTACAGAGTCAATGTGGAGGCTATATACAGGGGGTACCGGTACAGAGTCAATGTGGAGGCTATATACAGGGTGTACCGGTACAGAGTCAATGTGGAGACTATATACAGGGGGTACCGGTACAGAGTCAATGTGGAGACTATATACAGGGGTACCGGTACAGAGTCAATGTGGAGGCTATATACAGGGGTACCGGTACAGAGTCAATGTGGAGGCTACATACAGGGGGTACCGGTACAGAGTCAATGTGGAGGCTATATACAGGGGTACCGGTACAGAGTCAATGTGGAGACTATATACAGGGGGTACCGGTACAGAGTCAATGTGGAGGCTACATACAGGGTGTACCGGTACAGAGTCAATGTGGAGGCTATATACAGGGGGTACCGGTACAGAGTCAATGTGGAGACTATATACAGGGGTACCGGTACAGAGTCAATGTGGAGGCTATATACAGGGTGTACCGGTACAGAGTCAATGTGGAGGCTACAGGGTGTATACAGGGTGTACCGGTACAGAGTCAATGTGGAGGCTATATACAGGGGGTACCGGTACAGAGTCAATGTGGAGGCTATATACAGGGTGTACCGGTACAGAGTCAATGTGGAGGCTATATACAGGGTGTACCGGTACAGAGTCAATGTGGAGGCTATATACAGGGTGTACCGGTACAGAGTCAATGTGGAGGCTATATACAGGGTGTACCGGTACAGAGTCAATGTGGAGGCTATATACAGGGTGTACCGGTACAGAGTCAATGTGGAGGCTATATACAGGGGTACCGGTACAGAGTCAATGTGGAGGCTATATACAGGGGTACCGGTACAGAGTCAATGTGGAGGCTATATACAGGGTGTACCGGTACAGAGTCAATGTGGAGACTATATACAGGGGTACCGGTACAGAGTCAATGTGGAGGCTATATACAGGGGTACCGGTACAGAGTCAATGTGGAGGCTACATACAGGGTGTACCGGTACAGAGTCAATGTGGAGACTATATACAGGGGGTACCGGTACAGAGTCAATGTGGAGACTATATACAGGGTGTACAGGTACAGAGTCAATGTGGAGACTATATACAGCGGGTACCGGTACAGAGTCAATGTGGAGGCTATATACAGGGGGTACAGGTACAGAGTCAATGTGGAGGCTATATACAGCGGGTACCGGTACAGAGTCAATGTGGAGGCTATATACAGGGGTACCGGTACAGAGTCAATGTGGAGGCTATATAACAGGGTGTACCGGTACAGAGTCAATGTGGAGACTATATACAGGGGTACCGGTACAGAGTCAATGTGGAGACTATATACAGGGTGTACCGGTACAGAGTCAATGTGGAGACTATATACAGGGGTACCGGTACAGAGTCAATGTGGAGGCTATATACAGGGGTACCGGTACAGAGTCAATGTGGAGGCTATATACAGGGGTACCGGTACAGAGTCAATGTGGAGGCTATATACAGGGGTACCGGTACAGAGTCAATGTGGAGACTATATACAGGGGTACCGGTACAGAGTCCATGTGAGAGGCTATATACAGGGGTACCGGTACAGAGTCAATGTGGAGGCTATATACAGGGGGTACCGGTACAGAGTCAATGTGGAGGCTATATACAGGGGGTACCGGTACAGAGTCAATGTGGAGGCTATATACAGGGGGTACCGGTACAGAGTCAATGTGGAGGCTATATACAGGGGTACCGGTACAGAGTCAATGTGGAGGCTATATACAGGGGGGGTACCGGTACAGAGTCAATGTGGAGGCTATATACAGGGGGTACCGGTACAGAGTCAATGTGGAGGCTATATACAGGGGGTACCGGTACAGAGTCAATGTGGAGGCTATATACAGGGGTACCGGTACAGAGTCAATGTGGAGGCTATATACAGGGGGTACCGGTACAGAGTCAATGTGGAGGCTATATACAGGGGTACCGGTACAGAGTCAATGTGGAGGCTATATACAGGGGGTACCGGTACAGAGTCAATGTGGAGGCTATATACAGGGGTACCGGTACAGAGTCAATGTGGAGACTATATACAGGGGGTACCGGTACAGAGTCCATGTGGAGGCTATATACAGGGGTACCGGTACAGAGTCCATGTGAGGAGGCTATATACAGGGGGTACCGGTACAGAGTCCATGTGAGGAGGCTATATACAGGGGGTACCGGTACAGAGTCCATGTGAGGAGACTATATACAGGGGGTACCGGTACAGAGTCCATGTGAGGAGGCTATATACAGGGGGTACCGGTACAGAGTCAATGTGGAGGCTATATACAGGGGGTACCGGTACAGAGTCAATGTGGAGACTATATACAGGGGGTACCGGTACAGAGTCAATACAGGGGGTACCGGTACAGAGAGACTATATACAGGGGGTACCGGTACAGAGTCAATGTGGAGGCTATATACAGGGGTACCGGTACAGAGTCAATGTGGAGGCTATATACAGGGGGTACCGTACAGAGTCAATGTGGAGGCTATATACAGGGGTTACCGGTACAGAGTCAATGTGGAGGCTATATACAGGGGTTACCGGTACAGAGTCAATGTGGAGACTATATACAGGGGTACCGGTACAGAGTCAATGTGGAGGCTATATACAGGGGGTACCGGTACAGAGTCAATGTGGAGGCTATATACAGGGGTACCGGTACAGAGTCAATGTGGAGGCTATATACAGGGGGTACCGGTACAGAGCCAATGTGGAGGCTATATACAGGGGGTACCGGTACAGAGTCAATGTGGAGGCTTTATACAGGGGGTACCGTTACAGAGTCAATGTGCGTGGGTACAGGTTAGTCGAGGTAATTGAGGTAATGTGTACATGCAGGTAGAGGCAAAGTGACTATGCATTGATAATAAACAGAGAGTAGCAGCAGGGGCGGGGTGGGGACAATTCAAATAGTCCGGGAAGCCATTTGATTAGCTGTTCAGGAGTCTTGTGGCTTGGGGTTAAAAGCTGTTAAGAAGCCTCTTGGACAGTACCTCCATCCAGTCCATTAGAGGTGGTCTGTTCCTACAGACGTATGGAAATGACCCAATACGTGCAGAGACTAGCAACAGAAACTACTCTTTAAGGACAGGTATGTTACAGTGGTGAGTTGATGACTGTAGTGAAAGGTATTGGACGGGGGAGGCCTATGCCAGTTGAGGGTAAGCGCAGTTGCGACATGATGCGGCCTCAAATTGTTTCCTATAAGATGTCTATTTACCTGTGGTTGATATTTGAGACAAATTACTACATCCCAAATGGCACTCTATTCCTTACATAGTACACTACATAGGGCATAGGGTGCCTTTTTGGATGCATTTTGCCCCCTATTTCTGTGCCCAGTCAACATATTTCATTGACAATAACCACATTTCCATCCACAGTTTTTATCAGAGTAAAGTCATACTTCTGTGCGTACCACCTCATCACCTAATTTTATCCGCACATATTTTTTATGCAGATTTTGAATATTCGCATGAAAATATGTCGCCAATTGGACAGAAACCTAGCTAGTATCCCTAAATGCACGCAGTAGCGATCACATGCAATCACATGTACCTCAGGAAACAGAGATGTTATGTTAGCATAATGCAGTGGTTCACAAACTTTTTTTTGCTTCGTGACCCACCAATCGAGGTGTCTTTTGAGTCGCCCATAAGGGCTGAACGGTGGGAAACAAACACAGATCAAAGAATAAATAGAAAATATTATCATGGCAGCAGAGGGACAATTTTGCAGTTTGAAAACTAAGCTTCTGCGATTCCACACGTCTTGCCCTGGAGCTGAGATAAAATGCTGCAGTTTGAAAGCTAATTTCCTGCGATTCTGCACATTTTGACATGGCTAATGTGGTGTCTTTTTATGCTTAAAACATTTCCTGCCAACGTCAATGGGAGCCGGATTGCTTTTATTTAGTTGATTGTAAATTCACCTACTTGGTTTTAGTCATTTTACGTTTACACTGAAATCATTTTTCTATCCTGAAAATTGTATTAAAATATATAATTTACTGTATATATATATATATATATATATATATATTTATTTTGCAATGCACAAACGTCCTCCCGCTCCCCACTTGGACCCCTGCCCCCGACCGACAGTTTGGGAACTTGTTGCTAATGTAGATTTCAACATTGTGGGCAGATCTGTACACTTTATTCAATAGGGTCTGATGGGAGACGTTGCTAATGTACACTAATGTATTTGTGTGTCTGACTCTGCCCTAAAATGACATGTTGTGCGTCAATAGCATGTTTTTTTATAGTAACTTTAGCAGGGATGGTAGTGTGCCGAGGTGTCAATTATCTATCTAGACCAACCCTAAACTGCCTAACACACACCTATCTTCTGGAGTGAACCCAACAAATCTGAAATAATTGTATCAAAACCTTTTTTTAACAGAACAGGATAACAGGAAGTAATTTAAGTATCAATAAACACAATGCAACTAAATACAACATACCACAATGTTGTTGGCTTGAGACTTTGTTGAACCTAGCATTTGATCACGCCTGTCGTTCTTTTGTCTTAAAGATACAGTATACCTTTGGGTAGACTGGAACTCTGTTCCAAAGGCCACACTATTGAGAATGTGTCACATTCTGACCATAGTTCTTTTGTGTTTTCCTTGTTTTAGTGTTGGTCAGGACGTGAGCTGGGTGGGCATTCTATGTTGTGTGTCTAGTTTGTCCGTTTCTATGTATGGCCTGATATGGTTCTCAATCAGAGGCAGGTGTTAGTCATTGTCTATGATTGGGAACCGTATTTAGGTAGCCTGTTTTGTGTTGGGTTTTGTGGGTGGTTGTTTCCTGTCTTTGTGTTCTCTGCACCAGATAGGACTGTTTCAGGTTTTGCCATGTTTGTTGTTTTTGTAATGGTTCATGTTTAGTTTCTCTCTATTAAAAGCCATGAACACTAACCACGCTGCGCTTTGGTCCTCTCCTTCAACGGAAGAAAAATGTTACAGAATGAAGCTTTATATTAGGATGTATATATTAACATTCTAGTCTGGTGGCGTAGTCTCACACCTAGTCATTATAGAATCCTAACTCTTAACAGTAGGAGAGATTTAACAAAGTGAGATAACGTCTTAAGCATTACCAATTTATAGACCAAACATCTTTCCCAATTGTATGACGCCAAAGCTCTGACGTTTGGCCAAACATATGAAATGACTGCTGAAGAAATCCAGCCACAGATTTCAGGGAAACCTAGATGTTATTTAGCCATGAAGGGATCTTAGTCACACTGAGATTATCTTAAATACAGTTGTATCATGAATATTTTGGCTGGCTCGTAGAGCTCTCATCCCAAGCCCTAACTTGCACGATTTACCTCATCATCAACAGACTATCAACTATTTAGCCATTAGTAATGTTTAAAATGTAAAAACCCTTCAATGTCAGGTGGTTTGGTGTCTGACAATTCATAACTGACAGATTAGCTTGAGAAGAAAACACTACAGTCTCAATTTTCTTGCTCAAGGCTCAATCATCGTTTTGCCCCGACACCTCTCTCTTGTCGGCTTAGTTAAGATAATATTGTGACATATGCATATCCTTGCTTCAAGATCCTGAGCTACAGGCAGTTAGATTTGGATATGTCTTTTTTAGGCAAATATATATATATATATATTTTTTTAAGGTTCCGATCCTTAAGAGGTTTTAAGATAATATGGTGAATATGGTGTGCATATCATTGCTTCAAGAGAAGTTTTAAGAGGTTTTAAGGGGTTTTAAGAGGGTTTTAAGGGGTTTTAAGAGGGTCTTAAGGGGTTTTAAGAGGGTTTTAAGAGGGTTTTAAGGGGTTTTAAGAGGGTTCTAAGGGGTTTTAAGAGGTTTTAAGAGGGTTTTAAGAGGGGTTTAATGGGTTTTAAGAGGGTTCTAAGGTGTTTTAAGAGGTTTTAAGAGGGTTTTAAGAGGGTTTTAAGCGGTTTAAGAGGGTTCTAAGGGGTTTTAAGAGGTTTTAATAGGGTTTTAAGAGGGTTCTAAGGGGTTTTAAGAGGTTTTAACAGGATTTTAAGAGGGTTTTAAGGGGTTTTAAGAGGGTTCTAAGGGGTTTTAAGAGGTTTTAAGAGGGTTCTAAGGGGTTTTAAGAGGTTTTAAGGGGTTTTAGGAGGGTTTTAAGAGGGTTTTAAGGGGTTTTAAGGGGTTTTAAGGGGTTTTAAGGGGTTTTAAGAGGTTTTAATGCGTTTTAAGGGGTTTTAAGAGGGTTTTAAGGGGTTTTAAGAGGGTCTTAAGGGGTTTTAAGAGGGTTTTAAGAGGGTTTTAAGGGGTTTTAAGAGGTTTTAAGGGGTTTTAAGGGTTTTAAGAGGGTTTTAAGAGGGTTTTAAGGGTTTTAAGAGGGTTTTAAGGGGTTTTAAGAGGTTTTAATGGGTTTTAAGGGGTTTTAAGAGGGTTTTAAGGGGTTTTAAGAGGGTCTTAAGGGGTTTTAAGAGGGTTTTAAGAGGGTTTTAAGGGGTTTTAAGAGGGTTCTAAGGGGTTTTAAGAGGTTTTAAGAGGGTTTTAAGAGGGGTTTAATGGGTTTTAAGAGGGTTCTAAGGTGTTTTAAGAGGTTTTAAGAGGGTTTTAAGAGGGTTTTAAGGGGTTTAAGAGGGTTCTAAGGGGTTTTAAGAGGTTTTAATAGGGTTTTAAGAGGGTTCTAAGGGGTTTTAAGAGGTTTTAACAGGATTTTAAGAGGGTTTTAAGGGGTTTTAAGAGGGTTCTAAGGGGTTTTAAGAGGTTTTAAGAGGGTTCTAAGGAGATTTAAGAGGGTTTTAAGAGGGTTTTAAGAGGGTTTAAGATGTATTAAGAGGGTTTAAGATGTTTTAAGAGGGTTTAAGGGGTTTTAAGGGGTTTTAAGAGGTTTTAAGGGGCTTTAAGATAATATGGTGACATGGTTGTGCAACTGGATAATTCCAAGGTACCGGTCTAAATTGAGGATTGCATTATACACACGTCATACTTAGGATGTACTTTCGTTCTATGTACTTTATATAGAAATATATACCATACTTTCTTTCTATATACTTTATAATGAAATATATACTATACTTTCTTTCTATATACTTTATAATGAAATATATACTATACTTTCTTTCTTTCTTCCTTTCAATCATAGGATGTATCTTGGTATTGTATTTGCTCTCGTCTTTAGACATCGAAGACTTCGAAACTTCAACATTTATATACCATGATAGTAGAAAGACAAGAGAAAATAAGCCAAGAAAGACATTGTGTTGAGAGAATATTGACCCCAGGTTGAGACAGACAGGTTGAGACAGACAGGTCAGACAGACAGGTTGAGACAGACAGGTTGAGACAGACAGGTCAGACAGACAGGTTGAGACAGACGGGTGATACAGACAGGTTGAGACAGACAGGTTGAGACAGACAGGTTGAGACAGACAGACAGGTTGAGACAGACAGGTTGAGACAGACAGGTTGAGACAGGTCAGAAAGGCAGGTTGAGACAGACAGGTCAGACAGGTCAGACAGACAGGTTGAGACAGACAGGTTGAGACAGACAGATCAGACAGACAGGTCAGACAGACAGGTTGAGACAGACAGGTGAGACAGACAGATGAGACAGACAGGTCAGACAGACAGGTTGAGACAGACAGGTTGAGACAGACAGGTCAGACAGACAGGTGAGACAGACAGGTCAGACAGACAGGTTGAGACAGACAGGTCAGACAGACAGGTTGAGACAGACAGGTTGAGACAGACAGGTTGAGACAGACAGATCAGACAGACAGGTCAGACAGACAGGTTGAGACAGACAGGTTGAGACAGACAGGTCAGACAGACAGGTCAGACAGACAGGCCAGACAGACAGGTTGAGATGGGGCAGAGACAACACAACACCACCTCTTAGTTTTCTGTCATAATAGCTGTTGTATTTTGATTGGGTATCTGACTGGCTGCTTCACCCTGGATGAGTACAGTAAAGAAGCAAGTAAAAGACTAGAGGAGAGAGCTGTGAGATCCGGCTCAGTATAATGCTTTCATTTGTGGTTATGCTACAAGCCTCACTTGAAACCAGCAGGCCCGATTGAGCACAGACAATGGGAAGTCATCACGCCCGTCTCCCTCTGCAAACACAGGGACGATTAGGGAATCAAAGATGTGAGAACTGACTGTGACTGAAATGAAAAGCGAGTCTGTCAACTCTTTACGCAAACATCACCAACGCTAAACAGAAACCATTGTAATGGAACATGGTAATGGTGTGTGTGTGTGTGTGTGTGTGCGCGCGTGCGTGCGTGCGTGTGCGTGTGTGTGTGCATGCATTTGCCTGTATCCGTGATGAGCTATCGTCTACAGAGACTAGTCTCCACACAGAAGCCACAGATGGGAGAGTGATTTTTTTCCCATTTAGCTGTGTCAGTCAAGGAGAGAGAGAGAGAGAGAGAGAGAGAGAGAGAGAGAGAGAGAGAGAGAGAGAGAGAGAGAGACAGAGAGAGAGAGAGAGAGAGAGAGACAGAGAGAGAGAGAGAGAGAGAGAGACACAGAGAGAGAGAGACAGAGAGAGAGAGACAGAGAGAGAGAGAGAGAGACACAGAGAGAGAGAGAGACAGAGAGAGAGAGAGAGAGAGACAGGGGAGAGAGAGAGAGAGAGACAGAGGGTGGAGAGTGGTTAATCCTGAATTAAACGAGAGGAGACAGACACAGACAGAGAGAGAGAGACACAGAGAGAGAGAGAGAGAGAGAGAGAGAGAGAGAGAGAGAGAGAGAGAGACAGACACAGACAGAGAGAGAGAGACAGAGAGAGAGAGAGAGAGAGAGAGAGAGAGAGACACAGACAGAGAGAGAGAGAGAGAGAGAGAGAGAGAGAGAGAGTGGGAGAGCTGTGTATGTGTGGTGGGTGTGTGTATGTGTGGTGTGTGTGTGTATGTGTGGTGTGTGTGTAGAGAGAGAGAGGACTCATGCTTAAGCATCCTAAATGCGACCTGATTCCCTATATAGTGCCCAGTGTGCCCTGGTCAAAAGTAGTGCACTACATAGGGAACAGGATGCCGTTTGGGGCACGGACCTGTTGAGTTCCTCACAGCCCCACAAGGGAACAGGGGTGAGCTTGACAAGAGCCTTCGGCCGTTGGAGGTGAAAAGTGTTAATCCTGAATTAAATGATCTGGCACTTTACAAAATACGAGACAATTACAGGGATAATTATACCAAGCCTTCACACAGTGCCCGTGGGTCACAATTACCATCATACGGTAGGCTTCACACATAGGAGAGCTACTTCAGCATCAGTCTCCTCTCTCTAGGTATGACTGCCACAGTGGAGGGGCCCACAGACCTACTGTAGAGAGGTGGAGGGTGGAGGGTGGAGGGGACCACATACCTACCATAGAGAGGTGGAGGGTGGAGGGGACCACAGACCTACTGTAGAGAGGTGGAGGGTGAAGTGGGAGACCACAGACCTACTGTAGAGAGGTGGAGGGTGGAGAGTGGAGGGGACCACAGACCTACTGTAGAGAGGTGGAGGGTGGAGAGTGGAGGGGACCACATACCTACCATAGAGAGGTGGAGGGTGGAGGGGACCACAGACCTACTGTAGAGAGGTGGAGGGTGAAGGAGACCACAGACCTACTGTAGAGAGGTGGAGGGTGGAGAGTGGAGGGGACCACAGACCTACTGTAGAGAGGTGGAGGGTGGAGAGTGGAGGGGACCACATACCTACCATAGAGAGGTGGAGGGTGGAGGGGACCACAGACCTACTGTAGAGAGGTGGAGGGTGGAAGTGGAGGGGACCACAGACCTACTGTAGAGAGGTGGAGGGTGGAGGGTGGAGGGGACCACAGACCTACTGTAGAGAGGTGGAGGGTGGAGAGTGGAGGGGACCACAGACCTACTGTAGAGAGGTGGAGGGTGGAGGGGGACCACAGACCTACTGTAGAGGTGGAGGTGGAGGGTGGAGGGTGGAGAGTGGAGGGGACCACAGACCTACTGTAGAGAGGTGGAGGGTGGACCACAGACCTACTGTAGAGAGGTGGTGGGTGGAGGGGACCACAGACCTACTGTAGAGAGAGAGGTGGAGGGTGACCAGGGTGGAGAGTGGAGGGGACCACAGACCTAGTGTAGAGAGGTGGAGGGTGGAGTACTGTAGAGAGGTGGAGGGTTTGGAGGGGACCACAGACCTACTGTAGAGAGGTGGAGGGTGAAGGAGACCACAGACCTACTGTAGAGAGGTGGAGGGTGGAGAGTGGAGAGGGACCACATACCTACTGTAGAGAGGTGGAGGGTGGAGGTGGAGAGGGTGGAGAGTGGGGGACCACAGACCTACTGTAGAGAGGTGGAGGGGGACCACAGTGGAGGGGACCACAGTGGAGGGGACCCTACCATAGAGAGGTGGAGGGTGGAGGGGACCACAGACCTACTGTAGAGAGGTGGAGGGTGAAGGAGACCACAGACCTACTGTAGAGAGGTGGAGGGTGGAGAGTGGAGGGGACCACATACCTACTGTAGAGAGGTGGAGGGTGGAGAGTGGAGGGGACCACAGACCTACTGTAGAGAGGTGGAGGGTGGAGGAGACCACAGACCTACTGTAGAGAGGTGGAGGGTGGAGAGTGGAGGGGACCACATACCTACTGTAGAGAGGTGGAGGGTGGAGAGTGGAGGGGACCACAGACCTACTGTAGAGAGGTGGAGGGTGGAGGAGACCACAGACCTACTGTAGAGAGGTGGAGGGTGGAGGGTGGAGAGTGGAGGGGACCACATACCTACCATAGAGAGGTGGAGGGTGGAGGGTGGAGGGGACCACAGACCTACTGTAGAGAGGTGGAGGGTGAAGGGTGAAGGGTGGAGAGTGGAGGGGACCACAGACCTACTGTAGAGAGGTGGAGGGTGGAGGATGGAGAGTGGAGGGGACCACAGACCTACTGTAGAGAGGTGGAGGTGGAGGGTGAAGGGTGGAGAGTGGAGGGGACCACAGACCTAGTGTAGAGAGGTGGAGGTTGGTGTGTGGAGTTTGGAGGGGACCACAGACCTACTGTAGAGAGGTGGAGGGTGGAGGGGTGTGGAGAGTGGAGGGGACCACAGACCTACTGTAGAGAGGTGGAGGGTGGAGGAGACCACAGACCTACTGTAGAGAGGTGGAGGGTGGAGAGTGGAGGGGACCACAGACCTACTGTAGAGAGGAGGAGAGTGGAGGGGGAGGGTGGAGGGGACCACAGACCTACTGTAGAGAGGTGGAGGGTGGAGAGTGGAGGGGACCACAGACCTACTGTAGAGAGGTGGAGGGTGGACTGTAGAGAGGTGGAGGGTGAGGTTGAAGGGTGGAGAGTGGAGGGGACCACAGACCTACTGTAGAGAGGTGGAGGGTGGATGGTGGAGGGGACCACAGACCTACTGTAGAGAGGTGGAGGGTGGAGGGTGGAGAGTGGAGGGGACCACAGACCTACTGTAGAGAGGTGGAGGGTGGAGGGTGGAGGGGACCACAGACCTACTGTTGAGAGGTGGAGGGTGGAGGGTGGACGAGAATGCAGACCTACTATGGAAAGGTGGAGGGTGGAGGGGATAATAGACCTACTGTAGAGAGGTGGAGGGTGGAGGAGACCGCAGACCTTTTGTAGAGAGGTGGAGGGGACCACAGACCTACTGTAGAGAGGTGGAGGGTGGAGGGGACAACAGACCTACTGTAGAGAGGTGGAGGGTGGAGGTGACCACAGACCTACTGTAGAGAGGTAGAGGTTGGAGGGGACCATAGACCTACTGTAAAGAGGTGGAGGGTGGAGGAGACCGCAGACCTTTTGTAGAGAGGTGGAGAGTGGAGGGGACAAGAGACATACATTAGAGATGTTGAGGGTTTAGGGTGGAGGGGACCACAGAACTACTGTAGATTGATGGAGGATGGAGGGGACAAGAAGACTACAGTAGAGAGGTTAGGGTGGAGGGGACCACAGACCTACTGTAGAGAGCTGGAGGTTGGTGGGTGGAGGGGATCACAGACCTACTGTTGAGAGGTGGAGGGCGAGGGTGGATGGGAATGCTGACCTACTATGGAAAGGTGGAGGGTGGAGGGGACCACAGACCTACTGCAGAGACGTGGAGGGTGGAGGTGACCACAGACCTTCTGTAGAGAGGTGGAGGGTGGAGAGTGGAGGGGACCACAGACCTACTGTAGAGACCTACTGTAGAGAGGTGGAGGGTGGAGAGGACCACAGACCTACAGTAGAGAGGTTGAGGGTGGAGGGGACCACCGACGGACTGTAGAGAGATGGAGGATGGAGGGGACAAGAAGACTACAGTAGAGAGGTTGAGGGTGGAGGGGACCACAGACCTACTGTAGAGAGATGGAGGGTGGAGGGGACCACAGACCTACTGTAGAGAGGTTGAGGGTGGAGGGGACCACAGACGGACTGTAGAGACGTGGAGGGTGGAGGAGACCACAGACCTTCTCAAATCAAATCAAATTTTATTTGTCACATACACATGGTTAGCAGATGTTAATGCGAGTGTAGCGAAATGCTTGTGCTTCTCGTTCCGACAATGCAGTAATAACCAACAAGTAATCTAACTAACAATTCCAAAACTACTGTCTTATACACAGTGAAAGGGGATAAAGAATATGTACATAAGGATATATGAATGAGTGATGGTACAGAGCAGCATAGGCAAGATACAGTAGCTGATATCGAGTACAGTATATACATATGAGATGAGTATGTAAACAAAGTGGCATAGTTAAAGTGGCTAGTGATACATGTATTACATAAGGATGCAGTCGATGATATAGAGTACAGTATATACGTATGCATATGAGATGAATAATGTAGGGTATGTAAACATTATATAAGGTAGCATTGTTTAAAGTGGCTAGTGATATATTTACATCATTTCCCATCAATTCCCATTATTAAAGTGGCTGGAGTTGAGTCAGTGTCAGTGTCAGTGTGTTGGCAGCAGCCACTCAATGTTAGTGGTGGCTGTATAACAGTCTGATGGCCTTGAGGTAGAAGCTGTTTTTCAGTCTCTCGGTCCCAGCTTTGATGCACCTGTACTGACCTCGCCTTCTGGATGATAGCGGGGTGAACAGGCAGTGGCTCGGGTGGTTGATGTCCTTGATGATCTTTATGGCCTTCCTGTAACATCGGGTGGTGTAGGTGTCCTGGAGGGCAGGTAGTTTGCCCCCGGTGATGCGTTGTGCAGACCTCACTACCCTCTGGAGAGCCTTACGGTTGAGGGCGGAGCAGTTGCCGTACCAGGCGGTGATACAGCCCGCCAGGATGCTCTCGATTGTGCATCTGTAGAAGTTTGTGAGTGCTTTTGGTGACAAGCCAAATTTCTTCAGCCTCCTGAGGTTGAAGAGGCGCTGCTGCGCCTTCTTCACGATGCTGTCTGTGTGAGTGGACCAATTCAGTTTGTCTGTGATGTGTATGCCGAGGAACTTAAAACTTGCTACCCTCTCCACTACTGTTCCATCGATGTGGATAGGGGGTGTTCCCTCTGCTGTTTCCTGAAGTCCACAATCATCTCCTTAGTTTTGTTGACGTTGAGTGTGAGGTTATTTTCCTGACACCACACTCCGAGGGCCCTCACCTCCTCCCTGTAGGCCGTCTCGTCGTTGTTGGTAATCAAGCCTACCACTGTTGTGTCGTCCGCAAACTTGATGATTGAGTTGGAGGCGTGCGTGGCCACGCAGTCGTGGTTGAACAGGGAGTACAGGAGAGGGCTCAGAACGCACCCTTGTGGGGCCCCAGTGTTGAGGATCAGCGGGGAGGAGATGTTGTTGCCTACCCTCACCACCTGGGGGCGGCCCGTCAGGAAGTCCAGTACCCAGTTGCACAGGGCGGGGTCGAGACCCAGGGTCTCGAGCTTGATGACGAGCTTGGAGGGTACTATGGTGTTGAATGCCGAGCTGTAGTCGATGAACAGCATTCTCACATAGGTATTCCTCTTGTCCAGAGGTGGAGGGTGGAGGTGACCACAAACCTACTGTAGAGAGGTTGAGGGTGGAGGGGGACAGTGGAGGGAACCAGAGACCTACTGTAGAGAGCTGGAGGGTGGAGGGTGGAGGGGAATGCAGACTTACTTTGAAGAGGTGGAGGTTGGAGGGGACCACAGACCTACTGCAGAGAGGTGGAGGGTGGAGGGGACCACAGACCTACAGTAGAGAGGTGGAGGGTGGAGGGGACAAGAGACATACATTAGAGATGTTGAGGGTTTAGGGTGGAGTGTACCACAGACCTACTGCAGAGAGGTGGAGGGTGGACGGTGGAGGGGACCACAGACCTGCTGTAGAGAGGTGGAGGGTGGAGGGGACCACAGACCTACTGCAGGAAGGTGAAGGGTGTAGGGTGGAGAGACCACAGACCTACTGTAGAGAGATGGAGGGTGGAGGGGACCACAGATCTACTGTAGAGAGATGGAGGGTGGAGGGTGGAGGGGACCACAGACCTGCTGTAGAGAGGTGGAGGGTGATTGGGACTACATATCTACTGTAGAAAGGTTGAGGGTGGAGGGGACTGCACATCTACTGTAGAAATGTGGAGAAGGAGGGTGGAGGAGACCACAGGCCTACTGTAGAGATGTGGAGGGGGGAGTGGACCACAGACCTACTGTACCCGAGGTGGAGGGTGGAGGGGACCACGGATCTACTGTAGAGAGTTGGAGCATAGAGGGTGGAGTGGACCACAGACCTACTGTAGAGAGATGGAGGGTGTAGGGTGGAGTGTGGATTGGACCACAGACCTACTGTAGAGAGATGGAGGGTGTAGGTGACCACATACCTACTGTCGAGTGATGGAGGGTGGAGGGGACCACAGACCTACTGTAGAGTGATGGAGGGTGTTGGTGACCACAGACCTACTATAGGTAGGTTGAGGTGTGATGGGTGAGGGGGTCACAGTTAGGGTCATTTACAGTAAGGGTAATTTACGGTAACGGTCATTTACGGTAAGGGTAATTTACGGTAAGGGTCATTTAGAGTAAGGGTAATTTACGGTAAGGATCATTTACAGTAAGGGTCATTTACGGTAAGGGTAATTTAGAGTAAGGGTCATTTACGGTAAGGGTCATTTACAGTAAGGGTCATTTACGGTAAGGGTCATTTAGAGTAAGGGTCATTTACGGTAAGGGTCATTTACGGTAAGGGTCATTTACAGTAAAGGTCATGATTCACTGTTGAGACAGCAGGGTTTCAAAATGTAGAACCCAGTTTCTACATTTGAATATACACATTGATTTTATCAAACAAAACTATGCTGCCTTTTACCTCATGGACCTTCAGGACCAATCAGAGCCAGATTACTGAATGTAAGTACATTATCTACCTTCAGAGGTGAATGTATCAAACCAATTGCCATGATAAAAGCATTTTGTTGTTGTTCACTCTCCTCAAACAGCATGGTATTTATAAAAAAAACTGTAATAGCTACTGTAAATTTGACAGTGCAGTTAGATTAACAAGAATTTAAACTGTTTGCCCATATAAAACATGTCTACGTCCTGGAAAGTTGGCTGTTACTTGCAATGTCATTCTAGTCACATTAGCGCACGTTAGCAACAACCGTAACGGTTTAGATACACCGATCCCGTAGAGGATATTAAATGAATGCACTCCAAACATGTTATTGGCTACACAGCGTTCTACAATTATCTCATTCTAATTATTCACTAACGTACCATTTTCAAAGAGATTACAGTCGCCTCAATTGTGCCTCTAGGAAACATTGAAAGTGATAAACCATTTTAATAAATGTCACACAAAAAAAATTATCATATCATGATTTACATACATTTAAAGTCACAGTTGTATGTAATTTCATTTCAAATACATTAATAAAAAATGCAGTGTTTTCCCAATAAGAGTTTGTTTACACCTGCAGTATTATATGTAACTCCTCATTTAGTCGTCGTTCAGATAGCAAATGTCAAAGAAGCTCGCTACAGACAGTAAATACTGAGACAAAGACACACCTCTCTCTCTCTCTCTCTCTCTCTCTCTCTCTCTCTCTCTCTCTCTCGTCCCCACTTTAAGGCTACTGAAATGACTTTAAGGCTACTGATATTTCCAACGAGAGCAGAGCAGCAACTGTCTGTCCTGCGACCACCATAGCACCATCTGTCTGAGCAGCTTGGCATCAGTCATTAGCCACGCTACAATTATCTACAGAGAGAGAGAGACGAGTACTTTTAGCCATATCCCAAAACACCTGTCCCTGTACTGCTTAGTTTAATGACAGTAGGGTTACAGTTTAGGGACACTTTTTTTCTGATTTCAAAATGAAGTTATAAATGTACAGGGACTCATTTTCACGTTTGATAAATCATCTGATTTGTTATTGCTTATTACATTGCCTAAGCAGCACGATAATGTTGTTAATAGGTAGGGTTGTAATGTTGGCGAGGACATCTGAAGCCAGTCAGAGACAGCATGTGGAACGAGCTCAACTTGTATTATATGTCTAAATCTGCCTAGTGCTAATTAGCAGTTTATATGCCTGTGATAATTGTAGGTGATAATTGTAGGCGTCAATTTACACTCTAAGCAATTCGCCACAGCATATTGCATTAAATGAACATACTGCCTGTGTCTTTAGAGATTATGTCTAATTCTTGAGTGGACCAACCAGTGTAATTCATACGATGGCCTAAAATGTAACAAGTGCCCATAACCCTCACATGTCAAGTGGCTGAGTCTTCACAGCAGAGACAAAAACAACCAGTGGACTATTTATTTTGGCCAACAATGCCTTGACAACCAAGCTGGCCTGTGTCTGTCCTGGGTCTGTCCTGCATCTGGCCTGCATCTGACCTTGGTCTGGCCTGCGCCTGGCCTGGGTCTGGCCTGGGTCTGGTCTTGGTCTGGCCTGGGTCTGGCCTGTGTCTGGTCTGGTCTGGGTCTGGCCTGTGTCTGGTCTGGTCTGGGACTGGCCTGTGTCTGGTCTGGTCTGGGTCTGGTCTGGTCTGGTCTGGTCTGGGTCTGGCCTGGGTCTGGTCTGGTCTGGGACTGGCCTGGGTCTGGGTCTGGCCTGGGTCTGGGTCTGGCCTGTGTCTGGTCTGGTCTGGTCTGGGTCTGGCCTGTGTCTGGTCTGGTCTGGGTCTGGCCTGTGTCTGGTCTGGTCTGGGTCTGGCCTGTGTCTGGTCTGGTCTGGGTCTGGCCTGTGTCTGGTCTGGTCTGGGTCTGGCCTGTGTCTGGTCTGGGTCTGGTCTGGGTCTGGCCTGTGTGTCTTCTCTTCTTCCTCTTTTATTCATGCAGGATCCTAAAAACTTGCCTTCAGCCGGTTCTGTCGTTGTGATAATGGACATTTATCCTCCTTTTTCCCTCCTTTCCTCTCCTTTTCCTTCCCAAACAACTGTGACTGTTTTAATTCTATGTTCCTGATTAGTCTGGATCAATTAAATTCTCCCTGCTGGGCTCAACAGCTACACAACAGGGGACACTTAGACTGGCATTCATCAGGACCAGCTTCTTAATCATGTCTTAATTACACACTGGTACTAGAGGGATGAAGGAGGACGTTAGTGGCCTGTTCTGGACTGGATGAATGAGGACGTTAGTGGCCTGTTCTGGTCTGGATGAAGGAGAATGTTAGTGGCCTGTTCTGGTCTGGATTAAGGAGGACGTTAGTGGCCTGTTCTGGTCTGGATGAATGAAGACGTCAGTGGCCTGTTCTGGTCTGGATAAAGGAGGACGTTAGTGGCCTGTTCTGGTCTGGATAAAGGAGGACGTTAGTGGCCTGTTCTGGTCTGGATGAATGAAGACGCGTCAGTGGCCTGTTCTGGTCTGGATAAAGGAGGACGTTAGTGGCCTGTTCTGGTCTGGATAAAGGAGGACGTTAGTGGCCTGTTCTGGTCTGGATGAATGAAGACGTCAGTGGCCTGTTCTGGTCTGGATTAAGGGGAATGTTAGTGGCCTGTTCTGGTCTGGATGAATGAAGACGTCAGTGGCCTGTTCTGGTCTGGATAAAGGAGGACGTTAGTGGCCTGTTCTGGTCTGGATGAATGAGGACGTTAGTGGCCTGTTCTGGTCTGGATGAATGAAGACGTTAGTGGCCTGTTCTGGTCTGGATGAAGGAGGACGTTAGTTGCCTGTTCTGGTCTGGATGAAGGAGGACGTTAGTGGCCAGTTCTGGTCTGGATGAAGGAGGACGTTAGTGGCCTGTTCTGGTCTGGATGAAGGAGAATGTTAGTGGCCTGTTCTGGTCTGGATGAAGGAGAATGTTAGTGGCCTGTTCTGGCCTGGATGAATGAAGACATTAGTGGCCTGTTCTGGTCTGGATTAAGGGGAATGTTAGTGGCCTGTTCTGGTCTGGATGAATGAAGACGTCAGTGGCCTGTTCTGGTCTGGATAAAGGAGGACGTTAGTGGCCTGTTCTGGTCTGGATGAATGAGGACGTTAGTGGCCTGTTCTGGTCTGGATGAATGAAGACGTTAGTGGCCTGTTCTGGTCTGGATGAAGGAGGACGTTAGTTGCCTGTTCTGGTCTGGATGAAGGAGGACGTTAGTGGCCTGTTCTGGTCTGGATGAAGGAGGACGTTAGTGGCCTGTTCTGGTCTGGATGAAGGAGAATGTTAGTGGCCTGTTCTGGTCTGGATGAAGGAGAATGTTAGTGGCCTGTTCTGGCCTGGATGAATGAAGACATTAGTGGCCTGTTCTGGTCTGGATTAAGGGGAATGTTAGTGGCCTGTTCTGGTCTGGATTAAGGGGAATGTTAGTGGCCTGTTCTGGTCTAGATGAAGGAGGACATTAGTGGCCTGTTCTGGTCTGGATGAAGGAGAACGTTAGTGGCCTGTTCTGGTCTGGATGAAGGAGAACGTTAGTGGCCTGTTCTGGTCTGGATGAAGGAGAACGTTAGTGGCCTGTTCTGGTCTGGATGAAGGAGAACGTTAGTGGCCTGTTCTGGTCTGTATTAAAGGGAATGTCAGTGGCCTGTTCTGGTCTGGATTAAAGGGAATGTCAGTGGCCTGTTCTGGTCTGGATTCAAGGGAATGTTGGTGGCCTGTTCTGGTCTGGATTAAAGGGAATGTCAGTGGCCTGTTCTGGTCTGGATTAAAGGGAATGTCAGTGGCCTGTTCTGGTCTGGATGAAGGAGAATGTTAGTGGCCTGTTCTGGCCTGGATGAATGAAGACATTAGTGGCCTGTTCTGGTCTGGATTAAGGGGAATGTTAGTGGCCTGTTCTGGTCTGGATGAAGCAGAATGTTGGTGGCCTGTTCTGGTCTGTATTAAAGGGAATGTTAGTGGCCTGTTCTGGCCTGGATTCAAGGGAATGTCAGTGGCCTGTTCTGGTCTGGATTAAAAGGAATGTTAGTGGCCTGTTCTGGTCTGGATGAAGGAGAATGTCAGTGGCCTGTTCTGGCCTGGATGAATGAAGACATTAGTGGCCTGTTCTGGTCTGGATTAAGGGGAATGTTAGTGGCCTGTTCTGGTCTGGATTAAGGGGAATGTTAGTGGCCTGTTCTGGTCTAGATGAATGAAGACGTCAGTGGCCTGTTCTGGTCTGGATGAAGGAGAACGTTAGTGGCCTGTTCTGGTCTGGATGAAGGAGAACGTTAGTGGCCTGTTCTGGTCTGGATGAAGGAGAACGTTAGTGGCCTGTTCTGGTCTGGATGAAGGAGAACGTTAGTGGCCTGTTCTGGTCTGTATTAAAGGGAATGTCAGTGGCCTGTTCTGGTCTGGATTCAAGGGAATGTTGGTGGCCTGTTCTGGTCTGGATTAAAGGGAATGTCAGTGGCCTGTTCTGGTCTGGATGAAGGAGAATGTTAGTGGCCTGTTCTGGCCTGGATGAATGAAGACATTAGTGGCCTGTTCTGGTCTGGATTAAGGGGAATGTTAGTGGCCTGTTCTGGTCTGGATGAAGGAGAATGTTGGTGGCCTGTTCTGGTCTGTATTAAAGGGAATGTTAGTGGCCTGTTCTGGCCTGGATTCAAGGGAATGTCAGTGGCCTGTTCTGGTCTGGATTAAAGGGAATGTTAGTGGCCTGTTCTGGTCTGGATGAATGAAGACGTCAGTGGCCTGTTCTGGTCTGGATTAAGGGGAATGTTAGTGGCCTGTTCTGGTCTGGATGAATGAAGACGTCAGTGGCCTGTTCTGGTCTGGATAAAGGAGGACGTTAGTGGCCTGTTCTGGTCTGGATGAATGAGGACGTTAGTGGCCTGTTCTGGTCTGGATGAATGAAGACGTTAGTGGCCTGTTCTGGTCTGGATGAAGGAGGACGTTAGTAGTGCCTGTTCTGGTCTGGATGAAGGAGGACGTTAGTGGCCTGTTCTGGTCTGGATGAAGGGAGGACGTTAGTGGCCTGTTCTGGTCTGGATGAAGGAGTTAATCAAGGGGTTAGTGGCCTGTTCTGGTCTGGATGAAGGAGAATGTTAGTGGCCTGTTCTGGCCTGGATGAATGAAGACATTAGTGGCCTGTTCTGGTCTGGATTAAGGGGAATGTTAGTGGCCTGTTCTGGTCTGGATTAAGGGGAATGTTAGTGGCCTGTTCTGGTCTAGATGAAGGAGGACATTAGTGGCCTGTTCTGGTCTGGATGAAGGAGAACGTTAGTGGCCTGTTCTGGTCTGGATGAAGGAGAACGTTAGTGGCCTGTTCTGGTCTGGATGAAGGAGAACGTTAGTGGCCTGTTCTGGTCTGGATGAAGGAGAACGTTAGTGGCCTGTTCTGGTCTGGATTAAAGGGAATGTCAGTGGCCTGTTCTGGTCTGGATCTAAAGGGAATGTCAGTGGCCTGTTCTGGTCTGGATTCAAGTGGCCTGTTCTGGTCTGAATGTGTTAGTGGCCTGTTCTGGTCTGGATTAAAGGAGAATGTCAGTGGCCTGTTCTGGTCTGTATTAAAGGGAATGTCAGTGGCCTGTTCTGGTCTGGATGAAGGAGGCCTGTTCTGGTCTGGATTAAAGGGAAGTGGCCTGTTCTGGTCTGGATGAATGAAGACATTAGTGGCCTGTTCTGGTCTGGATTAAGGGGAATGTTAGTGGCCTGTTCTGGTCTGGATGAAGCAGAATGTTGGTGGCCTGTTCTGGTCTGTATTAAAGGGAATGTTAGTGGCCTGTTCTGGCCTGGATTCAAGGGAATGTCAGTGGCCTGTTCTGGTCTGGATTAAAAGGAATGTTAGTGGCCTGTTCTGGTCTGGATGAAGGAGAATGTCAGTGGCCTGTTCTGGCCTGGATGAATGAAGACATTAGTGGCCTGTTCTGGTCTGGATTAAGGGGAATGTTAGTGGCCTGTTCTGGTCTGGATTAAGGGGAATGTTAGTGGCCTGTTCTGGTCTAGATGAATGAAGACGTCAGTGGCCTGTTCTGGTCTGGATGAAGGAGAACGTTAGTGGCCTGTTCTGGTCTGGATGAAGGAGAACGTTAGTGGCCTGTTCTGGTCTGGATGAAGGAGAACGTTAGTGGCCTGTTCTGGTCTGGATGAAGGAGAACGTTAGTGGCCTGTTCTGGTCTGTATTAAAGGGAATGTCAGTGGCCTGTTCTGGTCTGGATTCAAGGGAATGTTGGTGGCCTGTTCTGGTCTGGATTGGTCAGTGGCCTGTTCTGGTTAAAGGGAATGTCAGTGGCCTGTTCTGGTCTGGATGAAGGAGAATGTTAGTGGCCTGTTCTGGCCTGGATGAATGAAGACATTAGTGGCCTGTTCTGGTCTGGATTAAGGGGAATGTTAGTGGCCTGTTCTGGTCTGGATGAAGGAGAATGTTGGTGGCCTGTTCTGGTCTGTATTAAAGGGAATGTTAGTGGCCTGTTCTGGCCTGGATTCAAGGGAATGTCAGTGGCCTGTTCTGGTCTGGATTAAAAGGAATGTTAGTGGCCTGTTCTGGTCTGGATGAAGGAGAATGTCAGTGGCCTGTTCTGGCCTGGATGAATGAAGACATTAGTGGCCTGTTCTGGTCTGGATTAAGGGGAATGTTAGTGGCCTGTTCTGGTCTGGATTAAGGGGAATGTTAGTGGCCTGTTCTGGTCTAGATGAATGAAGGACATTAGTGGCCTGTTCTGGTCTGGATGAAGGAGAACGTTAGTGGCCTGTTCTGGTCTGGATGAAGGAGAACGTTAGTGGCCTGTTCTGGTCTGGATGAAGGAGAACGTTAGTGGCCTGTTCTGGTCTGGATGAAGGAGAACGTTAGTGGCCTGTTCTGGTCTGTATTAAAGGGAATGTCAGTGGCCTGTTCTGGTCTGGATTCAAGGGAATGTTGGTGGCCTGTTCTGGTCTGGATTAAAGGGAATGTCAGTGGCCTGTTCTGGTCTGGATGAAGGAGAATGTTAGTGGCCTGTTCTGGCCTGGATGAATGAAGACATTAGTGGCCTGTTCTGGTCTGGATTAAGGGGAATGTTAGTGGCCTGTTCTGGTCTGGATGAAGGAGAATGTTGGTGGCCTGTTCTGGTCTGTATTAAAGGGAATGTTAGTGGCCTGTTCTGGCCTGGATTCAAGGGAATGTCAGTGGCCTGTTCTGGTCTGGATTAAAGGGAATGTTAGTGGCCTGTTCTGGTCTGGATGAAGGAGAATGTCAGTGGCCTGTTCTGGCCTGGATTAAAGGGAATGTTAGTGGCTTGTAAGTTTTAGAACCCCTACTCATTCAAGGGTTTTTCTTTATTTTTACTATTTTGTACAATGTAGAATAATAGTGAAGACATCACATCACAGAAATAACACATATGGAATCATGTAGTAACCTGAAAAGTGTTAAACAAATCAAAATATATTTTATATTTGAGATTCTTCAAATAGCCACCCTTTGCCTTGATGAAAGCTTTGCACACACTTGGCATTCTCTCAACCAGCTTCACCTGGAATGCTTTAACAACAGTCTTGAATGATATCATATGCTGGGGACTTGTTGACTGCTTTTCTTTCACTCTGGGGTCCAACTCATCCAAAACCATCTCAAATTGGTTGAAGTTGGGTGATTGTGGAGGCCAGGTCATCTGATGCAGCACTCCATCACTCTCCTTCTTGGTCAAATAGCCCTTACACAGCCTAGAGGTGTGTTGGGTCATTGTCCTGTTGAAAAACAAATGACAGTCCCACTAAGCCCAAACCAGATGGGATGGCGTATCGCTGTAGAATACTGTGGTAGACACGCTGGTTAAGTGTGCCTTGAATTCTAAATAAATCACTGACAGTGTCACCAGACAAGCACCTCCACACCATCACACCTCCTCCTCCATGCTTCACGGTGGGAACCACATATGCGGAGATCATCCTTTCACCTACTCTGCATCTCAAAAAGACTCGGCGGTTGGAACCAAAAATCTCCAATTTGGAATCCAGACCAAAGGACAGATTTCCACCAGTCTAAAGTCCATTGCTTGTGTTTCATGGCCCTAGCATGTCTCATGGTGTCCTTTAGTAGTGGTTTCTTTGCAGAAATTTGACCATAAAGGCCTGATTCAAGCAGTCTCCTCAGAACAGGTGATGTTGATATGTGTCTGTTACTTGAACTCTGTGAAGCATTTATTTGTGCTGACATTTCTGACGCTGGTAATTCTAATGAACATATCCTCTGCAGCAGAGGTACCTCTGGGTCTTCCATTCATGTGGTGGTCCTCATGAGAGCCAGTTTCATCATAGCGCTTGATGGTTTTTGCAACTGCACTTGAAGAAACTTTCAAAGTTCTTGAAATGTTTCGTATTGACTGACCTTCATGTCTAAAAGTAATGAAAGACTTTTGTTTCTCTTTGCTTATTTGAGCTGTTCTTGTCATAATATGGACTAGGTCTTTTTTAACCTTTATTTAACTAGGCAAGTCAGTTAAGAACAAATTCTTATTTTCAATGACGGTGGGCTAATGCCTTGTTCAGGGGCAGAACAACAGATTTTTACCTTGTCAGCTCAGGGATTCGATCTTGTAACATTTCGGTTACTAGTCCAAAGCTCTAATCACTAGGCTACCTGCCATCCCTATTTTACCAAATAGGGGTATCTACTGTATACCCCCCTACCTTGTCACAACACAACTGATTGGCTCAAATGCATTCAGAAGGAAAGAAATTCCACAAATTCACTTTTAAGAAGGCACACCTGTTAATTGAAATGCATTCCATGTGACTACCTCATGAAGCTGGTTGAGAGAATGCCAAGAGTGTGCAAAGCTGTCATCAAGGCAAAGGGTGGCTATTCGAAGAATCTCAAATATAAAACAGATTTTGATTTGTTTAACACTTTTTTTGGTTACTACATGATTCCATATGTATTATTTCATCATTTTGAGGGTCTTCACTATTATTCTACAATGTCGAAAATAGTAAAAATAAAGAAAACCCTTTGATTGAGTAGGGGTTCTAAAACTTTTGACCGGTAGTGTATATTGAAGAGAATCGTTCCCAAAATCGACCCCCTAAGGTACACCTTTATGTATTTCAAGATATACAGAGACTTAACCCCGTAAATTACAATGGCCTGAGTACTATCACTAAGATAGTCATTAAACCATGAACAGGTGTCAGAGCTCAGGCCTATCGAGGACAAAGTATTCAATAACATAGCACGATCAACAGTATCAAAAGCTTTTGACAGGTCCACAAACAAAACAGTACATTTCATTTTAGTGTCAAGATCATAACAACTAAAGTGGTAGCTGTAATAGTGCTACGCCCAGGCCTAAACCCTGATTGGTTAACATTCAAATTACATTTCTGAGAAGAAGAAGAAGAGCAAAGTTGTACATTTACCAATGATTCAATAATCTTAGCTAGACAAGGAAGCCTTAAAATATGGTGATAATGATTAAGATCTCTTGTTACGCCCTGACCTTAGAGCTTTTTATGTCTCTATTTTGGGTTTGGTCAGGGAGTGATTTAGGTGGGCGTTCTATCTTCTATTTTCTATGTTTTTGTATTTCTTTGTTTTGACCGGGTATGGTTCTCAATCAGGGACAGCTGTCTATCATTGTCTCTGATTGGGAACCATACTTAGGTAGCCCTTTTCCCTCCTTTCTGTGTGGGAAGTTGTCTTTGTTTGTGGCACTATAGCGCTTAAGCATCACGGTCGTTTTGTATGGTTTATTGTTTTGATGCCGTCATTTTATAAAGGAAAAATGTACGCTCACCACGCTGCACCTTGGTCTTCTTCCAGCAAAGGCCGTGACACCTCTACAGAACCAGTTCATGTGTATTTGATAAAATATTACCATCACAGAAGTTGCCATTTCTTTGAAACTGTATGGAAAATATTATGTCAAGGAAGGTCAGTATCACTGTAAAAAATACATTTCCAACATTTCAGTTTACAGTACATGTAAATTCAGTCAGTTTTTTTTAAACATTTCATCTTTCGGTAGAAAAAGTTGAACATCTTTTTTTTTTATAAGGTGTAACTAATCCGTTTGTCCTCTCTTGTTCCCGAGTTCCTAGTCCATCAAAGCAAACGGCAGCTAAGGAATAACATCATTTTGCAGTCCAATCAATATAGATAAACTGCAGTCTGTTAATTAAAGCTCCTAGTCAACTAATCCCCAAGGGCATTGTGGGAGTTTGGAGGGAATAAAGGAAGAAAAAGCGAAACGCTTTAATGCCGTCTAATGACGTTACCAAACGAATAGCCCCATACCGATGGGAACAAGCTAATCCAACCCTGGTCCTTTTCTAGTGGTCGTGTTCAAACCAGCCGCCTCCCCTCCTACCCTCCTACTCTTAAACCTCTTATGGAGAGTGGCCTCCCCTCCAACTCCTAAACTAAACCTCTCATGGTGAGTACACACAATAGGCACCTGCAGGAGCCCCGTCAGCCCCGACTCTCACAACACCTCGCTCCTTTACTGGGCCGTGGCAGGGGGCTCAGGGTGTTATTTTCATCAATTAGTAAAAAGCTTGTATTGGTCACTTCCTCTCTGCCCTGAAGGTGAGTGGAACATTCCCGTATTCATACTGTCATTAGCAGAGTTATCAATGCCAACAAAGCTTGGAAAAGCTTTTTTTTTTTTAAAGCTTTCGGGACTATGCAATTTAACAAAAAATATGAAAGTTGAGTCTGTTAGTAGAGCTGTTAAGACATCTATAATAACTAAACTACAGGGAGGTCAGTGGAATGGGACATCTTTACTATCTAATCGAGGTATTGCAACATGGACTCATTATCAACCCCACCAACCACCATTTCCAGTATACTGAATTACACATTAACCCACTATATGCATTTCATGTCACGTACAGCGTGTATTGTCTAGCTTGTACACAGACCGTTAAATAGACAGAGTGAAGCAGGCTCTCAAGAGTCCCTCCTCTCCCATTCAGTCCAAGCTACAGACGTAGCCCTCATTAGCAGCTAGCCATTATAAACCTGAAAAGAGATAGAGATGAAAGCTTTAATTTAACTTCTCCTCTCATTTCCTCTCCAGTGTTTAACTCCATTTCCTTTTGTGGAATTAGGGGACAATCTGGGTGGAGTGGTGTGGGGATGAAAAGCGAGGTTGAATTGTATTGAGTGTATAATGTACATTTCCATTTTAAGTCATTTAGCAGACGCTCTTATCCAGAGGTGCCTTGCTCAAGGGCACATCGACAGATTTTTCACCTCGTTTGCTCAGGGATTCAAGCCAGCGACCTTTCACACATACTTATTAATACACACTTGTACGTGTGTAAAAATAGGACAAATACAAGCGCCCCACCAAATTATTTATTATGGTTACTGACCCAACGCTCTTAACCGCTAGGCTACCTGCCGAGGCTATCTTCCGCCACATACTAATGCCGAAAACTATATGCCGCCATTTTCCTAGTATTTTTAACATGAATAGGGCTAATGGTCAGACGAACTTCATGGTGTGAACAGAACAGTGCATAAGCCATGTGCATCTGATAATATTCAGTTGATTTCATATGCTGGCAGTGTCATAAGCATCATATCTGGACCCTTTTACAATGAGATCTGTCTACAATGAGATCTGTCTACAATGAGATCTGTCTACAATGAGATCTGTCTACAGTGAGATCTGTCTACAGTGAGATCTGTCTACAATGAGATCTGCCTACAATGAGCTCTGCCTACAATGAGATCTGCCTACAATGAGCTCTGCCTACAATGAGATCTGCCTACAATGAGCTCTGCCTACAATGAGATCTGCCTACAATGATATCTGCCTACAATGAGAACTACCTACCTCCCTACTCTTATACATTTGCACACACTGTAAAAAAAATTATATTGTGTTATTGGCTGTACGTTTGTTTATGTGTAACTCTGTGTTGTTGTTGTCTTTGTCACACTGCTTTGCTTTATCTTGGCCAGGTCGCAGTTGTAAATGAGAACTTGTTCTCAACTGGCTTACCTGTTTGAATAAAGGTGAAAAAAAAAATACTTTAAAAAAAAGCATTTTGTCTACTTTACAATGTCCCACATTTTGTACTTCCAATGTTGCCTGTTTTCTCTCAGATTTTGGGGGCTATAGTTGGATGAGCAGTTGCCATTTAACTTGTCTGTGGAGACTGTTTTATTTCAGAAAGTCGTAGAAGAGTGGCTTGTGCCTTCGTGCCAAGAAAAGCTCTCGCTGCCGAAGAAAAGAGAGACAGATGGCTATTCCATTTAAAAACAGTGGCTCAGCGCACAGCGCTTCTCTAGACTCTGTAGATACTCTGCCGTTCGGTTTGCTAGAAGTCACGAGAAAGCAGATGCCGGTGCATATGGTTTTCTTCAAATGATCCGCTTCACTGGTAGGTTGGATGGACACTTCAAAACAAAGTTGTTATTGTTTTTTCTTCCCCCGCAGTCTAGTGTGCGATCTGTCCCGTCTGGGATCCAGGACCCAAGGGTCAGGTATCTTTTGATTTGGTAGAAGTGGTCTAATGTTGGGTACTAATAGCGCTTGAGCGGGTGAATGGGTGATACAAGGAACAGGCAGCCCCATTAAAAAGGCAATTAGTGAAGGGGAAGTGGGCGGATCACATCCCTATGGAACACTGGGAACACTACAGAACTCTGGGGACACTACGGAAAACTGGCAACACTACGGAACTCTATGGACTCTACGGAACACTGGGAAACACATCGGAATACTGGCAACTCTACGGAACACTGGGAAACACACCGGAACACTGGGAAACACATCGGAACACTGGGAAACACAATGGAACACTGGCAACACTATGGAACACTGGGAAACACAATGGAACACTGGCAACACTATGGAACACTGGGAAACACAATGGAACACTGGCAACACTACGGAACACTGGAACACTACAGAACACTGGAACACTACAGAACACTGGGAACACTACAGAACACTGGGAACACTATAGAACACTAGGAACACTATAGGACACTAGGAACACTACGGAACACTACAGAACACTGGAACACTACAGAACACTGGGAACACTACGGAACACTGGGAACACTACGGAACACTGGGAAACACTATAGAACACTGGAACACTACAGAACACTGGGAACACTACAGAACACTGGGAAACACACCGGAACACTGGGAAACACACCGGAACACTGGGAAACACATCGGAACACTGGGAAACACATCGGAACACTGGGAAACACAATGGAACACTGGGTACACTACGGAACACTGGGGAACACTGGGTACACTACGGAACACTGGGAAACACATCGGAACACTGGGAAACACATCGGAACACTGGGAAAAACATCGGAACACTGGGAAACACAATAGAACACTGGCAACACTATGGAACACTGAGAACACTAAAGAACACTGGGAAACACTACAGAACACTGGGAAACACTGGGAAACACATCGGAACACTGGGAAACACATCGGAACACTGGGTACACTACTGAACACTGGGTACACTACGGAACACTTGCAACACTATGGAACACTGGGAAACACATCGGAACATTGGGAACACTTTGGAACACTGGGAAACACTATAGAACACTGGGAAACACTATAGAACACTGGGAACACACTATAGAACACTGGGAAACACTATAGAACACTGGGAAACACATCGGAACACTGGGAAACACATCGGAACACTGGATACACTACGGAACACTGGATACACTACGGAACACTGGGAAACACATCGGAACACTGGATACACTACGGAACACTGGGAACACTGGGAAACACATCGGAACACTGGGAAACACATCGGAACACTGGATACACTACGGAACACTGGGTACACTACGGAACACTGGGAACACTATGGAACACTGGGAACACTACGGAACACTGGATACACTACTGAACACTGGATACACTACTGAACACTGGGAACACTACGGAACACTGGGAACACTACGGAACACTTGCAACACTATGGAACACTGGGAAACGCATCGGAACACTGGGGAACACATCGGAACACTGGGAAACACATCAGAACACTGGGAAACACATCAGAACACTGGGAACACTACGGAACACTTGCAACACTATGGAACACTGGGAAACGCATCGGAACACTGGGGAACACATCGGAACACTGGGAAACACATCAGAACACTGGGAAACACATCAGAACACTGGGAACACTACGGAACACTGGGGACACTACAGAACACTGGGGACACTACGGAACACAAGGGAACACTGGGAACACTACGGAACACTGGGAAATACATCGGAACACTACGGAACACTGGGGACACTACGGAACACTGGGGACACTGGGAACACTACGGAACACTGGGGACACTACGGAACACTGGGGACACTACGGAACACTGGGGACACTACGGAACAATGGGGACACTACCGAACACTGGGGACACTACGGAACACTGGGGACACTGGGGACACTGGGGACACGGAACACTGGGAAACACATCGGTACACTGGGAACACTACGGAACACTGGAAACACAACGGAACACTGGGAAACAACAGAACACTGGGAAACACAATGGAACACTGGGAACACTATGGAACACGGGACACTAGGGAACACTGTGGACACTGGGTACACTACGGAACACTGGGGACACTACGGAACACAACGGAACACTGGGGACACTACGGAACACTGGGGACACTACGGAACACTGGGGACACTGGAGAAAGGTAGAAAGAAAAAAACATGGAAAATGGAAAATCTCAAATCAGTCATCAGGCAAAATACTATTATTTGCAGTGAACAGCAGGATCTGGGCGTTGGGTGGTGATTGAAGGGAGAATGGTACAAATACCTTCCTGTCCCTGCTGGAGGTGCCAAGCCCCGGGGTGGTGGAGGGGGGCGTGGTGGAGGCTGGTGTGTGAGTGTGTGTGCATGCACTTGCTGGTGCTCTGCAGCAGGCAGACTCCTTTAACGGAAGGCCCTGAGCGAACAATCTGTGGTGACAACAAGGTAGCTTCATTATCAGATACTAACTCTCACTCCACACCTTCTCTTCATCACACACACACACACACACACACACACACACACCTTCTCTTCATCACACAAACACACATATATTCTCTTCATCAGCAGGCCTGGCTGGCAGCTGAGGTGCCAAAGCTGAGAGGGCTGGGCAGGCCCTGCTGCCGCATGGCACTCTGGGTAGTGGGCACTGGTACCCCCCCCCCCACACACACACACACCTCCTGCAGTCCCAGGAGCTGATGATCACACGCTGGTATTGTACACATACACAAGTACACATACACAACATGGCCAAAAGTATGTGGACAAACCTTCAAATTAGTGGATTAGGCAATTTCAGCCACACCCTTTGCTGACTATCGAGCAAACAACCATGCAATCTCCATAGACAAACATTGGTAGTGGAATGGCCCATACTGAAGAGGTCAGTGACTTTGAACGTGGCACCATCATAGGATGCCAACCTTCCAACAAGTCAGTTCATCAAATTTCTGCCCTGCTAAAGCTGCCCCGGTCAACTGTAAGTGCTATTATTGTGGAAATGTCTAGGAGCAACAATGGCTCAGCTGCGAAGTGGTAGGCCACACATGCTCACAGAACGAGACCACCGAGTGCTGAAGCGTGTACACTTCTAAAAAGAAAAGATTCCTTTTGAAGAACCTTTTGGGGTTCATTTTTGAGCTACCTCCCCCTTTCATTATTATTATTAATAATACCCATAACAATAACAACAATAACAACTATAACAACAATAACAACAATAACAACAAGAACAACAAAGCAACAATAACAACAAAACAACAAAACAACAAGAACAACAAGAACAACAAAGCAACAATAAAAACAAGAACAACAAAACAACAATAGCAACAATAGCAACAATAACAACAATAACATCAATAACAACAAAACAACAATAACAACAAAACAACTATAACAACAATAACACAATATTTTAGTTGTCACTGTTTATTATGATTTTAGTGACAAAGCAGAATAAAAACATCAACATATGAATAATGTTGATGAATGAAAACATCAACAACTTCCAGCAGAGCCCCAAGTATATCCTCTGGCGTGTTGATGTTAATGTGTTGATGTTCTCCGTATCCATAGCCAGAATGATTTTGCAGTGCACGGTGATAGAACAAATTTCATGTTATATTCAGAGGTGTAGGGAGGGTGAAGTCTGTGAATCACAAAAAAAAATAGTAATTATACAGATGTTTAAAAAAACATGCACATGAGAGTATTCATGCCTTGTTTTTTGTGGTAAATGTGAATGAAAATGTACACACCTCATCCAGAATGTGGAGGCCTATGGGATATTCATTGAAGAGGTAAGGGAGGAGGATGGTACATGTGATCTGCATAACATTTTCACGCCTGCTCCGGCTCACCCTCTCTGACGCTCGAGTGTTAAATGTTCACCCCCTGTACCTGCTTCTCGTCTACCAGCGTCGATCCTTACAAACATACCAATTCACATACCTTTGTATGCCTCCTCGTCTGTACACCTGCAGACAGACAAAAAAGCGAGCACATCAGTCATCTGCACGCAATACAACTCGCCTTCAACCTACTCTTATAATCAACATATTATTCTAGCCTTCATATTCTTCTAGCCTTCATATTATTATAGTCTACATATTCTTATCCTTCAACACATTCTTATATCCTTCAACATATTCTATTAGCCTTCATATTATTATAGTCTACATATTCTTATATTCTTCTACATATTCTTATATTCTTCAACATATTCTTATAGCCTTCAACATATTCGTATAGCCTTCAACATATTCTTATAGTCTACATATTCTTATAGTCTACATCATTTAGCTGCCTCTCTTATCCAGAGCGACTGCACACATTTTAATAATGTTTTCTTTTCATAGTGGTCCCCCACGGGAATCAAACCCACAACTCTGGCGCTGTAAGCACCATCCTCTACAAACTGAGCTACACGGGACTATTACTGAGTCCTCCAACGCTTACAGTGAATCACAACCCTTACTGTAAATGTTGGTGGGGGTCCTTGCAGGAGCCTAAATGCCCAACTGAAACATGTGGATTTGAATTTGAAAGGATAGCAGGTGAAGACACTTAACTGAAAAATGTAAAGATCTCCATAATTTAGGGCATGATTTGTCCCTTGTATGATCTAAATTTATATTGTATGAAGGATAAAAGAATAAGTAGGCTATAAGAATATGTAGTCGATAAGTATATGTTGACTATAAGAATATGTAGACTATAAGAATATGTAGACTGTAAGAATATGTAGACTGTAAGAATATGTAGACTATAAGAATATGTAGAATGATATAAGAATATGTAGACTATAAGAATATGTAGACTATAAGAATATGTAGACTGTAAGAATATGTAGACTGTAAGAATATGTAGACTGTAAGAATATGTAGACTGTAAGAATATGTAGACTATAAGAATATGTAGACTGTAAGAATATGTAGACTATAAGAATATGTAGACTGTAAGAATATGTAGACTGTAAGAATATGTAGACTGTAAGAATATGTAGACCATAAGAATATGTAGACTGTAAGAATATGTAGACTATAAGAATATGTAGACTGTAAGAATATGTAGACCATAAGAATATGTAGACTGTAAGAATGTAATGAACCTGGCCATCTCTAGAATAGCTAGCTAACGTTAGCTATTAGCTAAACACTACTTTTCCCTGTACAGAATGGAGAATGTTACACTAACATTAACTATAGTAGTTAACAATAGCCATTAACTAGTTGATCTTGTTTCTTTCCAGCTTGTCTGCTATTAATTGGGGCAAATCATAGTCAATTGGAATTATTATCTGGGCTACCAACACGCTGGCTCGTCTCTCACTTCCGCACACAATAATATCAAAGACCGAACTGAAACGTGCTGCGATTCTGCCAGCATATCTAGACTATAAGAATATGTAGACTGTAAGAATATGTAGACTGTAAGAATATGTAGACTATAAGAATATGTAGACTGTAAGAATATGTAGACTATAAGAATATGTAGACTATAAGAATATGTAGACTGTAAGAATATGTAGACTGTAAGAATATGTAGACTATAAGAATATGTTGAATGATATAAGAATATGTAGACTATAAGAATATGTTGACTATAAGAATATGTAGACTATAAGAATATGTAGACTGTAAGAATATGTAGACTGTAAGAATATGTAGACTGTAAGAATATGTAGACTATAAGAATATGTAGACTGTAAGAATATGTAGACTATAAGAATATGTAGACTGTAAGAATATGTAGACCATAAGAATATGTAGACTGTAAGAATATGTAGACTATAAGAATATGTAGACTGATATAAGAATATGTAGACTATAAGAATATGTAGACTGTAAGAATATGTAGACTGTAAGAATATGTAGACTATAAGAATATGTTGAACTATAAGAATATGTAGACTATAAGAATATGTAGACTGTAAGAATATGTAGACTGGAAGAATATGTAGACTGGAAGAATATGTAGACTATAAGAATATGTTGAATGATATAAGAATATGTAGACCATAGGAATATATTGAAGACTACAAGAATATGTGGACGATAAGAATATGTTGACTATAAGGATATGTAGACTATAAGAATATGTGGACTATAAGAATATGTTGACTATAAGAATATGTGGACTATAAGAATATGTAGACTACAAGAATATGTAGACTATAAGAATATGTTGAAGGATATAAGACTATAAGAGTATATAGACTATAAGTTTATGTTGAAGGCTATAATAACACATATAAGGCTATAGGAAAATGTAGACCATAAGAATTTGTAGACTATAAGAATATGTAGACTATAAGGATATGTAGACTATAAGGATATCTAGACTATAAGAATATGTAGACTATAAGGATATGTTGACTATAAGGATATGTAGACTATAAGAATATGTAGACTATAAGGATATGTTGACTATAAGGATATGTAGACCATAAGAATATGTTGAAGGTTAATAGAATATGTTGAAGGATATAAGAATATGTAGACTATAATAACATGTAGACTATAATAACATGTAGACTATACGAATATGTTGAAGGCTAATAGAATATGTTGAAGGATATAAGAATTTGTAGACTATAAGAATATGTAGACTATAATAACATGTAGACTATAAGAATATGTAGACTATAATAACATGTAGACTATAATAACATGTAGACTATAATAACATGTAGACTATACGAATATGTTGAAGGCTAATAGAATATGTAGACTATAATAACATGTAGACTATAATAACATGTAGACTATAATAACATGTAGACTATAATAACATGTAGACTATAATAACATGTAGACTATAATAACATGTAGACTATAATAACATGTAGACTATACGAATATGTTGAAGGCTAATAGAATATGTAGACTATAATAACATGTAGACTATAATAACATGTAGACTATAATAACATGTAGACTATACGAATATGTTGAAGGCTAATAGAAAATGCAACACTAGAAAGCCAAAGGAAGAAAGACTGTCAGGGTTGAAGGCCTCTCCAGGGGAGTAAGGGAGGGACCATTGAGTGAGTGAGTGAGTGAGTATAGAATAAGGTGATGTAGTGAGTGAGTGAGTGAGTAACATGAGTGAGTGAGTGAGTGAGCTAAAATTAACATGGTGATGTGGTATAAGAGTGGTGATGTGAGTGAGTGAGTGAGTGAGTGACTATAAGAATAGTGAGTGAGTAATAACAGAGTGAGTGAGTGAGTGAGTGAGTGAGTGAGTGAGTGAGTGAGTGAGTGAGTGAGAGAGAGAGAATCCCTAAAGTCTTCCGGTTGAGGTGTGCTGTGATTGGCCCCTGGGATGTCTTCTCAAACCCTCGATCCAGCACCCTGAGACAGGGACAGCTAGGGGGACCAGGTGCACCCTGAGAAGGGACAGCTAGGGGACCAGGTGCACCCCTGAGACAGGGGACAGCTAGGGGGACCAGGTGCAAGAGCTATATACAGTTGAAATCGGAAGTTTCCATACACTTAGGGTGGAGTCATTAAAACTCGTTTTTCAACCACTCCACACAGTTCTTGTTAACAAACTATAGCTTTGCAAGTCGGTTAGGACATCTACTTAATTACTCTAAGTAATTTTTCCAACAATTGTTTATAGACAGATTATTTAATTTATAATTATAATTCACTGTATCACAATTCCAGTGGGTCAGAAGTTTACATACACTAAGTTGACTGTGCCTTTAAACAGCTTGGAAAATTCCAGAAAATTATGTCATGGCTTTAGAAGCTTCTGATAAGCTAATTGACACCATTTTAGTTAATTGGAGGTGTACCTGTGGATATATTTCAAGGCCTACCTTCAAATACAGTGCATCTTTGTTTGACATCATGGGAAAATCGAAAGAAATCAGCCAAGACCTCAGAAAGAAAAATGTAGACCTCCACAAGTCTGGTTCATCTTCGGGAGCAATTTCAAAATGCCTGAAGGCACCACGTTCATCTGTACAAACAATAGTACACAAATATAAACACCATGGGACCATCAAACCCAGAACAACAGAATAAAGGAGCTTGTGAAGATGCTGGAGGAAACAGGTACAGAAGTATTTATATCCACAGTAAAATGAGTCCTATATCGACATAACTTGAAAGGCTGCTCAGCAAGGAAGAAGCCACTGCTCCAAAACCGCCATAAAAAGCCAGACTACGGTTTGCAACTGCACATGGGGACAAAGATCGTACTTTTTGGAGAAATGTCCTCTGGTCTGATGAAACAAAAATAGAACTGTTTGGCCATATTGACCATCGTTACGTTTGGAGGGAAAAGGGGGAGGCTTGCAAGCCGAAGAACACCATCCCAACCGTGAAGCACGGTGTGGCAGCATCATGTTGTGGGGGTGCTTTGCTGCAGGAGGGACTGGTGCATTTCACAAAATAGATGACATCATGAGGGAGTGAAATTATGTTGATATATTGAAGCAACATCTCAAGATATCAGTCAGGAGGTTAAAGCTTTGTCGCAAATGGGTCTTCCAAATGGACAATGACCCCAAGCATACTTCCAAAGTTGTGGCAAAATGGCTTAAGGACAACAACAATGTCAGTGTATTTGGAGTGACCATCACAAAGCCCTGCCCTCAATCCCATAGAACATTTGTGGGCAGAACTGAAATAGAGTGTGTGAGCAAGGACACCTACAAACCTGACTCAGTTACACCAGCTCTGTCAGGAGGAATGGGCCAAAATTCACCCAACTTATTGTGGGAAGCTTGTGGAAGGCTACCCGAAACATTTTACCCAAGTTAAAACATTTAAAGGCAATGCTACCAAATACAAATTGAGTGTATGTAAACTTCTGACCCACTGGGAATGTGATTAAATAAATAAGCGCTGAAATTAATCATTCTCTCAACTATTATTTTGACATTTCACATTCTTAAAATAAAGTGGTGATCCTAACTGACTTAAGACATCGAATGTTTACTCGGATTAAATGTATTTGGCTAAGGTGTATGTAAACTTCCAACTTCAATTGTATATATCAGAATTCCGCATAAACAACTAACTTATTACAGTTTCAGTCTCAGGGTTAGTGTTGGTGTTAGGGTGTTGTCTAGGGTTAAGGTTGGTGTTAGGGTAATGTCTAGGGTTAGTGTTGGTGTTAGGGTTGGTGTTAGGGTTAAGGTTGGTGTTAGGGTAATGTCTAGGGTTAAGGTTGGTGTTAGGGTAATGTCTAGGGTTAAGGTTGGTATTAGGGTAATGTCTAGGGTTAAGGTTGGTGTTAGGGTGTTGTCTAGGGTTAAGGTTGGTGTCTAGGGTTAAGGTTGGTGTTAGGGTATTGTCTAGGGTTAAGGTTGGTGTTAGGGTTAAGGTTGGTGTTAGGTATTGTCTAGGGTTAAGGTTGGTGTTAGGGTAATGTCAGGGTTAAGGTTGGTGTTAGGGTATTGTCTAGGGTTAAAGGTTGGTGTTAGGGTTGGTGTTAGGGTTAAGGTTGGTGTTAGGGTAATGTCTAGGGTTAAGGTTGGTGTTAGGGTAATGTCTAGGGTTAAGGTTGGTGTTAGGGTGTTGTCTAGGGTTAAGGTTGGTGTTAGGGTATTGTCTAGGGTTAAGGTTGGTATCTAGGGTTAAGGTTGGTGTTAGGGTTGGTGTTAGGGTAATGTCTAGGGTTAAGGTTGGTGTTAGGGTAATGTCTAGGGTTAAGGTTGGTGTTAGGGTAATGTCTAGGGTTAAGGTTGGTGTTAGGGTAATGTCTAGGGTTAAGGTTGGTGTTAGGGTATTGTCTAGGGTTAAGGTTGCTGTTAGGGTATTGTCTAGGGTTAAGGTTGGTGTTAGGAATAATTGTCTAGGGTTAAGGTTGGTGTTAGGGTATTGTCTAG
Organism: Oncorhynchus tshawytscha; assembly: GCF_018296145.1. NCBI lineage: Eukaryota > Metazoa > Chordata > Actinopteri > Salmoniformes > Salmonidae > Oncorhynchus > Oncorhynchus tshawytscha. Next base: position 81,832,294 of record NC_056436.1, on the reverse strand, counting down.
GTTAAGGTTGGTGTTAGGTATTGTCTAGCGTTAAGGTTGGTGTTAGGGTATTGTCTAGGGTTAAGGTTGGTGTTAGGGCTCCAAATTGTCTAGGGTTAAGGTTGGTGTTAGGGTATTGTCTAGGGTTAAGGTTGGGTTAGGGTATTGTCTAGGGTTAAGGTTGGTGTTAGGGTTGGTGTTAGGGTTAAGGTTGGTGTTAGGTATTGTCTAGGGTTAAGGTTGGTGTTAGGGTATTGTCTAGGGTTAAGGTTGGTGTTAGGGTATTGTCTAGGGTTAAGGTTGGTGTTAGGGTAATGTCTAGGGTTAAGGTTGGTGTTAGGGTAATGTCTAGGGTTAAGGTTGGTGTTAGGGTATTGTCTAGGGTTAAGGTTGGTGTTAGGGTTAAGGTTGGTGTTAGGTAATGTCTAGGGTTAAGGTTGGTATTATGGTAATGTCTAGGGTTAAGGTTGGTGTTGTCTAGGGTTAAGGTTGGTGTTAGGCATTGTCTAAGGTTGGTATCTAGGGTTAAGGTTGGTGTTAGGGTTGGTGTTAGGGTAATGTCTAGGGTTAAGGTTGGTGTTAGGGTAATGTCTAGGGTTAAGGTTGGTGTCAGGGTAATGTCTAGGGTTAAGGTTAGTGTTAGGAGGAATGGATAATGTCCAAGGGTTAAGGATGGTGTTAAAACAGGGCAATGTCCAGGGTTAAGGTTGGTGTTAGGGTATTGTCTAGGGTTTGGTGTTAGGGTAATGTCTAGGGTTAAGGTTGGTGTTAGGGTAATGTCTAGGGTTAAGGTTGGTGTTAGGGTATTGTCTAGGGTTAAGGTTGCTGTTAGGGTATTGTCTAGGGTTAAGGTTGGTGTTAGGGTATTGTCTAGGGTTAAGGTTGGTGTTAGGGTATTGTCTAGGGTTAAGGTTGGTGTTAAATTGTCTAGGGTTAAGGTTGGTGTTGGTATTGTCTAGGGTTAAGGTTGGTGTTAGGGTATTGTCTAGGGTTAAGGTTGGTGTTAGGGTATTGTCTAGGGTTAAGGTTGGTGTTAGGGTATTGTCTAGGGTTAAGGTTGGTGTTAGGTATTGTCTAGGGTTAAGGTTGGTGTTAGGGTAATTGTCTAGGGTTAAGGTTGGTATTAGGTATTGTCTAGGGTTAAGGTTGGTGTTAGGTATTGTCTAGGTTAAGGTTGGTGTTAGGGTAATGTCTAGGGTTAAGGTTGGTGTTAGGGTAATGTCTAGGGTTAAGGTTGGTGTTAGGGTAATGTCTAGGTTAAGGTTGGTGTTAGGGTATTGTCTAGGGTTAAGGTTGGTGTTAGGGTAATGTCTAGGGTTAAGGTTGGTGTTAGGGTAATGTCTAGGGTTAAGGTTGGTGTTAGGTATTGTCTAGGGTTAAGGTTGGTGTTAGGGGTATTGTCTAGGGTTAAGGTTGGTGTTAGGGTATTGTCTAGGGTTAAGGTTGGTGTTAGGGTATTGTCTAGGTTAAGGTTGGTGTTAGGGTTGGTGTTAGGGTTAAGGTTGGTGTTAGGGTATTGTCTAGGGTTAAGGTTGGTGTTAGGGTATTGTCTAGGGTTAAGGTTGGTGTTAGGGTATTGTCTAGGGTTAAGGTTGGTGTTAGGGTAATGTCTAGGGTTAAGGTTGGTGTTAGGGTATTGTCTAGGGTTAAGGTTGGTGTTAGGGTAATGTCTAGGGTTAAGGTTGGTGTTAGGGTAATGTCTAGGGTTAAGGTTGGTGTTAGGGTAATGTCTAGGGTTAAGGTTGGTGTTAGGTAATGTCTAGGTTAAGGTTGGTGTTAGGGTAATGTCTAGGGTTAAGGTTGGTGTTAGGGTAATGTCTAGGGTTAAGGTTGGTGTTAGGGTAATGTCTAGGGTTAAGGTTGGTGTTAGGGTAATGTCTAGGGTTAAGGTTGGTGTTAGGGTATTGTCTAGGGTTAAGGTTGGTGTTAGGGGTAATGTCTAGGGTTAAGGTTGGTGTTAGGGTAATGTCTAGGGTTAAGGTTGGTGTTAGGGTAATGTCTAGGGTTAAGGTTGGTGTTAGGGTAATGTCTAGGGTTAAGGTTGGTGTTAGGGTAATGTCTAGGGTTAAGGTTGGTGTTAGGGTAATGTCTAGGGTTAAGGTTGGTGTTAGGGTAATGTCTAGGGTTAAGGTTGGTGTTAGGGTAATGTCTAGGGTTAAGGTTGGTGTTAGGGTAATGTCTAGGGTTAAGGTTGGTGTTAGGGTAATGTCTAGGGTTAAGGTTGGTGTTAGGGTATTGTCTAGGGTTAAGGTTGGTGTTAGGGTATTGTCTAGGGTTAAGGTTGGTGTTAGGGTAATGTCTAGGGTTAAGGTTGGTGTTAGGGTATTGTCTAGGGTTAAGGTTGGTGTTAGGGTATTGTCTAGGGTTAAGGTTGGTGTTAGGGTATTGTCTAGGTTAAGGTTGGTGTTAGGGTATTGTCTAGGGTTAAGGTTGGTGTTGGGTAATGTCTAGGGTTAAGGTTGGTGTTAGGGTAATGTCTAGGGTTAAGGTTGGTGTTAGGGTAATGTCTAGGGTTAAGGTTGGTGTTAGGTATTGTCTAGGGTTAAGGTTGGTGTTAGGGTATTGTCTAGGGTTAAGGTTGGTGTTAGGGTAATGTCTGGGGTTAAGGTTGGTGTTAGGGTATTGTCTAGGGTTAAGGTTGGTGTTAGGGTAATGTCTAGGGTTAAGGTTGGTGTTAGGGTATTGTCTAGGGTTAAGGTTGGTGTTAGGGTAATGTCTAGGGTTAAGGTTGGTGTTAGGGTATTGTCTAGGGTTAAGGTTGGTGTTAGGGTAATGTCTAGGGTTAAGGTTGGTGTTAGGGTAATGTCTAGGGTTAAGGTTGGTGCTAGGGTAATGTCTAGGGTTAAGGTTGGTGTTAGGGTATTGTCTAGGGTTAAGGTTGGTGTTAGGGTATTGTCTAGGGTTAAGGTTGGTGTTAGGGTAATGTCTGGGGTTTGGGTTGAGCCGGTGTTTGGACATGAAGCTAGGGTTAGATTTATTCTAGTTATATACAGCTCTGTACATTAGACATTGATATGACCTTTGTATCATCAGTACAAACAGTTTTATTGAATAAAATAAATGTCTTCTACGGAAGTTCAAGTAGTTTTGTTATTGGTGTGATTCCCATGAATCCACAATTATATGATAATGATGCAATCAACATGCATGGCTTGTAATATTTTGTCATACATTCATTTGTCATACTATTTACACTGTTCTGTACCCGAAGTGAGAGGTTGATTGGCTGTCAACAACATTCCACTCACTTCTTCTTTTTTTTCACCAACACAATTCTGAACAGTCTAATTACACTGAATGTGCTACGGGGCGAACTCAGAACACGTTGCAATATTTCAATACGTGAACTATAAATTACCATAAACAATACACTAATAAAACACACGTTGAAGTGTGACAGTGTTCCGGGGTTTGTGTCCCAAATTGCACCCAATTCCCTACATAGTGCACTTCTTTTTGACCAGGACCCTATGAATAGGGTGCCATTTGGGACGCAAGGCAGATCCCGGGTTGGCTCATTACGTACAGTCAAAACTAGAGACTCTAACAGGGTTCAGTAGCGCTGTCACAGAGCATGTATTATTAATGAAAACTTCCCTCAACTGAACTGGTGAAGAAACCTGAATCACAGACTGATACTTTTGTTCATTAGGAATCAATCAATCAACACCTGAGAGAGAAACGTGTTTAGCTACTGGTAAATGTATTCCCCCCGAAATTCATGATTGATCGCCGCCAATCAACACCTCGCTACAGCTAGAAATGCTGTATCTCCAGACTGCACCCTGATGTACAAACAGCAGGCCTATACTTTACACATACTGCAGTCTTCTTGAACAGGCTAAGCATATACAAATACAGACAAGACAAGCGAGTAAGTACTCACATACCATCTCATCATACACCCTTGCATTACTATCAACAGATGATTACAAACTGCAGGTTAGAATGACAAGTGACACGTCTGTCTCCCCTCTGAGAGTGGGACAAGAAGTCTGAGGAGAAAGGGGAGAGAGACTTGTCTTTGCATGCCATCTGTCCCTGACTCCTCGTCTCTGACGCTTGGTCTAATTACTGCTTCTCTCTGGCTAATGCTGCCTCATTAGACAGGGGGAGCATGTGCAATCCACACAACGCGCTGAGAGAATCGGCACTAAGAACGCTAGCTGGAACCATAATGGGGAGACAAAAATCTGTCTGGTGCGAAAGGCAATTCACACTAGCGCCTAAACGCTCATTTTGCTTTTTTCTTCTTACTATGGCGGTCTGAGATTTGATCATTGAGCGTCATCCAACCACAACAGACCAGTGTTCTTCCGGTGTCCTGGCTTGGCAGGGTTCTGCTCCAAGATTAGGACTGGGACAGGAGGGGAGGGGGGATTTTGTCACACATACAGAGCCTACTACTACTATAAGATCACACTGACAAAGACACATTTATGAACGGGAGGATTGGGAAGGGCATCAGGTATGCAATACTGCAGTGCCTGTCCAGCTGAGGCGTTTATTAACACATAAACACAACCAGTGAACTATTATCAAATCTACTGTAGGTTTCCAAACAATGTGACACAGGATGGAAGGTTTTCTGCTGTGTCCTGTCTGTTATATCCAAATTGCCTTTTTCTTTCAACAGCTTCACTAGCAACTAATTAGTGTATTCGTGTAATTCAGTGTGAGGTTTAAACTTTCTTTTTGTGGCTACACCATTTAGTTAAAGAGACAGATGGACATGAAAGTGGTATGACTAATTATTGTTTACAACCTAATTTCTGAAATCATATTTCAATCAGCAGGTGATTTTGAAGTGATGTTTTCAGAGGTTGTTGAAGACAATGTTGTGGCAACTGGTTAACCAGAACTCACAAGACCTGGAGCTTGTTATCTATGGATCAAAAATATATCAGTCTTGGGATGGTGTGTATGAGAACAGAAAGCTATTAATATTCCTATTACTCAATGAACACAGAATATTAAAACTCAGGTAGAACCATGGAGAATCTTCCTTCTTAAGAACATCCATTATGACATCACTAACTCCTGATAATTACTGATAATTATAGTTCCGGAGTCATTCAGCATCGGCTGTTGGGGGAGCCAAACACAGGAATGAAAACAGAACTAAGACTAGACAGAATAATAATAACACAGATTGATTCACAATTTGGAATGATGAGTTATAAGATACTGTATATACAGTAGAGTTCCTGACCCTAACTCTAACCCTCATCCCCTGCAGGATGTCATCAGGTCCCGTGGTGGAGAGTGAGGGGAGTAGAGCACAGGCCAATCTGGCAGTGACTTCAGTGTACAGTGAAGGTCCCCCCTCCCACCTGGCTGTGACTGTGTTGAGGGCCACTGGCCTCAGAGCTAAGACCTTTCATGGGGGCAGCAACCCTTACGCTCTCCTCCAGCTGGGGCAGAGGAGAATCACCACCCCTGTCATCCACGATACCCTGACCCCCCACTGGAACTGTGAGCTCACCTTCCCCCTGCCCTCCTCGGCCCCCTGGGATGCCACCGCCACAGCCCTGACCCTGACCATCCACCACAGACGCTCCCTACTGGCCCTGCCTGATAAGTTCCTGGGTACTGTGAGCTTCAGGCTGGAGGATGTTGTCAAGAAGAAGGACGGAAACAAAGAGTGAGTTAAGAAAAACTGATTTCAACTGATGTAATGTAATTATATACCTTTATCTAAAGCAGTTAACAGTCATGCGTGAATACATTTTTAACATATGGGTGGACCCGGTAATCGAACCCACTATCCTGGCGTTGCAAGAGCCATGCTCTACGTACTGACGATAGAGGACCAGTAATATATAAAATGTAATGTACAGGATGTAATGTATATGATGTACCCAATCTGGTGGCCTACTGTATGCTGTAGAGATTATATCTCTATAGCTCATTTAAAACATACATTTAAAGCTGTGATCTGTGAACTACTCACAAAAGAAGAGCAAGAAACAAGTGTTGTTGGTTTTTTCTTCAGGTGGTATGTCCTCAATTCTGAGCCGAGGAAGAAGCTAAAGAGGCGTGGACATGTGGAAGTGGCGTTCAGGCTGTACAGAGAGAGTAGCTGCCTTCCATCCCACTCCCAACCTGTCACCCAGACCCATTCCCAACCTTTCACCCAGACCTACTCCCTCTCCCACTCAAAACCCTGCACCATTCTCTCCCACTCTACAAGCCTCTCCCAGCCCTCCAACCTTCCCTCCCACTCCCTCACCCAGCCTCACTCCCAATCCCACGTCCAACCCTCCTCCTCCATCTGCACCAAGAGCCACATCAGCTGGGAGAGTGACACACACTGCTTACCACCTTCTGTTCAGGTCAGTCCTTTACGACAGGAACATGAAGGCAGTTCTAGAATAGAATATAATGGTGTTGGGGGTTGGTGTGTTGAGTAGTGAGTGACTGGCCCTCTCCATTGTGTTGGGGGTTAGTGTGTTGAGTAGTGAGTGACTGGCCCTCTCCATTGTGTTGGGGGTTGGTGTGTTGAGTAGTGAGTGACTGGCCCTCTCCATTGTATTGGGGGTTGGTGTGTTGAGTAGTGAGTGACTGGCCCTCTCCATGTTGTTGGGGGTTGGTGCATTGTGTAGTGAGTGACTGGCCCTCTCCATTGTGTTGGGGGTTGGTGTGTTGAGTAGTGAGTGACTGGCCCTCTCCATTGTGTTGGGGGTTGGTGTGTTGACTGGCCCTCTCCAGTAGTGAGTGACTGGCCCTCTCCATTGTATTGGGGGTTGGTGTGTTGAGTAGTGAGTGACTGGCCCTCTCCATTGTGTTGGGGGTTAGTGTGTTGAATAGTGAGTGACAGGCCCTCTCCATGGTGTTGGGGGTTGGTGCATTGAGTAGTGAGTGACTGGCCCTCTCCATTGTGTTGGGGGTTGGTGTGTTGAGTAGTGAGTGACTGGCCCTCTCCATGGTGTTGGGGGTTGGTGCATTGAGTAGTGAGTGACTGGCCCTCTCCATTGTGTTGGGGGTTGGTGTGTTGAGTAGTGAGTGACTGGCCCTCTCCATGGTGTTGGGGGTTATGGTTGTGTTGAGTAGTGAGTGACTGGCCCTCTCCATGGTGTTGGGGGTTGGTGTGTTGAGTAGTGAGTGACTGGCCCTCTCCATGGTGTTGGGGGTTAGTGTGTTGAGTAGTGAGTGACTGGCCCTCTCCATGGTGTTGGGGGTTGGTGTGTTGAGTAGTGGACTGGCCCTCTCCATGGTGTTGGGGGTTGGTGTTGAGTACTGTGTCCATTGTGTTGGGGGTTGGTGTGTTGAGTAGTGTGTCCATTGTGTTGGGGGTTGGTGTGTTGAGTACTGTGTCCATTGTGTTGGGGGTTGGTGTGTTGAGTAGTGAGTGACTGTGCCCTCACCATTGTGTTGGGGGTTGGTGTGTTGAGTAGTGTGTCCATTGTGTTGGGGTTGGTGTGTTGAGTACTGTGTCCATTGTGTTGGGGGTTGGTGTGTTGAGTAGTGTGTCCATTGTGTTGGGGGTTGGTGTGTTGAGTAGTGTGTCCATTGTGTTGGGGGTTGGTGTGTTAAGTAGTGTGTCCATTGTGTTGGGAGTTGGTGTGTTGAGTACTGTGTCCATTGTGTTGGGGGTTGGTGTGTTGAGTAGTGTGTCCATTGTGTTGGGGGTTGGTGTGTTAAGTACTGGTCCATTGTGTTGGGAGTTGGTGTGTTGAGTACTGTGTCCATGGTGTTGGGGGTTGGTGTGTTGAGTAGTGAGTGACTGGTCCATTGTGTTGAGTAGGGGGTTGTTGGTGTGTTGAGTACTGTGTCCATTGTGTTGGGGGTTAGTGTGTTGAGTAGTGTGTCCATTGTGTTGGGGGTTGGTGTGTTGAGTACTGTGTGCATTGTGTGTGCAGCCGGTGGTAAAGCATTGGGAGCCAAACCATCCATCTTGTGGAGAGGAGAATTGTGAAGTGCTGGACTCAGTTCCACCACCATCTGTACCAGCAGACAGCCCAGACTGCGTCAGCATCACTACAGCTGGTATGACGTCTTTCTATGCTTTTGTCTCCTATTTGTCAGTGAAAAAAAAAGTTTTTGTAAAAATAGATTTGCTTGATCGCTTCCGTAAATGTATAATTTCATATCGTTTGATAGCGACATGGAGGGACAGTAGTGGAGTGTGTTTTGCATTAAAGCATTGAGTTCTGATGGGGGACAGAAAACAGAGAGATCACCAGAATTACATCCAGACAACAGACAAGTGGAAAACTCTCTTTCCCACCTTCTCCGTTTCCCTTCCATCTACCCAACCCAGATTGCAGCAATAACATCAGACCAGTATCCTATTTTCCTGCATCCATCCTCACCTGTGAGACTGGAGACCTGGAGGAGGGCCAGGAAGCCAGGGAGTGTCTGCTGGACCCAGGACGAGGACACAGCTCCCGTCAGGGTCCTCTGGAGGAGACATCTACAGCAGGGAGCACCATCGGGACACAGACTTCCAGTAAATTCCAAATGTTCCCGTTCCAACATTCCCAATGCCAAGGGAGGGGGAGAAGGGTCTCTTTCAGGTCCTCCTTCCTTTCCAGACTGAGGCATCTCCGCTACAGGTTGGACTCAGGAGAGGCCAACGGGGAGAGGCGGACTCTGAGACTCCCGGTCTGCTCCAGGGTGCTCTCCCGGTCGACCTCCCCACCCTACAACAGGTTCCCCAAGATAGATGTGTCAGAGAGGCCACAGGGTTTCTTGTCACGGCTCTTCCCCTGCCTAGGTAGAGAATGACAATAAAGAAACACAAGCCTGACTGCACAGAATGTATCCTGTTCCTTAAAATACAACATTTCAAATGTACGGTGTCCATTTTAGGAAACAGTCCCACATCCATGAACATTAAAATAACTCTCTCTTTTCTACCAAACTTCAGTTCTTCTTGTTGTACTTCACAGTTTGTTTGCATCGTTTGTTATACAGAACACTTGTGTTGTTTTGGAAAAGGGGGGGATGGGGGGGGTGACAGAAGAGAAGCGACAATTTCTCCACACCTGAGGTGGCGAAAATCTCACCTCCAGAACAGCGCCAGGTGTGACGGTGGGAGAAACAATAGACTGGTTTCATCTCTAAAGCCAATCAGAAGAAAGTTTCAGTTTTAAATAGTTAAAAAGTTATATTTCTTTCTACATTATACACCACCCACATCTATGCAAGTGAAGGTTTAGAAAGGCAGGTAGAGGTATAGTTAGGAAGTAGAGGTATAGTAACGTAGTATAGTTAGGTAGTATAGTTAGGTAGTAGAGGTATAGTTAGGTAGTAGAGGTATAGTTAGGTAGTAGAGGTATAGTTAGGTAGTATAGTTATGCAGTAGAGGTATAGTTAGGTAGTAGAGGTATATTTAGGCAGCATAGCCAGGCAGCAGAGCCAGGCAGCAGAGGCATAGTTAGGCAGGCAGAGCATAGCCAGGCAGCAGAGGCACAGTTAGGCAGCAGAGGCATAGTTAGGCAGCAGAGGCATAGTTAGGCAGCAGAGGCACAGCCAGGCAGCAGAGGCATAGCCAGGCAGCAGAGGCACAGTTGGCAGCAGAGGCATAGAAGGGCAGCAGAGGCATAGTTAGGCAGCATAGCCAGGGCAGCATAGCCAGGCAGCAGAGCATAGTTAGGCAGCATAGCCAGGCAGCAGAGGCATAGCCAGGCAGCAGATGTGAAGCCATGCAGCAGAGGCATAGCCAGGCAGCAGAGGCATAGCCAGGCAGCATAGCCAGGCAGCAGAGCCAGGCAGCAGGCAGAACAGGCATAGCCAGGCAGCAGAGGCATAGTTATGCAGCAGAGGCATAGCTATGCAGCAGAGGCATAGCTAGGCAGCAGAGGCATAGCCAGGCAGCATAGTTATGCAGCAGAGGCATAGTTATGCAGCAGAGGCATAGTTAGGCAGCAGAGGCACAGTTAGGCAGCAGAGCCAGGCAGCAGAGCCAGGCAGCAGAGGCATAGCCTGGCAGCATAGCCAGGCAGCAGAGGCATAGCCAGGCAGCAGAGGCACAGCCAGCAGCAGAGGCACAGCCAGGCAGCAGAGGCATAGCCAGGCAGCAGAGGCATAGCCAGGCAGCAGAGGCACAGCCAGGCAGCAGAGGCATAGCCAGGCAGCAGAGGCATAGCCAGGCAGCAGAGGCATAGCCAGGCAGCAGAGGCACAGCCAGGCAGCAGAGGCATAGCCAGGCAGCAGAGGCACAGCCAGGCAGCAGAGGCACAGCCAGGCAGCAGAGGCACAGCCAGGCAGCAGAGGCACAGCCAGGCAGCAGAGGCATAGCCAGGCAGCAGAGGCATAGCCAGGCAGCAGAGGCATAGCCAGGCAGCAGAGGCATAGCTAGGCAGCAGAGGCATAGCCAGGCAGCAGAGAGCTAGGCAGCATAGCCAGGCAGCAGAGGCATAGTTAGGCAGCAGAGGCACAGCCAGGCAGCAGAGGCACAGCCAGGCAGCAGAGGCATAGCCAGGCAGCAGAGGCATAGCCAGGCAGCAGAGGCATAGCCAGGCAGCAGAGGCACAGCCAGGCAGCAGAGGCATAGTTAGGCAGCAGAGGCATAGCCAGGCAGCAGATAGCCAGGCAGCAGAGGCACAGCCAGGCAGCAGAGGCACAGCCAGGCAGCAGAGGCAGCAGCCTAGGCAGCAGAGGCACAGCCAGGCAGCAGAGGCACAGCCAGGCAGCAGAGGCACAGCCAGGCAGTGAGGCATAGCCAGGCAGTGAGTCATTACAGGCACAGCCAGGCAGCAGAGGCATAGCTAGGCAGCAGAGGCATAGTTAGGCAGCAGAGGTGCAGCTAGGCAGCAGAGGCACAGCAGCACAGGCAGCAGAGGCACAGTTAGGCAGCAGAGGCACAGTTAGGCAGGCAGAGGCATAGCCAGGCAGCAGAGGCATAGCCAGGCAGGCATAGCATAGCCAGGCAGCAGAGGCATAGCCAGGCAGCAGAGGCATAGCTAGGCAGCAGAGGCATAGCCAGGCAGCAGGCAGCCAGGCAGCAGAGGCACAGCCAGGCAGCATAACCAGCACAGCAGAGGCACAGCCAGGCAGGCAGAGGCACAGCCAGGCAGCAGAGGCACAGCCAGGCAGCAGAGGCACAGCCAGGCAGCAGAGGCACAGCCAGGCAGCACAGCCAGGCAGCAGAGCCAGGCAGCAGGCAGAACAGGCACAGCCAGGCAGCAGAGGCACAGCCAGGCAGCAGAGGCACAGCCAGGCAGCAGAGGCAGCAGGCAGCATAGCCAGGCAGCAGCAGCAGGCACAGCCAGGCAGCAGAGGCACAGCCAGGCAGCAGAGGCACAGCCAGGCAGCAGCCAGCTCAGGCAGCAGCAGGCCAGGCAGCAGAGGCACAGCATCAGGCAGCACAGCCAGGCAGCAGGCACAGCTAGGCAGGCAGCACAGGCACAGCCAGGCCAGCAGAGGCACAGCCAGGCAGCACAGGCACAGCCAGGCAGCAGAGGCATAGCCAGGCAGGGCAGGCAGCACAGCTAGGCAGCACAGCCAGGCCAGGCAGCAGAGGCACAGCCAGCTCAGGCAGAGGCACAGCCAGGCAGCAGAGGCATAGCCAGGCAGCAGCAGAGGCATAGCATAGCCAGGCAGCAGCACAGGCAGGCAGAGGCATAGCTAGGCACAGCAGGGCCAGGCATAGCAGATACAGGCACAGCCAGGGCCAGGCACAGCAGCAGGCAGCAGAGGCACAGCCAGGCAGCAGAGGCACAGGCAGCAGAGGCACAGCCAGGCAGCAGAGGCATAGCCAGGCAGCACAGCCAGGCAGCAGAGGCACAGCTCAGGGCAGCACAGCACAGCCAGGCAGAGGCACAGCCAGGCCAGGCACAGCAGAGGGCACAGCCAGGCAGCAGAGGCACAGCTGAGGCAGGCAGAGGCAGGCAGCTAGGCAGCAGAGGCATAGCAGGGCATAGCACAGCACAGGCAGCAGAGCACAGGTGCAGGCTACAGGCAGGCAGGCAGCACAGGCACAGCCAGGCAGCAGAGGCATAGCTAGGCAGCAGAGGCACAGCCAGGCAGCAGAGGCACAGCAGGCAGCAGAGGCACAGCCAGGCAGCAGGCACAGCCAGGCAGCAGGCACAGCCAGGCAGCAGAGGCACAGCCAGGCAGCAGAGGCACAGCCAGGCAGCAGAGGCATAGCCAGGCAGCAGAGGCATAGCCAGGCAGCAGAGGCACAGCCAGGCAGCAGAGGCACAGTTAGGGCAGCAGAGGCACAGCAGGCAGCAGAGGCACAGCCAGGCAGCAGAGGCACAGCCAGGCAGCAGAGGCACAGCCAGGCAGCAGGCACAGCCAGGCAGCAGAGGCACAGCCAGGCAGCAGAGGCAGCCAGGCAGAGGCACAGCCAGGCAGGCATAGGCAGCCAGGCCAGGCACAGCAGGCAGCACAGGCACAGCCAGGCAGCAGAGGCACAGCCAGGCCAGCAGAGCTCAGGCACAGCACAGGCAGGCAGGCCAGGCACAGCCAGGCAGCAGAGCACAGCAGGCAGCACAGGCACAGCAGGCAGCACAGGCACATAGGCAGCAGAGGCACAGCCAGGCAGGCAGAGGCATAGCCAGGCAGCAGCACAGGCATAGCCAGGCAGAGGCACAGCCAGGCCAGGGCAGGCAGAGGCACAGCCAGGCAGCAGGCACAGCCAGGCCAGGCAGAGCACAGCACAGCAGGCAGGCAGCAGAGCCAGGCAGCAGAGGCACAGCCAGGCAGCATAGCCAGGCAGCAGAGGCACAGCCAGGCAGCACAGGCACAGCCAGGCAGCAGCCAGGCACAGCCAGGCAGGCACAGGCACAGCAGGCACAGGCAGGCACAGCCAGGCCAGGCAGCAGCACAGGCACAGCCAGGCAGCAGGCATAGCCAGGCAGCAGAGGCACAGCTCAGGCAGCAGAGGCACAGCCAGGCAGCAGCACAGGCACAGCCAGGCAGCAGAGGCACAGCCAGGCAGCAGAGGCACAGCCAGGCACAGGCCAGGCAGCAGAGGCACAGTCAGGGCAGGCACAGGCACAGCACAGGCACAGCCAGGCACAGCCAGGCAGGCATAGCCAGGCCAGGCACAGGGCACAGCACAGGCCAGGCACAGCATAGCCAGGCAGCAGGCATAGCCAGGCAGGCAGAGGCACAGGCACAGCCAGCACAGGCACAGCTCAGGCCAGGCAGGCAGAGGCACAGCTCAGGCAGCACAGGCACAGCCAGGCAGGCATAGCCAGGCAGCTAGGCAGGCAGCAGGGCAGGCACAGCTCAGGCAGGCACAGGCACAGCCAGGCAGCAGGCAGGCACAGCAGGCAGGCACAGCAGCAGCAGGCACAGTCAGGGCAGACAGGCACAGCCAGGCAGCAGAGGCACAGCCAGGCCAGGCAGGCATAGCCAGGCCAGCATAGCCAGGCCAGGCAGGCACAGGCACAGCTCAGGCAGCACAGGCACAGGCAGGCAGGCAGGCAGGCACAGCTCAGGCAGGCACAGGCAGGCAGCCAGGCAGCAGGCAGGCACAGCAGGCACAGGCATAGGCAGCAGGGCCAGGCACAGGCACAGGCAGGCACAGGCACAGCTAGGCACAGGCAGCAGCCAGGCACAGGCACATAGGCCAGGCATAGCAGCAGCCAGGCAGCAGAGGCACAGCACAGGCACAGCACAGGCACAGCCAGGCAGGCACAGCCAGGCAGCACAGGCACAGCCAGGGCACAGGCATAGCCAGGCAGGCACAGCACAGGCAGGCACAGGCACAGCCAGGCAGGCAGGCACAGCCAGGCAGGCACAGGCACACAGGCAGGCACAGCCAGGCACAGGCACAGGCAGGCCAGGCACAGGCACAGCCAGGCAGGCAGCACAGCCAGGGCCAGGCAGGCACAGGCACAGCCAGGCCAGGCACAGCCAGGCAGCAGGCACAGCCAGGTCAGGCCAGGCACAGGCCAGGCACAGGCACAGCCAGGCAGCAGGCACAGCCAGGCACAGGCACAGCCAGGGCAGGCACAGCAGGCCAGGCACAGGCACAGGCACAGGGCCAGGCCAGGCACAGGCCAGGCACAGGCACAGCTAGGCCAGGCACAGGCAGGCATAGGCACAGCACAGGCCAGGCACAGCACAGCCAGGCAGCAGGCAGGCAGGCAGCAGCCAGGCCAGGCAGCACAGGCACAGGCACAGCCAGGCACAGGCACAGCCAGGCAGGCACAGGCACAGCCAGGCAGCAGGCACAGCCAGGCAGGCACAGGCACAGCCAGGCAGGCACAGGCACAGCCAGGCAGCACAGGCACAGCCAGGCAGCACAGGCACAGCCAGGCAGGGCAGCACAGGCACAGCTCAGGCAGCAGAGCACAGCCAGGCAGGCACAGGCACAGCCAGGCACAGGCACAGGCACAGTCAGGCAGCACAGGCACAGCCAGGCAGCACAGGCACAGCCAGGCACAGGCACAGCCAGGCACAGCACAGGCACAGCCAGGCAGCACAGGCACAGCCAGGCAGCAGGGCAGCCAGGCCAGGCAGCAGAGGCACAGCCAGGCAGCAGGCACAGCAGGCAGGCAGGCACAGCCAGGCAGGCACAGGCACAGGCCAGGCACAGCAGGCACAGGCACAGCCAGGCAGGCAGGCACAGCCAGGCAGGCACAGGCACAGCACAGGCAGGCCAGGCACAGCCAGGCCAGGCACAGCCAGGCAGCAGGCATAGCCAGGCAAATAGGCACAGGCAGCCAGGCAGGCACAGCCAGGCACAGGCACAGCCAGGCAGGCAGAGGCACAGCCAGGCAGCAGAGGCACAGCCAGGCCAGGCACAGCCAGGGCAGGCACAGGCACAGCCAGGCAGCAGGCATAGCCAGGCACAGGCATAGCCAGGGCCAGGCACAGGCACAGCCAGGCAGGCATAGCAGCCAGGCACACAGGCACAGCCAGGCCAGGCACAGCCAGGCCAGGCACAGGCAGGCCAGGCACAGGCACAGGCACAGCCAGGCCAGGCACAGGCACAGCCAGGCACAGGCACAGCCAGGCACAGGCAGGCACAGGCACAGCCAGGCCAGGCACAGGCAGGGCACAGGCAGGCAGGCAGGCAGGCAGGCCAGGGCACAGGCACAGCTCAGGCCAGGCACAGGCACAGCCAGGGCCAGGCACAGGCACAGCCAGGCCAGGCACAGGCCAGGCCAGGCACAGGCACAGCCAGGCAGCCAGGCACAGCCAGGCAGCAGGCACAGGCACAGCAGGCACAGGCACAGGCAGGGCAGGCAGAGGCACAGCCAGGCACAGGCACAGCAGGCCAGGTCAGGCACAGGCACAGGCACAGGCACAGGCACAGGCAGGCACAGCATCAGGCCAGGCACAGCAGCAGGCAGGCACAGGCACAGGCACAGGCAGCAGAGGCACAGCCAGGCACAGGCAGGCCAGGCCAGGCAGGCACAGGCATAGCCAGGGCCAGGCACAGCACAGCCAGGCACAGGCATAGCCAGGGCACAGGCACAGCCAGGGCAGAGGCACAGCCAGGCAGCAGGCACAGCCAGGCAGGCAGAGGCCAGGCAGCCAGGCAGGCACAGGCACAGCCAGGCACAGGCACAGCCAGGGCCAGGCACAGCCAGGCCAGGCAGGCATAGCCAGGCCAGGCACAGGCACAGCTTCAGGCAGGCACAGGCACAGCCAGGCAGGCACAGGCACAGCCAGGCAGCAGAGGCACAGCCAGGCACAGGCACAGGCACAGCCAGGGCACAGGCACAGCCAGGCAGCACAGCCAGGCACAGCACAGCCAGGCACAGGCACAGCCAGGCCAGGCACAGGCATAGCCAGGCCAGGCACAGCACAGGACAGGCACAGGCACAGCCAGGCCAGGCATAGGCCAGGCACAGCATAGCCAGGCACAGCACAGCAGGGCCAGGCACAGCACAGGCAGGCACAGGCACAGCCAGGCAGCCAGGCACAGGCACAGCTCAGGCAGGCAGGCACAGCCAGGGCACAGGCACAGCCAGGCCAGGCACAGGCACAGCCAGCCAGGCACAGGCACAGCCAGGCCAGGCACAGGCACAGCCAGGCACAGGCACAGCCAGGCAGGCCAGGCACAGCCAGGCCAGGCACATAGCCAGGCAGCATTCAGGCACAGCCAGGCAGCCAGGCACAGCCAGCCAGGCACAGTAGCACAGGCACAGGCAGGCCAGGCAGCCAGGCCAGGCAGCCAGGCACAGGCACAGCCAGGCAGGCACAGGCACAGCACAGGCAGGCACAGGCACAGCCAGGGCAGCACAGTCAGGCACAGGCACAGGCAGCAGGCACAGCCAGGCAGCAGACAGGCACAGCCAGGCAGCAGAGGCATAGCCAGGGCAGGCAGACAGGCACAGCCAGGGCAGGCAGCACAGCCAGGCACAGAGGCACAGGCACAGCAGGCAGGCACAGGCACAGCCAGGCAGCAGGCACAGCCAGGCAGCAGAGGCACAGCCAGGCAGCCAGCCAGGCAGCAGCCAGGCAGCAGGCAGGCACAGCCAGGCACAGGCACAGCACAGGCCAGGCAGCACAGCCAGGCACAGGCACAGTCAGGCAGGCACAGCACAGCCAGGCACAGGCACAGCACATCAGGCCAGGCACAGCCAGGCCAGGCACAGCAGGCCAGGCAGGCAGCAGCAGGCAGCAGGCACAGCTCAGGCCAGCACAGTGCACAGCCAGGCACAGCCAGGCAGCAGGCACAGCCAGGCCAGGCAGAGGCACAGGCAGGCAGCAGGCACAGCCAGGCCAGCACAGGCACAGCCAGGCAGCAGGCATAGCCAGGCCAGGCACAGCCAGGGCCAGGCAGGCATCAGGCACAGCCAGGCACAGGCACAGCAGGCAGGCATAGCAGGCACAGGCACAGCCAGGCAGCAGGCACAGCCAGGCAGGCAGAGGCACAGCTCAGGCAGCACAGGCAGGGCAGGCAGGCCAGCAGGCACAGGCACAGCCAGGCAGCAGGCACAGCTCAGGCAGCAGGCACAGCCAGGCAGCAGGCACAGCCAGGCAGGCACAGGCACAGCCAGGCAGGCAGCACAGCCAGGCAGCAGCACAGCACAGGCAGCAGCACAGGCAGCTCAGGCATAGCCAGGCACAGCACAGGCAGCAGAGGCACAGCCAGGCAGCAGGCACAGCCAGGCAGCCAGGCACAGCCAGGCAGCAGGCACAGCCAGGGGCAGCAGAGGCCAGGCCAGCCAGGCAGCATGGGCACAGGCACAGGCAGGCAGCAGAGGCACAGCCAGGCAGCAGGCAGGCAGGCAGGCACAGGCAGGCAGCACAGCACAGCCAGCAGCAGGGCCAGGCACAGGCACAGCCAGGCAGCAGAGGCACAGCCAGGCAGGCACAGCAGGCAGGCACAGGCATAGCCAGGCAGCAGGCACAGCTCAGGGCAGGCAGGCACAGCCAGGCCAGGCATAGCCAGGCAGGCACAGGCACAGCCAGGCAGGCACAGGCACAGTCAGGCCAGGCACAGGCACAGCACAGGCAGGCACAGGCACAGCCAGGCCAGGCCAGGCAGCAGGCACAGTCAGGCCAGGCAGAGGCACAGCCAGGCCAGGCACAGGCACAGCCAGGCAGCAGGCACAGCCAGGCAGGCAGAGGCACAGCCAGGCAGCAGAGGCACAGCACAGGCAGGCACAGCCAGGCAGCAGAGGCACAGCAGGGCCAGGCAGGCAGCCAGGCCAGGCACAGCTCAGGCAGCACAGGCACAGCCAGGCAGGCAGAGGCACAGCCAGGCAGCAGAGGCACAGCTCAGGCCAGGCAGGCACAGCCAGGCACAGGCACAGCTCAGGCACAGCACCAGGCAGGCAGGCACAGCCAGGCCAGGCACAGGCCAGGCCAGGCAGGCACAGCACAGGCCAGGCACAGGCACAGCACAGGCCAGGCACAGGCACAGCCAGGGCCAGGCAGCCAGGCCAGGCCAGGCACAGGCACAGCCAGGCACAGGCACAGCCAGGGCCAGGCACAGGCAGCAGGCAGGCACAGCCAGGGCAGGCACAGGCACAGCCAGGCCAGGCATAGCCAGGCCAGGCACAGGCCAGGCACAGGCACAGCCAGGCAGCAGGCACAGCCAGGCAGCAGAGGCACAGCCAGGCAGGCACAGGCACAGCAGGCAGGCATAGCACAGGCACAGCATAGCCAGGCAGCAGGCACAGCTCAGGCAGCAGGCACAGCCAGGCACAGGCACAGCCAGGCAGGCAGGCACAGCCAGGCAGCAGGCACAGGCAGGCAGGCCAGGCAGCAGGCACAGCCAGGCACAGGCACAGGCCAGGCAGCAGCACAGGCCAGGCAGCAGCAGGCACATAGGCCAGGCAGAGCCAGGCAGCACAGCCAGGCAGCAGGCACAGGCAGGCACAGGCAGGCCAGGCCAGGCACAGCCAGGCCAGGCACAGCAGGGCCAGGCACAGCCAGGCCAGGGCAGGCAGGCAGCCAGGCACAGCCAGGCAGGCACAGGCAGCCAGGCCAGGCACAGCACAGCCAGGCCAGGCACAGCACAGCCAGGCACAGGCACAGCCAGGCAGCAGAGGCACAGCCAGGCCAGGCACAGCCAGGCACAGGCACAGCCAGGCAGCACAGGCACAGCCAGGCACAGGCACAGCCAGGCCAGGCACAGCCAGGCAGGCACAGCCAGGGCCAGGCAGCCAGGCACAGGCACAGCCAGGCCAGAGGCACAGCAGGCCAGGCAGGCCAGGCACAGGCACAGCCAGGCAGCAGGCACAGCCAGGCACAGGCAGCCAGGCACAGCACAGCCAGGCAGCAGGCACAGCCAGGCAGCACAGGCACAGCCAGGCCAGGCACAGGCACAGCCAGGCCAGGCACAGCCAGGCACAGGCAGCCAGGCCAGGCAGGCATAGCCAGGCAGGCACAGTCAGGCAGTCAGGCAGGCAGCAGCACAGGCCAGGGCAGCAGGCCAGGCACAGCCAGCAGCAGCCAGGCAGCACAGCCAGGCAGGCAGCCAGGGCAGCACAGCCAGGCAGCAGATAGCACAGCCAGGCAGCAGGCAGGCACAGGCAGGCAGCAGGCCAGGCAGCAGCCAGGCAGCAGAGGCACAGCCAGGCAGCAGGCAGGCAGCCAGGCACAGGCACAGCCAGGCAGGCAGAGGCACAGCAGGCACAGCCAGGCAGCAGGCACAGCAGGCAGCCAGGCACAGCACAGCAGGCCAGGCACAGGCACAGTCAGGCAGCACAGGCACAGCCAGGCACAGGCACAGCCAGGCAGCATAGGCCAGGCAGCAGGCACAGGCACAGGCAGCACAGGCACAGCCAGGCAGCAGGCACAGCATCAGGCACACAGCTCAGGCCAGGCATAGCCAGGCAGGCACAGCCAGGCAGGCAGCAGGCACAGGCACAGCTCAGGCACAGGCACAGCCAGGCAGCAGGCACAGCCAGGCAGGCAGGCACAGTCAGGCATAGCCAGGCAGCAGGCACAGCACAGCCAGGCAGCAGGCACAGGCAGGCCAGCAGCCAGGCACAGCCAGGCACAGGCACAGCCAGGCAGCAGAGGCACAGCCAGGCACAGGCACAGCCAGGCAGCAGCCAGGCACAGGCCAGGCAGCAGGCACAGGCAGGCACAGGCACAGCCAGGCAGGCACAGGCATAGCCAGGCAGCAGAGGCACAGCCAGGCAGCCAGGCACAGCCAGGCAGGCACAGGCACAGCCAGGGGCAGAGGCACAGGCAGGGCCAGGCATCAGGCCAGGCACAGGCAGGCAGCAGAGGCATAGCAGGCACAGCCAGGGCAGGCATAGCCAGGGCACAGGCACAGCCAGGCAGCACAGGCACAGCCAGGCCAGGAGGCACAGGGCCAGGGCACAGGGCAGGCACAGCCAGGGCCAGGCAGCCAGGCCAGGCACAGGCACAGCCAGGCAGCAGGCAGGCCAGGCAGGCATAGCACAGGCCAGGCACAGGCACAGCCAGGCAGCAGGCACAGCCAGGCATAGGCAGGCACAGGCACAGCCAGGCCAGGCACAGGCACACAGGCCAGGCACAGCCAGGCACAGGCACAGCAGGCAGCAGGCACAGCCAGGGCAGGCATAGCCAGGCACAGGCACAGCCAGGCACAGGCACAGCCAGGCCAGGCACAGCACAGGCACAGATGCCAGGCCAGGCACAGCCAGGCACAGGCCAGGCAGAGGCACAGTCAGGCACAGGCACAGCCAGGCAGGCACAGGCACAGCCAGGCAGGCACAGGCACAGCTCAGGCAGGCACAGGCACAGGCCAGGCACAGCCAGGCAGGCACAGGCACAGCCAGGCAGGCAGGCACAGCCAGGCCAGGCACAGGCACAGCTCAGGCAGCAGGCACAGCCAGGCCAGCACAGGCACAGCCAGGCAGGCAGGCACAGCCAGGCCAGGCACAGCACAGGCTCAGGCACAGGCACAGGCAGGCCAGGCACAGCCAGGCCAGGCACAGGCAGCAAGCAGGCCAGGGCCAGGCCAGGCACAGCCAGGCACAGGCATAGCCAGGCAGGCAGGCACAGCCAGGCAGCAGAGGCACAGCCAGGCAGCAGGCACAGTCAGGCAGCAGCATAGCCAGGCACAGGCAGGCCAGGCAGCCAGGCAGCCAGGCACAGCACAGCCAGGCACAGGCACAGCAGCTTCAGGCACAGCACAGCCAGGCAGGCAGAGGCATAGCCAGGCAGCAGGCACAGCCAGGCAGCAGAGCATAGCCAGGCAGCAGGCACAGCCAGGCAGCAGAGGCACAGCCAGGCCAGGCAGCAGGCAGCCAGGCCAGGCACAGCTCAGGCAGCAGGCACAGGCACAGGCACAGCTCAGGCAGGCAGCAGCCAGGCAGCAGGCCAGCCAGGCAGCAGGCCAGGCACAGCCAGGGCAGGCACAGATACAGGCAGCATAGCCAGGCAGCCAGGCAGCTCAGGCCAGGCACAGCCAGGCACAGGCACAGGCCAGCCAGGCAGCAGGCACAGCCAGGCAGCAGGCACAGGCCAGGCAGCAGAGGCACAGCCAGGCAGCAGGCAGCCAGGCAGCAGATAGCCAGGCAGCAGGCACAGCAGAGGCAGGCAGGCAGGCACAGCCAGGCAGCAGCACAGCCAGGCAGCAGGCACAGTCAGGGCCAGGCATAGCAGGCAGCAGAGGCACAGCCAGGCAGCAGATGCCAGGCACAGCCAGGCAGCAGGCACAGCCAGGCAGCAGGCACAGCCAGGCAGCAGAGGCACAGCCAGGCAGCAGATGCACAGCCAGGCAGCAGATGCAGGCAGCCAGGCAGCAGGCACAGCCAGGCAGCAGGCACAGCCAGGCAGAGGCACAGCCAGGCAGCAGGCCAGGCACAGCATCAGGCCAGGCAGGCACATAGGCCAGGCAGCCAGGCACAGCCAGGCACAGGCACAGCTCAGGCAGC
Source organism: Oncorhynchus tshawytscha (assembly GCF_018296145.1). Classification (NCBI taxonomy): domain Eukaryota; kingdom Metazoa; phylum Chordata; class Actinopteri; order Salmoniformes; family Salmonidae; genus Oncorhynchus; species Oncorhynchus tshawytscha. Next base: position 81,811,076 of record NC_056436.1, on the reverse strand, counting down.
ATAGCAGGCAGCAGGCATAGGCCAGGCAGCAGGCACAGCCAGGCACAGGCACAGCCAGGGCAGCAGAGGCACAGCCAGGCAGCAGGCACAGCCAGGCAGCAGGCATAGCCAGGCAGCAGCAGGCATAGCCAGGCCAGGGCTCAGGCAGCAGGCACAGCCAGGCAGCACAGGCACAGCCAGGCAGCACAGGCACAGCCAGGCACAGGCACAGCCAGGCCAGGCACAGGCACAGCCAGGGCCAGCAGAGGCACAGCCAGGCAGCACAGGCACAGCCAGGCAGCAGAGGGCAGGCACAGCCAGGCAGCAGAGGCACAGCCAGGCAGCAGAGGCACAGCCAGGCAGCAGGCACAGCCAGGCAGCAGCACAGCTTCAGGCAGCACAGCCAGGCAGCAGCCAGGCACAGGCAGGCACAGGCACAGCCAGGCCAGGCACAGCCAGGCAGGCCAGGCACAGCCAGGCAGCAGGCATAGCCAGGCAGCAGAGGCACAGCCAGGCAGCAGAGGCACAGCCAGGCAGCAGAGGCACAGGCCAGGCAGCAGAGGCACAGCCAGGCAGCAGAGGCACAGCCAGGCAGCAGAGGCACAGCCAGGCAGCAGATGCATAGCCAGGCAGCAGAGGCATAGCCAGGCAGCAGAGGCACAGCCAGGCAGCAGGCAGCATAGCCAGGCAGCAGAGGCATAGCCAGGCAGCAGTCAGGCAGCAGCCAGGCAGCAGCACAGCCAGGCACAGCAGGCACAGCCAGGCAGCAGAGGCACAGCCAGGCAGCAGAGGCACAGCCAGGCAGCAGAGGCACAGCCAGGCAGCAGAGGCATAGCCAGGCAGCAGCACAGGCAGGCATAGCCAGGCAGCAGAGGCACAGCCAGCAGCAGAGGCAGGCATAGCCAGGCAGCAGAGGCATAGGCCAGGCAGGCACAGCCAGGCAGCAGAGGCATAGCCAGGCAGCAGAGGCACAGCCAGGCAGCAGAGGCACAGCTCAGGCAGCAGCACAGCACAGCCAGGCAGGCAGCAGAGGCACAGCCAGGCAGCAGAGGCACAGCCAGGCAGCAGAGGCATAGCCAGGGCAGCACAGCCAGGCATAGCAGGCAGCAGAGGCAGCAGCACATAGCCAGGCAGCAGCCAGGCACAGCCAGGCAGCAGATGCACAGCCAGGCAGCAGAGCACAGCCAGGCAGCAGAGGCACAGCCAGGCAGCAGAGGCACAGCCAGGCAGCAGAGCACAGGCACAGCCAGGCAGCAGACAGGCACAGCACAGCCAGGCAGCAGAGGCAGGCAGCCAGGCAGCAGAGGCACAGCCAGGCAGCAGAGGCACAGCCAGGCAGCAGATAGCCAGCCAGGCAGCAGAGGCACAGCCAGGCAGCAGAGGCACAGCCAGGCAGCAGAGGCACAGCCAGGCAGCAGATGCATAGCCAGGCAGCAGAGGCACAGCCAGGCAGCAGAGGCACAGGCACAGGCATAGCCAGGCAGCAGATGCATAGCACAGGCAGGCAGCAGAGGCACAGCCAGGCAGCAGAGGCACAGCCAGGCAGCAGACAGGCACAGCTCAGGCAGCAGGCAGCATAGCCAGGCAGCAGGCAGCAGGCAGCAGGCACAGCCAGGCAGCAGAGGCACAGCCAGGCAGCAGAGGCACAGCCAGGCAGCAGAGGCACAGCCAGGCAGCAGCACAGCAGGCAGCAGAGGCACAGCCAGGGCAGCAGGCACAGCCAGGCAGCAGAGCACAGCCAGGCAGCAGAGGCACAGCCAGGCAGCAGGCACAGCCAGGCAGCAGCAGGCAGGCACAGCCAGGCAGCAGGGCACAGCAGGCAGCAGAGGCACAGCCAGGCAGCAGAGGCACAGCCAGGCAGCAGAGGCACAGCCAGGCAGCAGAGGCACAGCCAGGCAGCAGAGGCACAGCCAGGCAGCAGAGGCACAGCCAGGCAGCAGAGGCACAGCTCAGGCAGCAGATGCACAGCAGGCAGCACAGGGCATAGCCAGGCCAGGCAGAGCCAGGCAGCAGATGCACAGCTCAGGCAGCAGCACAGCCAGGCAGCAGAGGCACAGCCAGGCAGCAGAGGCATAGCCAGGCAGCAGAGGCACAGCCAGGCAGCAGATGCACAGCCTAGCAGCAGCAGACAGCAGGCAGCACAGCCAGGCAGCAGATGCATAGCCAGGCAGCAGAGCAGCACAGCCAGGCAGCAGAGGCACAGCCAGGCAGCAGAGGCACAGCCAGGCAGCAGAGGCACAGCCAGGCAGCAGAGCACAGCCAGGCAGCAGAGGCATAGCCAGGCAGCAGAGGCACAGCCAGGCAGCAGAGGCACAGCCAGGCAGCAGAGGCACAGCCAGGCAGCAGGCAGCATCAGGCAGCAGGCAGCCAGGCAGCAGGCACAGCCAGGCAGCAGAGGCAGCAGATAGCAGCAGGCAGCAGCACAGCCAGGCAGCAGAGGCACAGCCAGGCAGCAGCAGCACAGCCAGGCAGCATAGCCAGGCAGCAGAGCACAGGCAGCAGGCAGAACAGGCACAGCCAGGCAGCAGAGGCATAGCCAGGCAGCAGAGGCATAGCCAGGCAGCAGATGCACAGTCAGGCAGCAGAGGCATAGCCAGGCAGCAGAGGCACAGCCAGGCAGCAGATGCATAGCCAGGCAGCAGAGGCACAGCTCAGGCAGCAGAGGCACAGCCAGGCAGCAGATGCATAGCCAGGCAGGCAGGCAGCAGCATAGCCAGGCAGCAGAGGCATAGCCAGGCAGCAGAGCACAGGCAGCAGAGGCACAGCCAGGCAGCAGAGCACAGCCAGGCAGCAGAGGCACAGCCAGGCAGCAGAGGCACAGCCAGGCAGCAGAGGCACAGCCAGGCAGCAGAGGCACAGCCAGGCAGCAGAGGCACAGCCAGGCAGCAGAGGCACAGCCAGGCAGCACAGCCAGGCAGCAGAGGCATAGCCAGGCAGCAGAGGCACAGCCAGGCAGCAGATACAGCAGGCAGCAGATCCACAGGCAGGCAGAGGAGCAGACACAGCAGGCAGAGGCACAGCCAGGCAGCAGGCACAGCCAGGCAGCAGAGGCATAGCCAGGCAGCAGAGGCATAGCCAGGCAGCAGAGGCATAGCAGGCAGCATAGCCAGGCAGCAGAGGCACAGCCAGGCAGCAGAGGCATAGCCAGGCAGCAGAGGCACAGCCAGGCAGCAGATGCACAGCCAGGCAGCAGAGGCATAGCAGGCAGCAGAGCACAGCCAGGCAGCAGATGCACAGCCAGGCAGCAGAGGCACAGCCAGGCAGCAGAGCACAGCCAGGCAGCAGCCAGGCAGCAGGCAGCAGAGCCAGGCAGCAGAGGCACAGCCAGGCAGCAGAGGCAGCAGAGGCACAGCCAGGCAGCAGAGGCACAGCCAGGCAGCAGAGGCACAGCCAGGCAGCAGAGGCACAGCCAGGCAGCAGAGGCACAGCCAGGCAGCAGACAGCACAGCCAGGCAGCAGAGGCACAGCCAGGCAGCAGAGGCACAGCCAGGCAGCAGAGCACAGCCAGGCAGCAGAGGCATAGCCAGGCAGCAGAGGCACAGCCAGGCAGCAGATGCACAGCCAGGCAGCAGAGGCACAGCCAGGCAGCAGAGGCACAGCCAGGCAGCAGAGGCACAGGCAGCCAGGCAGCAGAGGCATAGCCAGGCAGCAGAGGCATAGCCAGCAGCAGCATAGCCAGGCAGCAGAGGCACAGCCAGGCAGCAGAGGCACAGCCAGGCAGCAGAGGCACAGCCAGGCAGCAGAGGCACAGCCAGGCAGCAGAGGCACAGCCAGGCAGCAGACAGCCAGGCAGCACAGCCAGGCAGCAGAGGCATAGCCAGGCAGCAGAGGCATAGCCAGGCAGCAGAGGCATAGCCAGGCAGCACAGCCAGGCAGCAGAGGCACAGCCAGGCAGCAGAGGCACAGCCAGGCAGCAGAGGCATAGCCAGGCAGCAGAGGCACAGCCAGGCAGCAGAGGCATAGCCAGGCAGCAGAGGCATAGCCAGGCAGCATAGCCAGGCAGCAGAGGCATAGCCAGGCAGCAGCATAGCCAGGCAGCAGATAGCTAGCCAGGCAGTAGAGGTATAGCTAGGTAGTAGAGGTATAGCTAGGTAGTAGAGGTATAGCTAGGTAGGTAGAGGTGTTTATACATACCAATAAGTAGGAATGGAGATAAACATGAACTTTTTGATTGTAGGTTTGTGAAGATGTGTTATTTTCAGAGGGGAAATTGGTGTAATAAGGTATTTAACCACACTGTCTGCTGTGGAGGAGTTACAGTACAACACCCAGGTCCCATACAGACAACAGGAGGCGGATGCAACTTCCTTCCAGACAGACAGGATTTGCATCCCAAATGGCACCCTTTTCCCTTTATAGTACACTACTTTTGACCAAGGCCTATCAGGCTGTATAAGCACTAAATAAGGAAAAGGGTGCCATTTGTGTGACTCATCCAGGCTGTGTCCCACAGTCCATGTGGTGTGTGATGCATCTGGAGGTAACAGGACAGCAGAGTGAGGTTGATACCTTTTCACACGTCTGATGAGTGATACAGAATTGAGGAAGTGGAATAATTGATTTGGACGACTGCCACTGTGCATCATGGGAAACAGCTGTTGAGTTGACGATTACACCACCACCACACCTTGTGATGGCATAATACAAAACACTATAAATCAGGGACCAATATGCAAATTATATCTGGAAAGTAAATAGCCTCCGTCTACATCTTAAACAATTATAATACTGAAGTGTCACAGGTTCAGTGGCGATTTTATTATGTAAATCTTGTTGGGGCAAACTCAACCAAAATGTTTTTCGATGCATGCCAGCAAAGCCACTACACAAAACTAAACAATGCATTAATTGGACTATAATGGTGCCCACAAACTGTTAGGGCCTACGTGAAGCTGTCCCAGCAGCAGAGTCCCAACATCTTACCACTGCTACACCTGGCTATCAGCGGAGCCTTGTCTGGCAGCGAAACAGTTCATTTCCTGCCTTTTAAAAAAACATACCTGATATGGCTGACTTGCTTAAACTAATGTGGTTTCTACTGACAATTGAGATGTACAAACTATGACATAAGGGGACGACAAGTAGATAAGAGGCAATCCGTAATTTTAATTAAGACATTAATGAGCGAGCTAGGACGGACATAGTCACTATAACTATTTGTTCAGCACTTTTGAAATGTACAGCGACAGAATTCAGAACATGGGCCTTTCTTACAGTATTCTCCCTGTACACAAAGTCAGAACCGCAGGATAAATAAAGGTTATATAAGCAAATAATGAAAGCTCTTACAATATTCGATGATGACATTTCTCTAAAACAGGCTATAAGCTACACGTGCACCACCAAGTCAGAACAGTAGGCTAAGTTCTGATGGGGAAAGGATTAAATTAGGCTGATGCACCTGGGCTACTAACAGCTTACTACACAACAGACACTTAGTATTACTTTCTTAGCTACAGTATACATATCTCCCTGGCATATTACATCATTTATGCAGCAGCATAGAATACATTTTTGGACTCACCTTGCTGTGTTGTGCTTACTTGAACAGGAAGCTGGCGCGGCGGTCCATCTTGGGCACAGTTTGTCATCAAACTTTGTCATCAAAGTCTGTCATTCTCTGGATTTATGGTGCTTTCAAGACAACTGGGGACTCGGGAAAAAATAAGGTTGAATCATGATGACGTCAGTGATCTTCTGAGCGGAGCTCTAGAAAGAGACCCGAGTTCCCGACTTAGAATTCTGAGTTGGATGACTGTTGAAAACATATTTCTCTCTACATTATACACCACCCACATCTACACAACATACACTTAGTATTACTTTATTGGATACAATATACCTTCAAGGCTGTTGGAAAAGCATTCCTCATGAAGCTGGTTGAGAGAATGCCAAGAGTGCGCAAATCTGTCACCAAGGCAAAGGGTGACTACTTTAAGGAATCTCAAATATAAAATATATTTTGATTTGATTAACACTTTTTGGGTTTCTGCATGATTCCATATCTGTTATTTCAGAATTTCGATCTCTTCACTATTATTCTATAATGGAGAAAATAGGTAAAAAAGAAAGAAAGAAAACCCCTGGAATGAGTAGGTGTGTCCAAACTTTTGACTGGTACTGTGTATATATATAATTCCTCCAGACTTCATTCACTTCCTGTGGGTGGCCCCCAAGAAACACAAAAAGGGGGTTTAAATACATGCAGCTCAAGTCACATGACCAGGCATGCAAATCTGTCACAGCTATGCAGTGGCGAACTGTCATTCAGGGCGGGTGGGGAAGAGCCCCACCTGTGTAGCTAATATATATACACTGCTCAAAAAAATAAAGGGAACACTTAAACAACACAATGTAACTCCAAGTCAATCACACTTCTGTGAAATCAAAAATTCATTCAGATCTAGGATGTGTTATTTTAGTGTTCCCTTTATTTTTTTGAGCAGTGTATATATATTAGCTACACAGGTGGGGCTCTTCCCCACCCGCCCTGAATGACGGTTCGCCACTGCATAGCTGTGACAGATTTGCATGCCTGGTCATGTGACTTGAGCTGCATGTATTTAAACCCCCTTTTTGTGTTTCTTGGGGGCCACCCACAGGAAGTGAATGAAGTCTGGAGGCATGGTGCAGCACATGTTTTTGACAGAGCAGGTGATGACTTATTTTGGTAAAAACAAATGGCTATTGTATTTGTTTGAGCTGAAGTGAGCTCTTCAGAAACGGAAAAAAATGCCTCTTGGGCTGCATTGCTTCCTGTGTCCCTGTTTCTTTGTGTGGTTTGTGTTTCTCTGCTGCCTGCTGCTCAATACCACACCTAGAACCTGTCACCTCAGCTTCACACTGCTCAATACCACACCTAGAACCTGTCACCTCAGCTTCACACTGCTCAATACCACACCTAGAACCTGTCACCTCAGCTTCACACTGCTCAATACCACACCTAGAACCTGTCACCTCAGCTTCACACTGCTCAATACCACACCTAGAACCTGTCACCTCAGCTTCACACTGCTCAATACCACACCTAGAACCTGTCACCTCAGCTTCACACTGCTCAATACCTCACCTAGAACCTGTCACCTCTGCTGCCTGCTGCTCAATACCACACCTAGAACCTGTCACCTCTGCTGCCTGCTGCTCAATACCACACCTAGAACCGGCCACCTCTGCTTCCTGCTCAATACCACACCTAGAACCTGTCACCTCTGCTTCCTGCTTCCTGCTCAATACCACACCTAGAACCTGTCACCCCTGCTTCCTGCTCAATACCACACCTAGAACCTGTCACCTCTGCTGCCTGCTCAATACCACACCTAGAACCTGTCACCTCTGCTTCCTGCTCAAAACCACACCTAGAACCTGTCACCTCTGCTTCCTGCTTAATACCACACCTAGAACCTGTCACCTCTGCTTCCTGCTCAATACCACACCTAGAACCGGACACATCTGCTTCCTGCTCAATACCACACCTAGAACCTGTCACCGCTGCTTCCTGCTTCCTGCTCAATACCACACCTAGAACCTGTCACCTTTCCACCTTGTGACGAAAGTAGCACTTTAATACTGTACAATCTAAAGAGAAGTAGCTGAAACAATATCATCCTGATCATTAGTGCGCAACCACAGCACAGAGGAAGAGACATGGCCTTGGGCCTGACAATGGAAGCACCTCAACAGCAAAGAGGCACTGGCTGTGTCCCAATACCCATAGAATACCACAGTTTGAGTCATAATACCCATAAAACCTTGAGATCAAACAAGGAAATGGTTGCAATCGTTTTTCCACCATACTTTTTTCCTATAGGGGATTTTAGAAACACGTATCAATATATAGCATCACGCCAGGGTAAGCCAACACGAAACACAGCCCTTATTTTAAGTGTTTCTGAAATCCCCTATTGGAAGAAATGAAGGATGGAAAAACAATTGGAACTATTTCCCTGTTTGACCGCTAGGTTTTATGGGTGTTATGACACCTCCACTGTGGGGCTCTTTACTTGCATCCTAAAAAGTAGGCCTTTTGAGTATGCGAAAACATAACGTTTAATAGAATGCGACATTTCGAAAATCGAGAATACTTTTAATGCCGGGATGTCATACTCACTTTGGCTTTGACAACAGCTGATCAACTAGACATGGGGGTGAGCTATCGAAATCAATGAATTGTGGGGGAAAAACGCATTCTCAGTATGCGAAAATATATATATTTTTTAAATGTCCATGTAAAAATCTATTGTATGGTTTAAGTGACAGGATGTAATATACAGTAGGTCAAGTCATTTTTTTTTCTCATTAAAATGATCACGAGTATCGCATTGTAAAGTCGTGGCCAAAAGTTTTGAGAATGACACAAATATAAATTTTCACACAGTTTGCTGGTTCAGTGTCTTTAGATATGTTTTTGTCAGATGTTACTATGGAATACTGAAGTATAATTACAAGCATTTCATAAGTGTCAAAGGCTTTTATTGACAATTACATGAAGTTGATGCAAAGAGTCAATATTTGCAGTGTTGACCCTTCTTTTTCAAGACCTCTGCAATCCACCCTGGCATGAGGTCAATGAACTTCTGGGCCACATCCTGACTGATGGCAGCCAATTCTTGCGTAATCAATGCTTGGAGTTTGTCAGAATTTGTGGGTTTTTGTTTGACCACCCGCCTCTTGAGGATTGATCACAAGTTCTCAATGGGATTAAGGTCTGGGGAGTTTCATGGCCATGGACCCAAAATATCTATGTTTTGTTCCCCAAGCCACTTAGTTATAACTTTTGCCTTATGGCAAGGTGCTCCATCATGCTGGAAAAGGCATTGTTCGTCACCAAACTGTTCCTGGATGGTTGGGAGAAGTTGCTCTTGGAGGATGTGTTGGTATCATTCTTTATTCATGGCTGTGTTCTTAGGCAAAATTGTGAGTGAGCCCACTGCCTTGGCTGAGAAGCAACCCCACACATGAATGGTCTCAGGATGCTTTACTGTTGGCATGACACAGGACTGATGGTAGCGCTCACCTTGTCTTCTCCAGACAAGCTTTTTTACAGATGCCCCAAACAATCGGAAAGGGGATTCATCCGAGAAAATTACTTTATCCCAGTCCTCAGCAGTCCAATCCCTGTACCTTTTGCAGAATATCAGTCTGTCCCTGATGTTTTTCCTGAAGAGAAGGGGCTTCTTTGCAGCCCTTCTTGACACCAGCCCATCCTCCAAAAGTCTTCGCCTCACTGTGCGTGCAGATGCACTCACACCTGCCTTCTGCCATTCCTGAGCAAGCTCTGTACTGGTGGTGCCCCGATCCCACAGCTGAATCATCTTTAGGAGAAGGTCCTGGCGCTTGCTGGACTTTCTTGGGCGCCTTGAAGCCTTCTTCACAACAATTGAACCACTCTCCTTGAAGTTCTTGATGATCTGATAAATGGTTGATTTAGGTGCAATTTTACTGCCAGCAATATCCTTGCCTGTGAAGTCCTTTTTGTGCAAAGCAATGATGACAGCACGTGTTTCCGTGTAGGTAACCATGGTTGACAGAGGAATAACAATGATTCCAAGCACCACCCTCCTTTTGAAGCTTCCAGTCTGTTATTCAAACTCAATCAGCATGACAGAGTGATGTCCAGCCTTGTCTAAGTCAACACTCACACCTGTGTTAACGAGAGAATCACTGACATGATGTCAGCTGGTCCTTTTGTTGCAGGGCTGAAATGCAGTGGAAATGTTTTTTGGGGATTCAGTTCATTTGCATGGTAAAGAGAGACGTTGCAATTAATTGCAATTCATCTGATCACTCTTCCTAACATTCTGGAGTATATGCAAATTGCCATCATACAAACTGAGGCAGCAGACTTTGTGAAAATTAATATTTGTGTCATTCTCAAAACTTTTGGCCACGACTGAAGGATACATCTTTGAAAACAAGTATTTTTGGGGGGAGGGGGGATTTCTGTTCTCATTGAAAAGTGTGTCCTGTTCTCTTGGCCTTTGTCAGAACTTTTAAACTAAATACTAAACCATCTTATGATTTCTGAATGTGTCGGCACCAGGGGACTCGGAATTTGGCTGTGTTATTGATGTCATGTTGAACAGGACTTTTGATTGGAACATATGGATTGATTTAGTTCTGTAGGCGTGGCTACCTATTTAATTATTTTATTTATGGATCAAGTCACTCTGATCTCGTTCCCAATTATCAGTGCTTTAGTTTGTTGTCCAGCGTTTCTGAATTTGCGATGTACCCAACTGTCCAGACTCTTCTGTGCAATAGCCTTTTGATTTGAAAATTTTTAATGTTTTGGTGTACTAGGCTATTTGATTTAATTTATATATGTTACAATGCTTTGGTTTCACAAATAAATACGTTGAAATAGAACCAAATGATCAATTTCAGTCTTCAGTCCTTTTTAAATAGGATGGATGGGCTATATGGGCTACGGTATAGGTTGAATGCGATAGTCTGTCTATAACCAGCTTTTATTTAACTAGTCAAGTCACTAAGCCTGAGTTTGAGTAGGTCTATAACTCCATTCATATTATATTCAGAGTTTAGAGAAATTTCTTAGATTGGAAATGAGCTATTATCAGGCTGGTTAATGTTACATGACTCTGAATTTAGAAAAATCCACCCGCACTCGGCCCCACCCCTACCTACTCAGCCAGTCAGGAGCCTCTACTGTGTTGCGGAGGTGGCATACTGCATACTTGTTACTAAACGGTACGTGCTAAATAGTATGCAACGATGAGTGTATATAGTATGCAGTTTAAGTATGTACTAGGCACGTACGGGTATTCGGACATGGCCAGACTTCACCAGGTAACTAGCTAAGTGGACCTCAAAATGAAAAGACCCCACAAAACACACAGTCATCCTCCTTATGGTCATTCTGGATGTGGTGGATGTGTGAATAATCACATTAGTGTAGCTTAACTGACAATGTGTCCGAAATAACATCACTGAGAACTGGAGCAATTTGTGGAGATTTATTTGCTGCCTGCAGACAACCGGTTGCAGCTCTTGCACCTGCTCTGACACACCTTCTCCCAAGGATAGACAAATGAGAGAGCACTCACAAAAATGTATTGTGGTGCACAAATGCCATGCACCTAGCACACCACAATACAGTTGAAGTTTGAAGTTTACACACACTTAGGTTGGATTCATTAAAACTCATTTTTCAACCATTCCACAAATTTCTTGGTAACAAACTATAGTTTTGGCAAGTCGATTAGAACATCTACTTTGTGCATGACACAAGTCATTTTTTACACAAGTAAACAATTGTTTACAGACAGATTATTTCACTTATATTTCACTGTATCACAACTCCAGTGGGTCAGATGTTTACATACACTAAGTTGACTGTGCCTTTAAACAGCTTGGAAAATTCCAGAAAATGATGTCATGGCTTTAGGAGCTTCTGATAGGATAATTGACATAATTTGAGTCAATTGGAGGTGTACCTGTGGATGTATTTCAAGGCCTACCTTCAAACTCAGTGCCTCCTTGCTTGACATCATCGGAAAATCAAAAGAAATCAGCCAAGACCTCAGAAAAAAAAACTTGTAGACCTCCACAAGTCTGGTTCATCCTTGGGAGCAAATTCCAAACGCCTGAAGGTACCACATTCATCTGTACAAACAATAGTACGCAAGTATAAACCACGCAGCCGTCATACTGCTCAGGAAGGAGATGCGTTCTGTCTCCTAGCGATGAACGTACTTTGCTGCGAAAAGTGTAAATCAATCCCAGAACAACAGCAAAGGACCTTATGAAGATGCTGGAGGAAACAGGTACAAAAGTGTCTATATCCACAGTAAAACTAGTCTTATATCGACATAACCTCAAAGGCCGCTCAGCAAGGAAGAAGCCACTGCTCCAAAACCGCCATAAAAAGCCAGACTAAGGTTTGCAACTGCATATGGGGACAAAGATTGTACTTTTTTGAGAAATGTCCTCCGGTCTGTTGAAACAAAAATAGAACTGTTTGGCCATATTGACCATCGTTTTGTTTGGAGGAAGAAGAGGGAGGCTTGCAAGCCGAAGAACACCATCCCAACCGTGAAGCACGGGGGTGGCAGCATCATGTTGTGGGGGTGCTTTGCTGCAGGAGGGACTGGTGCACTTCGCAAAATAGAAGGAAGGAGGAAAATTATGTGGATATATTGAAGTAACATGTCAAGACATCTGTCAGGAAGTTGAAAGCTTGGTCGCAAATGGGTCTTCTAAATGGACATTGACCCCAAGCATACTTCCAAAGTTGTGGCAAAATGGCTTAAGGACAACAAAGTCAAGGTATTGGAGTGGCTATCACAAAGCCCTGATCTCAATCCTATAGAACATTTGTGGGCAGAAATTAAATTTGCGTGCGAGCAAGGAGGCCTACAAACCTGACTCAGTTACACCAGCTCTGTTAGGAGCTTATTGTGGGAAGCTTGTGGAAGGCTACCCAAAATGTTTGACCCAAGTTAAACAATTTAAAGGCAATGCTACCAAATACTAATTGAGTGTATGTAAACTTCTGACCCACTGCAAATGTGATGAAGTAACTTAAAGCTGAAATAAATAATTCTCCCTACTATTATTCTGACATTTCACATTCTGAAAATAAAATGGTGATCCTAACTGACCTAAGACAGGGAATTTTTACTAGGATTAAATGTCAGGAATTGTGAAAAACTGAGTTTAAATATATTTGGCTAAGATGTATGTAAACTTCCGACTTCAACTGTACATATGCTATAGTATAAAATAAAACATAAAAGTTATTATTTGCCATTCTTATTATAAATTATATTAAAACATGCCTGCAGAGAGTTGACAAAAACAGGTTGCAGTGTCTGATGCACCTGTCTGGGAATAGCAACCACTAAGTCTATGGCAACAATACATCATGGTACTCTACAGGCTGCACGGCTAACACTGCTAGCAAGCTAAATAAACTTCTTAAACTTGCTCGTGCGTTAGAAATAATTATATACAATGATAATTACAGCTAAATATATTCATACAAATGACAAAACATTTCTCCCTCGTAAAGAGCATTTACATATTTGACACTTAAAAATAGAGGAGCCGAGGACAACATACTGTACCTCCTCCCAGGGATAGGCAGACGAGAGAGGACGATAGAAGGAGAAGCAACAGGACCAAACAAATGGACCAAACCAACCACGGATGCACTATCAAACCTGACATTATAAGTGGACCAAACCAACCAAGGAAGCCCTATCAACCCTGACATTATAAATGGACCAAACCAACCAAGGAAGCCCAATCAAACCTGACATTATGAATGGACCAAACCAACCAAGGAAGCCCTATCAAACCTGACATTATAAATGGACCAAACCAACCAAGGAAGCCCAATCAAACCTGACATTATGAATGGACCAAACCAACCAAGGAAGCCCTATCAAACCTGACATTATGAATGGACCAAACCAACCAAGGAAGCCCTATCAAACCTGACATTATGAATGGACCAAACCAACCAAGGAAGCCCTATCAAACCTGACATTATGAATGGACCAAACCAACCAAGGAAGCCCTATCAAACCTGACATTATGAATGGACCAAACCAACCAAGGAAGCCCTATCAAACCTGACATTATGAATGGACCAAACCAACCAAGGAAGCCCTATCAAACCTGACATTATGAATGGACCAAACCAACCAAGGAAGCCCTATCAAACCTGACATTATGAATGGACCAAACCAACCAAGGAAGCCCTATCAAACCTGACATTATGAATGGACCAAACCAACCAAGGAAGCCCTATCAAACCTGACATTATGAATGGACCAAACCAACCAAGGAAGCCCTATCAAACCTGACATTATGAATGGACCAAACCAACCAAGGAAGCCCTATCAAACCTGACATTATGAATGGACCAAACCAACCAAGGAAGCCCTATCAAACCTGACATTATGAATGGACCAAACCAACCAAGGAAGCCCTATCAAACCTGACATTATGAATGGACCAAACCAACCAAGGAAGCCCTATCAAACCTGACATTATGAATGGACCAAACCAACCAAGGAAGCCCTATCAAACCTGACATTATGAATGGACCAAACCAACCAAGGAAGCCCTATCAAACCTGACATTATGAATGGACCAAACCAACCAAGGAAGCCCTATCAAACCTGACATTAAACACTTTTAAACATGAGCTAATACACAGTAGTGCTTTTACTTCCAATGAAATGACAGCAGATAAAATAGTACACATATAATGTAAATAATACAAAATAAATGAATCACCTCGAGGTGAACAAGTGACCCAGTCCTCTGCACAACTCCATCAAAATGAATGTCCTCTGCACAACTCCTTCAAAATGAATGTCCTCTGCACAACTCCTTCAAAATGAATGTCCTCTGCACAACTCCTTCATACTAAAAGTCCTCTGCACAACTCCTTCAAAATGAATGTCCTCTGCACAACTCCTTCAAACTAAAGTCCTCTGCACAAATCCTTAAAAATAAAAAGTAATTTGCATAATCTAGGGTAACAGCATCACTCTGCTACATTAGGAATCACTTGCTTCGACTGATCCACTTCTTAAACAATAAACGTCTGCTCTGTTCAGGCCTTGTATTCTTGAGCTTTTCTTGCCTGGTAAACACAACCTAGCTTGTTTTCTCACCCTCCCACCCTTTTTTACTTTAGAATCTGTTTCAGCCACCCCCAAACATTGGCTCCAGCTCAGCTAGACACCTATCCTTCCCTTTTCTACCCAGCTCTGTGGCGCTCTCATTTAAAACGTGAGAAATTATAATTATCAGAATTATGCTTTTAATGATGCGTTAATTAGACTCCTAGAGTGAGATTAGCAAGCGCTTATGAATTATTAGCTGTGAAATCCTTCCAGATTCATACGCTTTTTTTTACAGACGAGACCACAGAAATGTAGCTTTCTGCTTGGTGATTAGCGCGCCTCGAAATAACAGAACAGATTTTGGTACATATGCTTATGATTACAACATTTTATAAATGCATCGATTTAACTCTGTGTTGTACAGGCAGTCTTGTAGCCTACTTAGGTTAAGTGACTATACACTTATACTCCTTGATGGCCTGGTTCACAGTCAGCTTTTGATTAAACAGATGTTTGACTTGAGTTTGATGTATCTAGCTGTTACATAGAACCAGTATCCAGGACCTGAAACATATTGTGTCTGTGTTAAACTAGGTCAGAATATCCTGGTATAGGAATGAGTCACACAGACCTAGTAGACTCAGTTGTACAACTTGTAAGAGGCCATGTTGAGAGCACTTCTCTGACTGTCACTAGTCGAGAGACGACAAAGGGAAAACTTAACAGAGCATGCAGGGAGAATTTGGGTAATCCTTCCTTGTAATAACTACCTCTAGGTTGTTTTGAATCTGAGGCATCCCAGACGGCCATTCTTGTTCAACCACTGTGTGGGGATGGTGGTGGTAGTGGTCATCCTCTTCAGGATGTTCAACCATCTGCTGTCCAAACTACAGAAGGGAAATGGATGGTAATGGAGCTGCTAATTTGCAGGGTGTGGGGCTGGGAACATCCTACCAGCTCCTCCTGCTGCTTAACATGCACAGTGGGGGAAGCTGAAGCTACAGAGTTAAAGGATGCACGGTGGAGGAAGCTGAAGCTACAGAGTTAAAGGATGCACGGTGGAGGAAGCTGAAGCTACAGAGTTAAAGGATGCACGGTGGAGGAAGCTGAAGCTACAGAGTTAAAGGATGCACGGTGGAGGAAGCTGAAGCTACAGAGTTAAAGGATGCACGGTGGAGGAAGCTGAAGCTACAGAGTTAAAGGATGCACGGTGGAGGAAGCTGAAGCTACAGAGTTAAAGGATGCACGGTGGAGGAAGCTGGAGCTATAGACTTAAAGGATGCACGGTGGAGGAAGCTGGAGCTATAGAGTTAAAGGATGCACGGTGGAGGAAGCTGAAGCTACAGAGTTAAAGGATGCACGGTGGAGGAAGCTGAAGCTACAGAGTTAAAGGATGCACGGTGGAGGAAGCTGAAGCTACAGAGTTAAAGGATGCACGGTGGAGGAAGCTGAAGCTACAGAGTTAAAGGATGCACGGTGGAGGAAGCTGAAGCTACAGAGTTAAAGGATGCACGGTGGAGGAAGCTGGAGCTATAGACTTAAAGGATGCACGGTGGAGGAAGCTGGAGCTATAGAGTTAAAGGATGCACGGTGGAGGAAGCTGAAGCTACAGAGTTAAAGGATGCACGGTGGAGGAAGCTGAAGCTACAGAGTTAAAGGATGCACGGTGGAGGAAGCTGAAGCTACAGAGTTAAAGGATGCACGGTGGAGGAAGCTGAAGCTACAAAGTTAAAGGATGCATGGTGGAGGAAGCTGAAGCTACAGAGGTAAAGGATGCACGGTGGAGGAAGCTGAAGCTACAGAGTTAAAGGATGCACGGTGGAGGAAGCTGAAGCTACAGAGTTAAAGGATGCATGGTGGAGGAAGCTGAAGCTACAGAGTTAAAGGATGCATGGTGGAGGAAGCTGAAGCTACAGAGTTAAAGGATGCACGGTGGAGGAAGATGAAGCTAAAGAGTTAAAGGATGCACGGTGGAGGAAGCTGAAGCTACAGAGTTAAAGGATGCACGGTGGAGGAAGCTGAAGCTATAGAGTTAAAGGATGCATGGTGGAGGAAGCTGAAGCTACAGAGTTAAAGGATGCATGGTGGAGGAAGCTGAAGCTACAGAGTTAAAGGATGCACGGTGGAGGAAGCTGAAGCTACAGAGTTAAAGGATGCACGGTGGAGGAAGCTGAAGCCACAGAGTTAAAGGATGCACGGTGGAGGAAGCTGAAGCTACAGAGTTAAAGGATGCACGGTGGAGGAAGCTGAAGCTACAGAGTTAAAGGATGCATGGTGGAGGAAGCTGAAGCTACAGAGTTAAAGGATGCACGGTGGAGGAAGCTGAAGCTACAGAGTTAAAGGATGCATGGTGGAGGAAGATGAAGCTACAGAGTTAAGGACTGGAGCAGTTTGGAAGGGAAAAAAGCATATCTGGACCTGTATTAACATAGAGTTCCAGAGTAAGAGTGCTGACGTAGGATCAGTTTTGCCTTTTAGATCAAAATGAATAAGATTACATGGACATGGGGACCTGATCCTAGATCCTTTGTTGACTACAAGCCCTGCATTTTACTGTGTCAATGGACAAACACCAGACTTCTTCACCTACTTTCATCTCTAAAAAAATACCCATCACCCTTATGCCTACCACCACCATCCCCACAATCACCATCACCACCACCACCATCCCCACAATCACCATCACCACCATCACCACCACCACCACCATCATCACCACCATCCCCACCACCATCCCCATCACCACCACCACCACCATCACCACCACCACCACCACCATCATCACCACCATCACCACAATCACCATCACCATCCCCACAATCCCCATCACCACCATCACCACCCCAACCATCACCACCACCACCCCCACCATCATCACCACCCACACTATCACTCCAACCACCATCACCCACACAAGAATTTGTGAGGTCGGGCACTGATGTTGGGTGATTGGCCTGGCTTGCAGTCGAGGTCCCAATTCATCCCAAAGGTGTTTGATGGCTTTATCTGTGTGTAACGGTTGTCGTAGGTGAAAGGAGAGGACCAACGTGTGGCGTGGTATGTGTTCATGATCTTTTAATTACACTGAACACTAGACCAAAACGGAACAAACGAAACAGTCCTGTCTAGTACAGAGACAGAAAACAATTACCCACAACTCAAAGGCGAAAACAGGCTGCCTACGTATGGTTCTCAATCAGAGACAACGATTGACAGCTGCCTCTGATTGGGAACCATATCAGGCCAACACATAGAAATACAAACATAGAACAAAACATAGAATGCCCACCCCAACTCATGCCCTGACCAACCTAAAACAGAGACAAAAAAAAAGGAACTAAGGTCAGGACGTGACACTGTGACTGAGCTTGCCTGTCTTGACGGACCAATAGAATAGTGCAAAAAAAGTACAAACCCCGCCCATATGGCGGAGCTCAAAGTGTTGAGTATTTGAAGCCAGCCTGTATTGGAGACTCACAGCCAGGTATGGCTTTGTGTTGTTGCACTTTATGCTAATGAGCTGACGTTGAACCCGTTGTCTCCTCTCGTTATAACATTAATTAACACACTGCTACCTTTCTCAATATTTGGTAACATAACCACTGTCTGCTTGCGGATGTAAAAATTTACAGGATTCCACTTTTAATTAAGAAGCTCATGCAGCACAGGTGTGCTAAGGAGGAAGCCTACCTCATTTGAATAAAAATCATCCTGTTTAGAGGGAAAATTAATTAGCGCTGCTCGGAGTATAAACGATGAAGATGACATTTCTGGGAAAGAATAGTGAAATGTTGCCAAAATGCTAATTGAGATCTCAATAGGCTTCCGGGTATTTGTTATATGCTTATTTAATGAGGTTTGTTTTGAGACAATTATTACTTCAGTTTGTTTTTTCATTTAGTCACCAGCTCAGTAATTTACATATCATAGAAGCTCTGGAAATCCCTCTACCTGCGATTGGTTATTTACACTGCACCACCACATAATTCCAAATGGAGTTGAAAATAAACCCTTGAACCCTTGAACCCTTGACATGAACCCTTAAAATGAAACGGAACCCTTGAACCCTTGACATGAGCCCTTAAAATGAGCCCTTAAAATGAAAAGGAACCAGTGAGCCCTTGACATGAACCCTTAAAATACAACGGAACCCTTAAGCATTATAATCTCTGAAGGTAAATTGACACGGTAAAGCTGGGCTTTAAATAAATTATCCCGAATATTATTAATAGCAATATTGACTTCCAGTAGTTTCTACTCTATTCTATTCTACTGTGTATCATGATTCAGCCATGAGGCTAAAGGATCATTTACTCAAAGCCCAGCTTTACGGTGTCAATTTACCTTCAGCGATTACAATGTTTAAGGGTTCATTTTCATCATACAAGATTATACAAAATGACAGAATAATAACACTACATTAAGTATCACCGTGACATGTGGAATTCACAGAGCTGCTGGTGAGTTAGCTACTGTAGATAAAGTAGGTAGATACTGTAGATAAGGTAGATACTGTAGATAAGGTAGATACTGTAGATAAGGTAGATATTGTAGATAAGGTAGATACTGTAGGTAACGTAGATACTGTAGATAAGGTAGATACTGTAGATAAGGTAGATACTGTAGATAAGGTAGATACCGTGGATAAGGTAGGTACTGTAGATAAGGTAGATACTGTAGATAAGGTAGATACTGTAGATAAGGTAGATACTGTAGATAAAGTAGATACTGTAGATAAGGTAGATACTGTAGATAAGGTAGATACTGTGGATAAGGTAGCTACTGTAGATAAAGTAGGTAGATACTGTAGATAAGGTAGACACTGTAGATAAGGTAGATATTGTAGATAAGGTAGATACTGTAGATAACGTAGATACTGTAGATAAGGTAGATACTGTAGATAAGGTAGATACTGTAGATAAGGTAGATACTGTGGATAAGGTAGATACTGTAGATAAGTTAGATACTGTAGATAAGGTAGCTACTGTAGATAAAGTAGGTAGATACTGTAGATAAGGTAGATACTGTAGATAAGGTAGCTACTGTAGATAAGGTAGATACTGTAGATAAGGTAGATACTATAGATAAGGTAGCTACTGTAGATAAGGTAGATACTGTAGATAAGGAGATACCGTAGATAAGTTAGATACTGAAGATAAGGTAGCTACTGTAGATAAAGTAGGTAGATACTGTAGATAAGGTAGCTACTGTAGATAAGGTAGATACTGTAGATAAGGTAGCTACTGTAGATAAGGTAGATACTGTAGTTAAGGTAGATACTGTAGATAAGGTAGTTACTGTAGATAAGGTAGATACTGTAGATAAAGTAGGTAGATACTGTAGATAAAGTAGGTAGATACTGTAGATAATGTAGCTACTGTAGATAAGGTAGACACTGTAGATAAGGTAGATACTGTAGATAAGGTAGCTACTGTAGATAAAGTAGGTAGATACTGTAGATAAGGTAGCAACTGTAGATAAGGTAGACACTGTAGATAAGGTAGATACTATAGATAAAGTAGCTACTGTAGATAAGGTAGATACTGTAGATAAGGTAGATACTGTAGATAAGTTAGATACTGTAGATAAGGTAGCTGCTGTAGATAAAGTAGGTAGATACTGTAGATAAAGTAGGTAGATACTGTAGATAATGTAGCTACTGTAGATAAGGTAGATACTGTATATAAGGTAGATACTGTAGATAAGGTCGCTACTGTAGATAAGGTAGATCCTGTAGATAAGGTAAATACTGTAGATAAGGAAGCTACTGTAGATAAGGTAAATTACTATAGATAAGGTAGATACTGTAGATAAGGTAGTTACTGTAGATAAGGTAGATACTGTAGATAAAGTAGGTAGATACTGTAGATAAAGTAGGTAGATACTGTAGATAATGTAGCTACTGTAGATAAGGTAGACACTGTAGATAAGGTAGATACTGTAGATAAGGTAGATACTGTAGATAAGGTAGCTACTGTAGATAAAGTAGGTAGATACTGTAGATAAGGTAGCTACTGTAGATAAGGTAGATACTGTAGATAAGTTAGATACTGTAGATAAGGTAGCTACTGTAGATAAAGTAGGTAGATACTGTAGATAAGGTAGATACTGTAGATAAGGTAGCTACTGTAGATAAGGTAGATACTGTAGATAAGGTAGATACTATAGATAAGGTAGCTACTGTAGATAAGGTAGATACTGTAGATAAGGAGATACCGTAGATAAGTTAGATACTGAAGATAAGGTAGCTACTGTAGATAAAGTAGGTAGATACTGTAGATAAGGTAGCTACTGTAGATAAGGTAGATACTGTAGATAAGGTAGATACTGTAGATAAGGTAGATACTGTAGATAAGGTAGTTACTGTAGATAAGGTAGATACTGTAGATAAGGTAGATACTGTAGATAAGGTAAATACTGTAGATAAGGTAGCTACTGTAGATAATGTAAATTACTATAGATAAGGTAGACACTGTAGATAAGGTAGATACTGTAGATAAGGTAGATACTGTAGATAAGGTAGACACTGTAGATAAGGTAAATCACTATAGATAAGGTAGACACTGCAGATAGGGTAGCTACTGTAGATAAGGTAAGCCACTGTAGATAAGGTAGCCACTGTAGATAAGGTAAGCTACTGTAGATAAGGTAGCTGCTGTGGATAAGGTAAGCTACTGTAGATAAGGTAGCTACTGTAGATACGGTAGCTACTGTAGATACGGTGGCTACTGTAGATAAGGTAGATACTGTAGCTAAGGTAGATACTGTAGATAAGGTAGATACTGTAGATAAGGTAGATACTGTAGATAAGGTAGATACTGTAGATAAGGTAGCTACTGTAGATAAAGTAGGTAGATACTGTAGATAAGGTAGCTACTGTAGATAAGGTAGCTACTGTAGATAAGGTAGACACTGTAGATAAGGTAAATTACTATAGGTAAGGTAGATACTGTAGATAAGGTAGATACTGTAGATAAGGTAGCTACTGTAGATAAGGTAGATACTGTAGATAAGGTAGATACTGTAGATAAGGTAGCTACTGTCGATAAAGTAGGTAGATACTGTATATAAGGTAGCTACTGTAGATAAGGTAGATACTGTAGATAAGGTAGATACTGTAGATAAGTTAGACACTGTAGATAAGGTAGCTACTGTAGATAAAGTAGGTAGATACTGTAGATAAGGTAGCTACTGTAGATAAGGTAGATACTGTAGATAAGGTAGATACTATAGATAAGGTAGCTACTGTAGATAAGGTAGATACTGTATATAAGGTAGGTAGATACTGTAGATAAGGTAGCTACTGTAGATAAGGTAGCTACTGTGGATAAGGTAGATACTGTAGATAAGGTAAATACTGTCGATAAGGTAGCTAATGTAGATACTGTAGATAAGGTCGCTACTGTAGATAAGGTAGATACTGTAGATAAGGTAGATACTATAGATAAGGTAGCTACTGTAGATAAGGTAAATACTGTAGATAAGGTAGCTACTGTAGATAAGGTAAATACTGTAGATAAGGTAGCTACTGTAGATAAGGTAGATATTGTAGATAAGGTAGATACTGTAGATAAGGTAGATACTGTAGATAAGGTAAATACTGTAGATAAGGTAGCTACTGTAGATAAGGTAAATTACTATAGATAAGGTAGACACTGTAGATAAGGTAGATACTGTAGATAAGGTAAACACTGTAGATAAGGTAGCTACTGTCGATAAGGTAGATACTGTAGATAAGGTCGTAACTGTTGATAAGGTAAATACTGTAGATAAGGTAGCTACTGTAGATAAGGTAGATATTGTCGATAAGGTAGATACTGTAGATAAGGTAGATACTGTAGATAAGGTAAATACTGTAGATAAGGTAGCTACTGTAGATAAGGTAAATTACTATAGATAAGGTAGACACTGTAGATAAGGTAGATACTGTAGATAAGGTAGCTACTGTAGATAAAGTAGGTAGATACTGTAGATAAGGTAGCTACTGTAGATAAGGTAGATACTGTAGATAAGGTAGATACTGTAGATAAGGTAGACACTGTAGATAAGGTAGATACTATAGATAAAGTAGCTAATGTAGATAAGGTAGATACTGTAGCTAAGGTAGATACTGTAGATAAGTTAGATACTGTAGATAAGGTAGCTACTGTAGATAAAGTAGGTAGATACTGTAGATAAGGTAGATACTGTAGATAAAGTAGATACTGTAGATAAGGTAGATACTGTAGATAAGGTAGATACTGTAGATAAGGTAGCTACTGTAGATAAGGTAGATACTGTAGATAAGGTAGATACTGTAGATAAGGTAGCTACTGTAGATAAGGTAGATACTGTAGATAAGGTAGATACTGTAGATAAGGTAGTTACTGTAGATAAGGTAGATACTGTAGATAAAGTAGGTAGATACTGTAGATAAAGTAGGTAGATACTGTAGATAATGTAGCTACTGTAGATAAGGTAGATACTGTAGATAAGGTAGATACTGTAGATAAGGTAGATACTGTAGATAAGGTAGATACTGTAGATAAGGTAGATACTGTAGATAAGGTAGATACTGTAGATAAGGTAGATACTGTGGATAAGGTAGATACTGTAGATAAGTTAGATACTGTAGATAAGGTAGCTACTGTAGATAAAGTAGGTAGATACTGTAGATAAGGTAGATACTGTAGATAAGGTAGCTACTGTAGATAAGGTAGATACTGTAGATAAGGTAGATACTGTAGATAAGGTAGATACTGTAGATAAGGTAGATACTGTAGATAGGAGATACCGTAGATAAGTTAGATACTGAAGATAAGGTAGCTACTGTAGATAAAGTAGGTAGATACTGTAGATAAGGTAGCTACTGTAGATAAGGTAGATACTGTAGATAAGGTAGATACTGTAGATAAGGTAGATACTGTAGATAAGGTAGACACTGTAGATAAGGTAAATTACTATAGGTAAGGTAGACACTGTAGATAACGTAGCTGCTGTAGATAAGGTAGCTACGGTAGATAAGGTAGCTACTGTAGATAAGGTAGCTACCGCAGATAAGGTAGCTACTGTATATAAGGTAGATACTGTAGATAAGGTAGACACTGTAGATAAGGTAAATCACTATAGATAAGGTAGACACTGCAGATAGGGTAGCTACTGTAGATAAGGTAAGCCACTGTAGATAAGGTAGCCACTGTAGATAAGGTAAGCTACTGTAGATAAGGTAGCTACTGTCGATAAGGTAGCTACTGTAGATACGGCAGCTACTGTAGATACGGTGGCTACTGTAGATAAGGTAGATACTGTAGATAAGGTAGCTACTGTAGATAAGGTAGATACTGTAGATAAGGTAGATACTGTAGATAAGGTAGATACTGTAGATAAGGTAGGTACTGTAGTTAAGGTAGATACTGTAGATAAGGTAGCTACTGTAGATAAGGTAGCTACTGTAGATAAGGTAGATACTGTAGATAAGGTAAATACTGTTGATAAGGTAGCTACTGACGATACTGTAGATAAGGTAGATACTGTAGATAAGGTAGCTACTGTAGATAAGGTAGATACTGTAGATAAGGTAGATACTGTAGATAAGGTAGCTACTGTCGATAAAGTAGCTACTGTAGATAAAGTAGGTAGATACTGTAGATAAGGTAGATACTGTAGATAAGTTAGACACTGTAGATAAGGTAGCTACTGTAGATAAAGTAGGTAGATACTGTAGATAAGGTAGCTACTGTAGATAAGGTAGATACTGTAGATAAGGTAGATACTATAGATAAGGTAGCTACTGTAGATAAGGTAGATACTGTATATAAGGTAGGTAGATACTGTAGATAAGGTAGCTACTGTAGATAAGGTAGCTACTGTGGATAAGGTAGATACTGTAGATAAGGTAAATACTGTCGATAAGGTAGCTAATGTAGATACTGTAGATAAGGTCGCTACTGTAGATAAGGTAGATACTGTAGATAATGTAGATACTATAGATAAGGTAGATACTGTAGATAAGGTAGCTACTGTAGATAAGGTAGCTACTGTGGATAAGGTAGATACTGTAGATAAGGTAGCTACTGTAGATAAGGTAGATACTGTAGATAATGTAGATACTATAGATAAGGTAGCTACTGTAGATAAGGTAAATACTGTAGATAAGGTAGCTACTGTAGATAAGGTAAATTACTATAGATAAGGTAGACACTGTAGATAAGGTAGATACTGCAGATAAGGTAAACACTGTAGATAAGGTAGCTACTGTCGATAAGGTAGATACTGTAGATAAGGTCGTAACTGTTGATAAGGTAAATACTGTAGATAAGGTCGCTACTGTAGATAAGGTAGATATTGTCGATAAGGTAGATACTGTAGATAAGGTAGATACTGCAGATAAGGTAAATACTGTAGATAAGGTAGCTACTGTAGATAAGGTAAATTACTATAGATAAGGTAGACACTGTAGATAAGGTAGCTACTGTAGATAAGGTAGATACTGTAGATAAGGTAGCTACTGTAGATAAGGTAGCTACTGTAGATAAGGTAGATTACTATAGATAAGGTAGACACTGTAGATAACGTAGCTCCTGTAGATAAGGTAAGCTACTGTAGATAAGGTAGCTACTGTAGATAAGGTAGATACTGTAGATAAGGTAACTACTGTAGATAAGGTAGCTACTGTAGATAAGGTAGATACTGTAGATAAGGTAGATACTATAGATAAGGTAAATACTGTAGATAAGGTAGCTGCTGTAGATAAGGTAGATACTGTAGATAAGGTCGCTACTGTAGATAAGGTAGATACTGTAGATAAGGTAAATACTGTAGATAAGGTAGCTACTGTAGATAAGGTAGATATTGTAGATAAGGTAGATACTGTATGTAAGGTAGATACTGTAGATATGGTAAATACTGTAGATAAGGTAGCTACTGTAGATAAGGTAAATTACTATAGATAAGGTAGACACTGTAGATAAGGTAGCTACTGTAGATAAGGTAGCTACTGTAGATAAGGTAGCTACTGTAGATAAGGTAAGCTACTGTAGATAAGGTAGCTACTGTAGATAAGGTAGCTACTGTAGATAAGGTAGATACTGTAGATAAGGTAGCTACTGTAGATAAGGTAGCTACCGCAGATAAGGTAAGCTACTATCGATAAGGTAGATACTGTAGATAAGGTAGCTACTGTAGATAAGGTTGCTACTCTAGATAAGGTAAATACTGTAGATAAGGTAGCTACTGTAGATAAGGTAGATATTGTAGATAAGGTAGATACTGTAGATAAGGTAGATACTGTAGATAAGGTAAATACTGTAGATAAGGTAGCTACTGTAGATAATGTAGATACTGTAGATAAGGTAGATACTATAGATAAGGTAAATACTGTAGATAAGGTACCTGCTGTAGATAAGGTAGATACTGTAGATAAGGTTGCTACTGTAGATAAGGTGGATACTGTAGATAAGGTAAATACTGTAGATAAGGTAGCTACTGTAGATAATGTAGATATTGTAGATAAGGTAGATACTGTATGTAAGGTAGATACTGTAGATAAGGTAGCTACTGTAGATAAGGTAGCTACTGTAGATAAGGTAGGCACTGTAGATAAGGTAAATTACTATAGATAAGGTAGACACTGTAGATAAGGTAGATACTGTAGATAAGGTAGCTACTGTAGATAAGGTAAGCTACTGTAGATAAGGTAGCTACTGTAGATAAGGTAAGCTACTGTAGATAAGGTAGATACTATAGATAAGGTAGCTACTGTAGATAAGGTAGATACTGTAGATAAGGTAGATACTGTAGATAAGGTAGCTACTGTAGATAAGGTAGATACTATAGATAAGGTAGCTACTGTAGATAAGGTAGATACTGTAGATAAGGTAGATACTGTAGATAAGTTAGATACTGTAGATAAGGTAGCTACTGTAGATAAAGTAGGTAGATACTGTAGATAAGGTAGCTACTGTAGATAAGGTAGCTACTGTTGATAAAGTAGGTAGATACTGTACATAAGGTAAATACTGTCGATAAGGTAGCTACTGTAGATACTGTAGATAAGGTCGCTACTGTAGATAAGGTAGATACTGTAGATAAGGTAGCTACTGTAGATAAGGTAGCTACTGTTGATAAAGTAGGTAGATACTGTACATAAGGTAAATACTGTCGATAAGGTAGCTACTGTAGATACTGTAGATAAGGTCGCTACTGTAGATAAGGTAGATACTGTAGATAAGGTAAATACTGTAGATAAGGTAGCTACTGTAGATAAGGTGAATTACTATAGATAAGGTAGACACTGTAGATAAGGTAGATACTGTAGATAAGGTAAGCTACTGTAGATAAGGTAGCTACTGTAGATAAGGTAAGCTACTGTAGATAAGGTAAGCTACTGTAGATAAAGTAGCTGCTGTAGATAAGGTTAAAGGGGGAATACCAGGCTCTTCTCTTTGGGAACGATAGCTGCCTCCTAAATAGGTCCTGGTCAGAAGAAGTTGTTCACTGCAGAAAGGGAATAGGGTGCCATTTGGGACGCTGAGAGTGTTGAACGTTGGTTAAACCTGCAAGCCTGCCATTAAAATGTTCTCTCCCCGCCTGCTTAAAGCAGCAATTAGTGAGCGTTGTGAAACAGGTATTGGATTTTTTTTTAATCTCTCACACCATATCTCATGATCTATGTACTTTGAACATTCTAAGTCAATACCCACTTGGGGCAAATGCAAATTCTTTTCATATCTAAGATAGCTAGGTGCTTTTACCACGCCTCACATTTTAACATTGATAAAAAAAAGAAACCACAACGTGATGATGAGGTGGTGTTTTATCCCAATCATACCACCTAAAAAGACCAAAGACAGCTACCCAACAAAGGCCTGACTAGACAGCAGTGGAACAAGCCTTTGCCTACAGCCATGAATAACTTACAGTAGTCTGTGTGTGTGGTATGTCTGTGAATTAATAACACAGTAGAGAACCTTGTCTTCAGAACTTTACCAGAACCCACATCATCAACATTCACCTGGAGTGAATCAACCAAGAACCTGTCTCACCCTCTCTCCTGTTTCACCCTCCCTCCTGTCTCACCCTCTCTCCTGTTTCACCCTCCCTCCTGTCTCACCCTCTCTCCCTCTCCCCTGTCTCACCCTCTCACCTGTCTCACCCTCACCCCTGTCTCACCCTCTCTCCTGGCTCACCCTCTCTCCTGTCTCACCCTCTCTCCTGTCTCACCCTCTCACTCTCTCCCCTGTCTCACCTGTCTCACCCTCTCCCCTGTCTCACCCTCGCATCTGTCTCACCCTCACTCCTGACACACCCTCTCTCCTGGCTCACCCTCTCTCCTGTCTCACCCTCTCTCCTCGCTCACCCTCTCTCACCTGTCTCACCCTCTCCTCTGTCTCACCCTCTCACCCTCTCCCCTGTCTCACCCTCTCACCCTTTCTACCGTCTCACCCTTTCTCCTGTCTCACCCTCTCTCCTGTCTCACCCTCTCCTCTGTCTCACCTGTCTCACCCTCTCCCCTGTCTCACCCTCTCACCCTCTCCCCTGCCTCACCCTCTCACCCTATCTCCTGTCTCACCCTCTCCCCTGTCTCACCTGTCTCACCCTCTCACCCTCTCCCCTGTCTCACCCTCTCACCCTTTCTCCTGTCTCACCCTCTCCCATGTCTCACCCTCTCTCCTCGCTCACCCTGTCACCTGTCTCACCCTCTCACCTGTCTCACCCTATTGGGGGTGGAGCTCCATTCCAGCCTGGGTGCAGCTGTGCTCATGTTAAATCTAACCCTAACTAAGCCAGACAGGCCTATACCATCCCTAACCCTGAATCTTCATCAAGGGGAGACAGGCCTATACCATTCCTAACCCTGAATCTTCATCATGGGCAGACCTATACAGTCTATGGGTCATCTGATAGGAGTACAAGTAATTATTTTACTTCTGTCTTGATTTCCTGTTTTAGATCATGGTTAAATCAGATCATCAAATAATGGCCAAAGATTTAGACTTCCGTATTGTACGTCCATCAAAGGACAAGCATCATTGTCAGTGGCTTCTATACACAAGATATATAATATAACAAGGCCCTTATAGGCCAGAGGAATGGAAAAAAGAGAACAAGGAACTGAGAAACAGGCCGGTCCCTTTAAATAGTAATGCGGCAACAGAACACAAACAAGAGATGCGCGATCACATCGGACGAAACCTGCTGTCGAGTGTTGATTCTCGCTGTCTGTCTGTCTGTCTGTCTGTCTGTCTGTCTGTCTGTCTGTCTGTCTGTCTGTCTGTCTGTCTGTCTGTCTGTCTGTCTGTCTGTCTGTCTGTCTGTCTGTCTGTCTGTCTGTCTGTCTGTCTGTCTGTCTGTCTGTCTGTCTGTCTGTCTGTCTGTCTGTCTGTCTGTCTGTCTGTCTGTCTGTCTGTCTGTCTGTCTGTCTGTCTGTCTCTGTGATGTAGGGAAGAAGCGCTAATGGGTAAGTGTGTCAGTTTAAAGGGGCAATCTGGGATTGGTACATCCGTTTTTGGACTTTTAAATGAATGATGTATAGCCATTGATTCTTGAAGAATATAACTTATAATGCCTCATGAGCTAAATTCAAATGTCCTACCCCCCAACATAACCCCAAATACTCTGTATAATAATATAAATATTAATAAATAATAATACATCACATGGATAGTCAGTCCTGGCAACCATAGATCCGTCTATGAATTTGTGAGTGGTTATATTTCTCCAAACCCATCCCTCAGCTGATTACAACAAAAAAATGTGGTTGCTTTGTTTTTTCAAATCCCAGATTGCCACTTTAACGTTGGAGTCTACAGGAGAGGCGTTGGCAGGGGAAGAGAAGGCTCTCATCAATGTTTATTAATCATCAGCTAGATATGATACAGTAATAGCTGTGGTATTTTTACACCCCACCACAGTGAGCATAACGCACAAAGTGGCTTTGGCTAAAAAAAATATTTTAGCATTGACTTAATTAGTGGTAAGTCTGCTTAAAAGCCACGCAAAACTGCTGGTATAACAGACAACGTCTTCAACTAATCAACTGTCAGTCAAGGTCTGAGCCAAAAGTGAGAGTGTCTGTTTTTCAGAGTTGTGATTGCAAACAAGTATTTGGTCTGGCATGGCCAATAGTAGGCTACTGTATGAGAAACATTGGGACCCAGTCTGACCTATACCATGGATACATTAGGAACAAATAACATTGTATTACTGTAATATAGGTATTTTTGGGGGGTATTTTATTACGATCCCCATTAGTTGTTGCAAAAGCAAAACACGAAACATGAAACGTAATACAGAATGACATAATACAGAACATCAATAGACAAGAACAGCTCAAGGACAGAATAAATACAGAATTAAATACATTTGAATAGGAGAAAAGAAAGAATCATCTTCACTGTGGCTTTCCGTGTGTTTTGAAGGAACCACAGATCTGGTTCTACAGAGTTTTCCAGCAGCAGGTGTTACTAAGGGTTGATACGGGTGATTCATTCTAATCCAATCAGTGTTTATTTCAATGATAGTAAACACACCTTTATTATGTCTGAATGCGTTATAAGACATGTTTGCCAGGGTGAGAAATAGCTGGGTGTTTGTATTCAAAACATCATTGTATCTAGTCCTTACGTTGAGATAGCACTTAAGTACACGCGTCTATCTCGTTGTGTCATTCTGGGTCAATCCAAAATGTCAGTTACATACGGTACTGAGCCCTTAGCGATAGCTAAAACGACTGTCAGTCAGTGTGGTGTGTGTGTAGTGTAGACAGATCGTGGTTGTTTTAATGGCAGGGATGAACATGTTTTGATACGTCTGAATGGTGTTAGTCTGATCACAAGTCTTTGCCTTTATACTTTATACTTGAGCTTATTGTCAACTGAAGACACTGAGCCTGTGGAGATGGAAGACTCATCAACAAACACACAGACACAATCAAATCCAATGATTATTTCGCTGAACATTTAAGAATAGATTCTTCCAGATTTGTCCAAAGTGGCATATATATATATATATTCATCGTTCATTACACTTTAATTAAAGACGCATTCCAGGGCCCTTAAGCACAACTAATTCGTAACATATAGTACGAATTGGAAAATTGAAACAGACAAAATAAAAATGTTGCAGGTCATAGCATATCATAGGAAACGGATGAGGTAGCGCACAATCTGATGGGGGGGAAAATGGGACCGCCTTTGGGCTCGTGGGCAACACCTACTGGCTGAAATTCTACACAAATTCCATGATGCATCTTTAGAACCTGTTCTTCTGATTCATAAAACCAATCAATTACAATCTGGGTCTGACTAGCAGCACCCTATAATTGGTTAGATCTGCTGTCCTTTTCTCTAGTACCCTGGAGCCTATGACTGCAGACTAAACAGGTGTCAGGCGAAGAAACAGGCCCTTCCAGTCTGTAAAGCAGCTAACGAGCTCCCCGGGTCGTGCCAACCTGTAATTATTACATCATTTAGGTTGTAAATCACACACGCTCTTGACATGGTATCATCACATCCACAGCGGCAATTTCAGAGCTACAAATCTAGCTGGACATGTGGTGGAGGAGGTGCCTGTCTCGCGTGATGCTATGCCACAAGGTATAAAGACAGGCAGGATTAATGGGATGGTATGGGGTATGGAACCTGCCCGGGGTACTTAGCTTAAAGAACTAATATCTTAAATAACGCCACTTTAATCATGTTTACATATCCTACATTACTCATCTCATATGCATATACTGTATTCTATATCATCTACTGTATCTTGCCTCCCGGCCATCGCTATTTGTATGAACATAACAAGATTCAACAACTGAGACATAAACTGAACAAGTTCCACAGACGTGTGACTAACAGAAATGGAATAATGTGTCCCTGAACTAAGGGGGGATCAAAATCAAAAGTAACAGTCAGCATCTGGTGTAGCCCCCAGCTGCATTAAGTACTGCAGTGCATCTCCTCTTCATGGACTACACCAGATTTGCCAGTTCTTGCTGTGAGATGTTATCCCACTCTTCCACCAAGGCACCTGCATGTTCCTGGACATTTCTGGAGGGAATGGCCCTAGCCCTCACCCTCTGATCCAACAGGTCCCAGACGTGCTCAATGGGATTGAGATCCGGGCTCTTCGCTGGCCATGGCAGAACACTGACATTCCTGTCTTGCAGGAAATCATGCACAGAACCAGCAGTATAGCTGGTGGCATTGTCAGGGTCATGTCAGGATGAGCCTGCAGGAAGGGTACCACATGAGGGAGGAGGATGTCTTCCCTGTAACACACAGCGTTGAGATTGCGTGCAATGACAGGCCTCGGTGTAACACCGAGTACAGGCCTCGGCGTAACGCTCATTCCTTCAATGATAAACGTGAATCTGACCATCACCCCTGGTGAGACAAAACCGTGACTCATCAGTGAAGAGCACTTTTACCAGTCCTGTCTGGTCCAGCGATGGTGGGTTTGTGCCCATAGGCAACGTTGTTGCCGGTGATGTCTGGTGAGGACCTGCCTTACAACAGGCCTACAAGCCCCCA
This sequence comes from Oncorhynchus tshawytscha, assembly GCF_018296145.1. NCBI lineage: Eukaryota > Metazoa > Chordata > Actinopteri > Salmoniformes > Salmonidae > Oncorhynchus > Oncorhynchus tshawytscha. The sequence continues at coordinate 81,778,990 of NC_056436.1, read as the reverse complement.
GTCCAGCCTCTCTCAGCCTATTGTGGACAGTCTGAGCACTGATGGAGGGATTGTGCGTTCCCGGTGTAACTCAGGCAGTTGTTGTTGCCATCCTGTACCAGTCCCGCAGGTGTGATGTTCGGATGTACCAATCCTGTGCAGGTGTTGTTACACATGGTCTGCCACTGCGAGGACGATCAGCTGTCTGTCCTGTCTCCCTGTAGCACTGTCTTAGGCAACTCACAGTACAGGCATTGCAATGTATTGCCCTGGCCACATCTGCAGTCCGCATGCCTCCTTGCAGCATGCCTAAAGCACGTTCACACAGATGAGCAGGGACCCTGAGCATCTGTCTTTTGGTGTTTTTCAGAGTCAGCAGAAAGGCCTCTTTAGTGTCCTAAGTTTTCATAACTGTGACCTTAATTGCCTACCGTCTGTAAGCTGTTAGTGTCTTAAGGACCGTTCGACAGGTGCATGTTCATTAATTGTTTATGCTTAATTGAACATGGGAACAGTGTTTAAACCCTTTACAATGGAGATCTGTGTAGTTATTTGGGTTTTTATGAATTATCTTTGAAAGACAGGGTCCTGAAAAAGGGACGTTTCTTTTTTTTTTGCAGAGTATATTTATATGTACATACTCTTATTCACCCCTTTACATTTGTGTGTATAAGGTAGTCGTGAATTTGTTAGATATTACTGCACTGTCGGAACTAGAAGCACAAGTATTTATCTACATTCGCATTAACATCTGCTAAGCGTGTGTATGTGACCCATAAAACTTTGATTTGATAAAAAACTAATATCGTCCTATAACTATAATTGGTTATGTATCATCATGCCACTTCTCTTGATCAAACCAGATTGTCTAAAACAAAGGTCGAACTTATCAAAAGGCATGTTATGTGCATTAAATGTTATCTCTCGCTTTCTGAGGGTCCAAATCCAACAAGGTCATACTGTCTACATTCAACTTCAGTATACTTAACTAGGCAAGTCAGTTAAGAACAAATTATTATTTACAATGACAGCCTAGGAACAGTGGGTTAGTTAACTGCCTTGTTCAGGGGTAGAGCGACAGATTTTTACCTTGAAAGCTCGGAGATTCAATCTAGCAACCTTTACGGTTACTGGCCCAACGCTCTAACCACTAGGCTACCTGCCGCCCCTCTAACCACTAGGCTACCTGCCGCCCCTCTAACCCCCTCTAACCACTAGGCTACCTGCCGCCCCTCTAACCACTAGGCTACCTGCCGCCCCTCTAACCACTAGGCTACCTGCCGCCCCTCTAACCACTAGGCTACCTGCCGCCCCTCTAACCACTAGGCTACCTGCCGCCCCTCTAACCACTAGGCTACCTGCCGCCCCCCCTCTAACCACTAGGCTACCTGCCGCCCCTCTAACCACTAGGCTACCTGCCGCCCCTCTAACCACTAGGCTACCTGCCGCCCCTCTAACCACTAGGCTACCTGCCACCCCCCCTCTAACCACTAGGCTACCTGCCGCCCCTCTAACCACTAGGCTACCTGCCGCCCCTCTAACCACTAGGCTACCTGCCGCCCCTCTAACCACTAGGCTACCTGCCACCCCAAAGTATGTGTATCCTCATCCGTGTCTATATGGTCCATAAAGGGCCCACCACTGCTCCTAGGTTAGACGTTTTGATCACACTACAAGAAACTGGAAGTTCCCTTCGTCAAGTCATGACACCAATCGGTTGCACGTTGCCCACCCATCTCTCCTGTCTCAACATAACTCTAGACACCCATCATTACACTCGGCTTCATCATCAGCCCTGTCAATCACATAAAAAATTCCCTGAATTACTTCAGTCAATGTCAGACATCACAGAGCATGATTCTACTCTTAATTAAAGTCGAATCAAATCCATAATAGATTGTTTTATACGCTAACAAAAGGATTGCATTAACCTTTACTGTATACACTATGCAAAATGTGTATTTTGTGCAATTCGTCTTCGACAAACAACCTACCAAAAGTTGTTTTTTTAAACGATGATACATACAGTGTATATTCATACAAAACATCAAATGTGGATGTAAGACTGACTGATGTGGCAGAACTGTCACGTGTCAGGGAAGCTTTCCACTAGGTAACACGGGGGAAGATTTGGGGCTTTCCACTCCGTAACACGGGGGGAAGATTTGGGGCTGATCATTTATGGGGATGCAGGGCTTGTTGTGGGTTGTCATCTCTTTGTACAGAGACTCAACAATGCTGACAACTTAACCATTTACTGTTTTCAGCAACTAGGAGCTAAAAATGAATAAGTCAAGCAGTCAACCTATCTTAACCCTGCTAACTTATCTTAACCCTATACCCTGTTAATCTACCGTAACCATGCTAACCTATCTTAAGCCATTACCCTGCCAGATTTCTATAGCAGCTCATGCTATATAATCCAAACGCAACTAGCTTCATGCTCTCTTGCCTCTACTGCAGGCTGAAGGACTTGAATCATCATAACAGCATTAATCATGTATACAGAAGTGTATAACTACTAGGTCTTAGGAGGAATTACATTGTTTGATTCATTTTAATTGTTGCACTTAAATATTTGCTAGATTATAAAATCAGTACTAAAAGAGGAACCCGGGAAACTTGTATTGATTAGTCTCATTTTGATCAATAACACAATAATTATCACACACGTACACATTATAAAAAGTAATTGTGTAACTCATTAAAGCAATTGAGTAGTGGTTACTTAAACATCTCCAACTGCCTGTAGAACTCACAACTCACAGTTCTACTCACTAGTCAATCAGGTGTTCTATCACTTAATGTTTTTGAGTTCTTAACAAATATTAGGTTATTGAGTAAACATAACTTTATTTACGTGTGTTCTGCTAATCTAAAATTATATATTTTTACAAGTTATGATTATTATTATTATTATTCTAAAGTCAATGTAAAATGTATTAAATAAGTCATTATTACTTGACTCCATTATGTAATACTTGAAATAATAAAATGAAATAGCAGTCAGACACTTTGAGTGAAAAACACTTGATTTGTTGTGCTGTGTTGTGCTCATATAGAATTCTAAAGTTTCTACAAGTTATGAGTACTTGTGCCACTTGTCTCTGTTTTTAGAGGATTGTGGGTAATTCCAAAATGTTTGGCTTTTACACAATGATGTATGCATGTTTAAGGAAATAAAAATATATTTCTGTAATAGTATTAAGCAGTTTGTTGTGCTATGATGTGTAATTCATCATGATGGACGGATGTCAAAGCCATCCAGCAAATTGACATTCAATAATGAGACAAGCCATTCCCACCATCAACAAGGTAATGTACACCAATCTTTATGACGGAGGCTAATTCATTATCCTGTAATGCTGCAGCTAAATGGAATGAGTGCTGTGCTCAACAATCAAATCCAATTGTATTGGTCACATGTGCTGAACATAACAGATGTAGACTTATAAGAAAAATATTTGCTGAATAAAAAGGAAATAGTAACACAATAAAATAGCAATAATGAGGCTGTATACAGTTGAAGTCGGAAGTTTACATACACCTTAAGCAAATACATTTAAACTCAGTTTTTCACAATACCTGACATTTAATCCTAGTAAAAATTCCCTGTCTTCAGTCAGTTAGGATCACCAATTTATTTTAAGAATGTGAAATGTCAGAATAATAGAATAATAGTAGCCAGAAGAGCCAGCTGAGGCGTGGGAGCCAGACGAGCCGGCTGAGGCGTGGGAGCCAGACGAGCCCTGCTGAGGCGTTGGGAGCCTGATGGGCCGGCTGAAGGATGACGTGGGGTGGGCGCCTGGTGGTGCCTCAGCTAGCTCGTTTTGGCTTCCACGCCTTAGCTAGCTCGTTTTGGCTTCCACGCCTTAGCTAGCTCGTTTTGGCTTCCACGCCTTAGCTAGCTCGATTTGGCTTCCACACCTTACCTAGCTCGTTTTGGCTTCCACGCCTTAGCTAGCTCGAGAGGTCATCCTGCCTCGGTGGGCTCGATTGTTCCATTGGCGACGGCACCCGGACCCGACGTCACCAACGAAAACAAAAATCCCAAACTCCCAACAATGCTTCCTTTAGTGGTGTCAGCATTCTGTGGGGATTTCGAAGCTGGAGACGAGAAGCAAGTACAGGGAGTGAACATTTAATAAACAACGGACATGAAACATAACAGGAACAGTGTCTGGACAGGGGAAAAATAATAACATCAATGCTGACACGGGGGAACCGACGGAGGCAAAGACAGATACAACTGGGGCAATCAACAAAGCAATGGAGACATAACAGGAACAGTGTCTGGACAGGGGAAAAATAATAACATCAATGCCGACACAGGGGGAACCGACGGAGGAACGGACAGATACAACTGGGGCAATCAACAAAGTAATGGAGTTCACATGAGTCCAATATTGCGCAGCTGCATGTAATGATGGTGACAAGTGTGCGTCATGAAGGGCAGCCTGGCGCCCTTGAATGCCAGAGAGCGAGAGCGGGAGCAGGCGTGACAAATACAACACATTACTGAGTACCACTCTCCATATTTTCAAGCCTAGTGGTGGCTGCATCATGTTATGGGTTTGCTTGTAATCGTTAAGGAATGGGGAGTTTTTCAGGATAAAAAATAAATGAAATGGAGCTAAGCACAGGCAAAATCCTAGAGGAAAACCTGGTTCAATCTGCTTTCCACCAGACACTGGGGATGAATTCACCTTTCAGCAGGACAAGAACCTAAAACACAAGGCCAAATATACAGTGGAGATGCTTACCAAGATGACAGTGAATGTTCCTGAGTGGCCAAGTTACAGTTTTGACTTAAAACTGCTTGAAAATCTATGGCAAGACTTGAAAATGGTTGTCTAGCAATGATCAACAACCAATTTGACTTTCACACCCTGATCCGTTTCACCTGTCTTGTGATTGTCCTCACCCCTCTTGTGTCGCTTATTATATGTGGTGTATATATCGCTGTGATTCCTGTCTCTCTGTGCCAATTCGTCTTGTATGTTTTTCAAGTCAACCAGCATTTTTCCCGTACTCCTGCTTCTATTCTCTTTTGCTAGTCCTCCCGGTTTTGACCCTTGTCTGTTTTTTGGACTCCGTACCCACCTGCCTGACCATTCTGCCTGCCCTGACCTTGAGCCTGCCTGCAACTCTGTACCTCCTGGACTCTCAACTGGTTTTGATCTTTTGCCTGTCCACGACCATTCTCTTGCCTTCCCTTTGGGTTGTTAATTAAATGTCAAGACTCAAACCATCTGCCTCCTGTGTCTGCATCTAGGTCTTGCCTTGTGCCCTTATAGTACAAACTGGCCATGACATACCCAGCTGACTGGGACCAGCTCCGCCACGCTGTCTCCCTGCAGGGAGCCACCATTGGGAGGCATGAAGAGTTACTACAGGAACTTTTGGAAGGGCTTCGTTCCCTGACGGAATGCCATGACCAAGGGTTTAAGGCTATTATGGAGCAAATCAGGGAGTTAGCTCATAGGCAGCCTGCCACCTCTGAGAACCCCCAACCACCCAGTAACTTCTTCCCTATTTTTTCCCCCCCGAGAACCCTGCTTACCACCCCTGGAGCGACATTCTGGGGATCCTGGTACCTGCCGGGGTTTTCTTTCTCAGTGCTCGCTTATTTTTGAGCTACAGCCATCTTCATTTCCTTCGGACCGATTAAAGATAGCGTATCTTATTACGCTAATGTCGGGAAGGGTGCTCTCCTGGGCTACGGCAGTGTGGGAGCAGCAATCCGACATTTGTTGTCATCTGGAGGATTTCATGGAAGAGGTGAGGAAGGTGTTCCTTTCTCCGGTATCCGGGAGAGAGGCGGCCCGAAAACATCTTGAATTTCCGTCAATACTCCCGTAGTGTGGCTGTCTGTTGACTTTCGCACATTGGCCGCTGAGAGCGCCTGGAATCCGGAGTCTCTTTTTGATACCTTTCTTCACAGATTATCTGAGGAGGTAAAAGATGATCTAGCTGCTCTGAATTTACCAGTGGACCTCGACTCCCTCATCGCCCCTCATCATTAGTGTTGATGGACGTCTAAGGAAACGCAGGAGTGAAAGGAGATCTGGCCGAGGTCACCCTCGTTCACCCGCAGTGGCTCGCTCACCTTCGTAGGAATCCGGAAGTCCCTGAAGACTGTTTTTCCAAGAGGATCCGAAGCCACCCGAGCTCCCTCGAGAATCATTGGTGACAGATGAGTCAGATACTCTGGAAGATATGCAACTGGGCAGAACTATATTATTGCCTAGGGAACGTTCACATGGGCTAAGTTCCAACAGTTGTCTGTACTGTGGGGCTGCAGGACATTATGTAGCCACCTGCCCGGTTAAGATACTTATTTCTGTAGTAGGTACAAGTACTCTGGTGAGCCAGACTGGCAATCCTCTAAATCCCATCAACTGCACTCCTTTTTTTGTGATACTGCTGGGGGGAGACCAGTCTAAATCTCTCCGGGTGCTCATTGACTCTGGGGGTGGATGAGAGTTTTATGGATGCTACCCTGGTTTATGAAGTCCCCACTCAACTCCTCTCTGTTCCCATGGACACTAGAGCACTGGACGGACGCTTCATTGGCAGAGTTATCCACTGTTCCTGTTAATCTACGGGTTTCAGGAAATCACAGTGAGGCTATACAGCTTCTCCTCATTGATTCCCCCCATGTTCCTGTTTTGGGATTTTCTTGGCTCAAAAATCACAACCCCGTTATTCACTGGACCACAAGATCAATCCTGGGTTGGAGTCCGTTCTGCCATTCCCATTAACTCAGGGCACTGCAGCCTTCCCTGAGATGGTCTCCTCAGGGCTTAAGTCAAGTCTCGGATTTCTCTGCCATCCCCACAGAGTACCACGACCTCCTGGAGCTCTTCAGCAAGGCACTTGGTACTTCTCTTCTCCTGCACCATCCTCCTGCACCTCATGGTAGGCTATATTCTCTATCCGGACCGGAGACCAAGGCCATGGAGGAGTACATAAAGGAGTCTCTGGCTACTGGGGCCGTCCGTCTGCATCTCCTGCCGGTGCAGGGTTTTTCTTTGTGGAGAAGAATTATAATTTGCAATTATCTGTGCATTAAATTATCATTTGAAATATCAACAGCATAACATAATCATAATAAATATGTATATTTATTTCTCTTGAGGTATGGTGGCTGCTGAACAAAGCTGATCATTTTGTGGACCTACACCATCTGGTATTTTATTTGTGCCTCTATATGTCCAATTTCCATGGCAACGCCAAGGAGGCAGGTAGCAGGAAGTGACTAAATGTTTTCCCCTGACTATAATAGGACCACTCACAGGGTTCATAAGTGTCTAAAAGTGTTCCCCTGAATATAATAGGACCACCGGGGTCTAAATGACATTACGGTTAAGAATCGTTACCCCCTATAATTCCTCTACTCGGCTTTTGAACCTCTCCAGGGGGCCACCATTTTTTTCCAAGCTGGACCTTCGGGACTGTTTACCACCTGGTTCGGATACGCGAAGGAGATGAGTGGAATAGAGCTTTCAACACAGCGAGGGGACATTATGAGTACCAGGTCATGCCTTGTCTGCATCTGGGTCTCGCCTTGTGCCCTTATATTGACAGAGCTTGAAGAATGTAGAAAAGAATAATGGGCAAATATTGTACAATCCAGGTGTGGAAAACTCTCAGACTTACCCAGAAAGACTCTGCAAAAGGGTGATTCTAACATGTATAGACTCAGGGTTGTGAATATTTATGTAAATGAGATATTTATGGATATTTATTATTTCTAACAACATGCTTTCACTTTGTCGTTATGGGGCATGAAAAAAAATCTATTTAATCAGTTTTGAATTCAGGCTGTAACACAAGAACATGTGGACTACCGTAATTGCTGGACTAGTAAGCGCACCTGAATATAAACCGCACCCACTGAATTATAAAAAAATATGTATTTTGTACATAAATAAGCCGCACATGTCTATAAGCCGCAGGTGCCTACCGGTACATTGAAACAAATTAACTTTACACAGCCTTTAAACGAAACACGGCTTGTAACAAAAAATAAATCGGTTTTAACAAAACACGGTGTTACGGTTTTATTCCGTCGAAAGAGAGTCGGACCAAAATGCAGCGTGGTAAGTTAGATACATGTTTAATAAACGAAATAAACACGAAATACAAAACAACAAACGGAACGTGAAAACCTATACAGCCTATCTGGTGAAATACAAAACACTGAGACAGGAACAATCACCCACGAAACACTCAAAGAATATGGCTGCCTAAATATGGTTCCCAATCAGAGACAACGAGAATCACCTGCCTCTGATTGAGAACCGCCTCAGGCAACCATAGACTTTGCTAGAACTAAGCCACAATCCCAAAACCTACGAAAAACCCCCATATATAAACACAACACAAAATAAACCCATGTCACACCCTGGCCTGGCCAAATAAATATAGAAAACACAAAATACTAAGACCAGGTCGTGACACACAGCTTGTAACAAAAATTAAAACAGTAGCCTACCAAGAAAGTCATTGGTCACTATCTTCCTCCTCCTGTGCACTGAAACCACTGAAGTCATCTCCTTCGGTGTCGGAGTTGAATAGCCTCAGAATTGCTTCATCCGATGTTGGATCGTTTTCATGGTCGCTCTCGTCACTTTCATCCGGAGGCAAATACCCCGCTGAGCTCATGCTGCCCCTTCAACACGCAGCAGTCCAGCCTTTCCAAACCCGTTGATAATAGTGGATTTTTTGACAATGCTCCACGCTGTCAGGACCCACTGGCAGACTTGACCATAAGTTGCTCTTCACATGCAGCCCGTTTTAGTGAAGGATTTCTCCCCACTTGTCATCCAAGCCTCCCACTGAACAAGGAGCGCCACCTTAAATGCACGATTTACACTGATGTCGAGTGGCTGCAAATACTTTGGGCCATCTGCTTGTCTTCCCTCTGAAAGGTTTGTTGTCTTTTTGGACTGAGTCAGTTCCTCGCGCTGCTGTATCCAACGTCTTATCATCGACTCATTAAGGCCAAGCTCCCGTGCAGCAGCTCTATTTCCTTTTCCAACAGCCAGATCGATCGCCTTCAACTTGAAAGCTGCATCATATGCATTTCTCCGTGTCTTTGCCATGATGAGGGTGACAAAATTACTTCCGTAATCAGAATGATGGGAAGTTTGAGCGCACTCGATTTACGTCACATTATGTGACGGTGCTCAGTTTTTTGGCAGCATGAATCTTGTGAAAGCGGGAAAAATCCATAAATTAGCCGCGTCATTGTATAAACCGCGAGGTTTAAAGTGTGGGAATAAAGTTGCGGCTTATAGTCCGGAAATTACGGTAAGTCAAAGGGGGTATGAAGACTTTGTGAAGGTGCTGTACTTTGAGTTGGGTTACTCATATGGTTCTAGGTAGCGGGTTTCCACAAAAAAAAAATGAATTGTTAGCGGAACGAATGACTTTTTACAGTGCACTAACGCACACACACACACACACACACACACACACACACACACACACACACACACACACACACACACACACACACACACACACACACAAACACACACACACACACACACACAAACACACACACAAACACACACACACACACACACACACACACACACACACACACACACACACACACACACACACACACAAACACACACACACACACACACACACAAACACACACACACACAAACACACACACACACACACACACACAAACACACACACACACACACACACACAAAACACACACACACACACAAACACACACACACACACACAAACACACACACACACACACACACAAACACACACACACACACACAAACACACACACACACACACAAACACACACACACACACACACAAACACACACACAAAACACACACACACACACACACACACACACAAACACACACACACACACACACACACACAAACACACACACAAACACACACACACACACACACACACACAAACACACACACACACACACACACACACAAACACACACACACACACACACACACACACAAACACACACACACACACACAAACACACACACACACACACACACACACACAAACACACACACACACACACACACAAACACACACACACACACACAAACACACACACACACACACACACACACAAACACACACACACAAACACGCACACACACACACACAAACACACACACACACACACAAACACACACACACACACAAACACACACACACACACACAAACACACACACACAAACACGCACACACACACACACACACACACATACACTAACTCATACACACACAGAGGTACTGAAGGTTGTGTAGTTGTCTGATTAATGCTATCACTCACAGTCATTATAACGACTGCTACTAATAGCCTACACTTCCACCAGGTTTCAAAACACTATTACACTCTAATGTAAGGCATATTCATCTTCACACAACCCTTGAAAACTCTTGTCTGGCTTTCAACAAAGGAAGCACACTTTTTCTCACTTTATGGTGTTTACTTTAAGCCTAATGTTTGAGAACTATTGAATAAGAAAGAACAGTTGGGGTTTGTTTTAACTTGAGAAAATGTAAAGGGAACATTTCCATCTATGTCATGTCAATGTGAGCGGTCTTTGTCTTTGACATCCAGGCAAACAGGGGCCTCATAATGGAGCCTCGTGGGACTGTCAGTCACTAATTAGTAATAGAGATTAATTACATCTTTCAATCAGCAGAGAGTAGAAGAACACTCATAGCTCAGATACCATGCAACTGACTCATATGCCACTTACTGGAAATGCTACGGATTTCACTGTTACAATGCATGACGTCTGTTAGCTTGACAGTAAACATCCCCTTTTACGTCTTCTATTAGGGTCTCTGATTATCAGTCCTATGTCGTTCTCTGGTTCTATCACTATAGTTTTAGTCTCTAGTTCTAGAGTTTTAATGTCATTCTATAGTTCCATACTCTAGTAATAGAGTTCTAATATTTAATTAAAATATTTAGGTCTAAACTCTAGTTGTAGAGTTCTAATATTTAATTACATAGGTCTGAACTATAGTTCTAGAGTAATAATATTTAACTATATAGGTATCAACTCTAGTTCTAGAGTTCTAATATTTAATTCTATAGGTCTGAACTCTAGTTCTAATATTTAATTAGATAGGTCTGAACTATAGTTCTAGAGTTCTAATATTTAATTATATAGGTCTGAACTCTAGTTCTAGAGTTCTAATATTTAATTATATAAGTCTGAACTCTAGTTCTAGAGTTCTAATATTTAATTATATAGGTCTGAACTCTAGTTCTAGAGTTCTAATATTTAATTACATAGGTATCAACTCTAGTTCTAGAGTTCTAATATTTAATTATATACAGTAGTTAAAGACCTCTTGATCAGCCAGCCGGGTGGCCTAACCTTGAGTGCGTAATTTAAACCCACATAAAATTACATGTAAAATGAGATATGAACAAAAGGAATCCAGAGATATGAAATACTTTAGTAGTCTAAATTATCATTTGAAATATCAACAGCATAACATAATCATAATAAATATTATTTATTTATTTCTCTTTATTTCTCTTGAGGTATGGTGGCTGCTGAACAAAGCTGATCATTTTGTGGACCTACACCATCTGGTATTTTATTTGTGCCTCTATATGTCCAATTTCCATGGCAACGCCTTGGAGGCAGGTAGCAGGAAGTGTCTAAATGTTTTCCCCTGAATATAATAGGACCACTCACAGGGTTCATAAGTGTCTAAATGTTTTCCTATAAATATAATAGGACCACTCACAGGGTTCATAAGGCTACAACTGAACTGAGGGCATTTGGTAAAGGACAGACGAGAGCTGTGTATTTAGAGAGTTGGGTTTTTGCATTATGATGCATTTACATGACACTACAACATTGTATGGCAGCCATGTTAGTTCCCCATTAACATAACATGGGGAATATTTAACCTCTATTGGTGGGTCCCCCTTGGGACGGTTGAGCTAATGTAACAGTATAGCTTCCGTCCCTCTCCTCGCCCCTACCTGGGCTCGAACCAGGGACCCTCTGCACACGTTGACTACAGCCAACCTCGAAGCATTGTTACCCATCGCGCCAAAAAAGCCGCTGCCCTTGCAGAGCAAGGGGAACAACTACTTCAAGGCCTCAGAGCGAATGACATCACCGATTGAAATGCTATTAGCGCGCACCACCGCTAACTAGCTAGTAATTTCACATCGGTTACACTAACGTAGGCTAATATGATTAGCATGAGGTTGTAAGTAACAAGAACATTTCCCAGGACATAGACATATCTCATATTGGCAGAAAGCTTAAATTCTTGTTAATCTAACTGCACTGTCCAATTTACAGTAGCTATTACAGTGAAATAATACCATGCTATTGTTTGAGAAGAGTGCACAGTTATGAACTTAAAGTTATTAATAAACCAATTAGGCACATTTGGGCAGTCTTGATACAAAATGTTGAACAGAAATGCAATGGTTCATTGGATCAGTATAAACTTTACACATGCACTGCTACCATCTAGTGGCCAAAATATACATTGCGCTTGGGCTGGAATAATACATTATGGCCTTTCTCTTGCATTTCAAAGAAGATGGCACACAACATTTTTGAAAGAACGCGTGTTTTTTCTTTGTATTATCTTCTACCAGATCTAATGTGTTATATTCTCCTACATTCATTTCACATTTCCACAAATGTCGAATTGTTTCCTTTGAAATGGTATCAAGAATATGCATATCCTTCCTTCAGGTCCTGAGCTACAGGCAGTTAGATTTGGATATGTCATTTTAGGCAAAAATTGAAAGAAAGGGTCTGATCCATAAGAATTTTTAAACAATGCTAAGTAACTGAATGTCTAGAATTAGAAAAAATGTCTAAAAGTTGTCCCAAATTTCTTAATATATGGCTCATATATGGCTCTGGAAAATACTATAAAAAAATCTACTATTAAATCATCTACAATCTTCAAATCTATAATCTATTGTAGATTATGCCTACTATACCATAAACCTTTGCAATACTATAATATAATATACTAATATACTACTATACTATACAATGCAATACTATACTATAATACACTATAATACAGTATACTGTACTAAACAATATAATGCCATACCATACTGTACTGCACTGTACTATAATATACTATAATATGATATACTGTAGTATACTATACTGTACTGTAACATACTCTACTATATTGTACTGTACTGTACTACTATACAATACAATATTATACTTTACTGTACTATACTGTACTACACTATACTATAATATAATAAACTATACTATACAGGCGACTATACTAAATATACTATAGATTAATCCCCATTCCAACAGTACCAATAAGATTATTTATGATTACTAAAAGAGAACTCGTTTGCATTCGATTTATACATCAAGCAGAACAGAAACAGCGGTGTCAATTTAACAACAAAATCATAGCATCCATGAAGTATGTAATTGAGTACGTAATTGAACCCTGAAAAAAATATTCAGCCCCAATTACCGAGAATATGAGTAGTTTGGTCCTACATTTTGTTCACAGTTTATGTGCCTATCTGCCGATAATGAGGCGGTCTATTTTTTTTTATTTTTAAGGTGATGAAAATGACGGAAATCTAACACCTCTCAATTGCTCCGGGCTTGAAGAATTAGTAGGTGTAAATCACAATGCATAAAGGTGATATGAATTAATTTTCCAGCTGGTAAAACACAGAACCGAAGGCCAGCAGAGGCCCCACAAGCAATGTTTCATCGATCTACATTTGATACAAGCTGAATATCAAACACTACAATGGTGACATAGAATGGAATAAAACCTAGAATGAAATTAGGGGCAATTTGAGTATTAAGAACAATGGCCCTAAATGATTGACCACTCAGAGGTCCATGCTCCATTTATCACTGATTATACTCTATTGATATACATTTTTACAGAATAAGTACGGAATAAGCTAACTATATAGTACTCCATATTATTTATATTCTGTTATGTTCCAGGGTAGACTAATGGTCACCTATTGTCCAACTAAAACACAAACTTTAGGCTTATACGCTGTTTGATCAGGCTACAGTAATGACTCGAAATAAACTAATAACTATTAATGGCTCACGCAAGACTGGTCTCTATTGCTCAAAGAAAGCCGTTTTAGTAAGGGGGTCATGTCGTATTAGTAATAATAGCAGGGACGGGTTTTGACCTGTTGTTGGTTGATCGTGTCTCTCTCTATCCGAGCTGAATCGACGGTGACTTGACGTAATTCCAAAACAAGGTTCCTCACGTTTGTGTCGGCATATCGGAGAAGTGAAGTTGTTTTCACATAGCAGCATATCCTCATATCATGTATGTCAGTAGTCGGAATTTAAAAATGCTTTTGTTTCTGACATACCTTTTCTGAAACTCTGCTGAAAGTATGGCTTTAAATATTTTCCGAACGATTAGCCTAGGCTTATCAATTATATTTGTCAAGAAAAGCATCTCTGGCACAATAATATTTCTGGTGAAAAGTGTATTTTGAAGAGCACGAAACGGAACAGAGTGCGTTGTTTCATGTCGCTTTGAACTTGTCCTAGTATTTGACCATGCACCAATCGCAACCTATCTATTTTAGGCCTATATGCACAAGTCCAGACGGAGAATACATTGAAAAAGGATTGGCCCAAACGTAATAGGCCTACTGCCGTCTAAATAACCTCCTTATGTTTTACGCTTTCGTCAAAAAGTAATCTAGGCTAATTGTTAATAACCCTATTATAGCGAATGTATAATTTAGAATAGGCCTAGTAATGATGCTATCCACAAACTGAATAAATATCAGTAAAACACAGGCAACAGACCATTGGGGTTTCTTATGGATAATATATATATATATATATATATATATATATATATATATATATATATATATATATATATATATATATATATATATTTAAATAACACAAGATAAAGATTTCTATACTATAACCACGGCTCTGTATATAGGCTATGCTAGGCTTTCTGTACTTTATTTAAAATATATATTTAATTAATTTAACAAATATACGCTGATGCCTTGACGTGTAGCTAAGATTATTCAACTGCAGCTCGCAAAAAAAAATATTACTATCTGTTCTACAAAGGTGTAGACCCAAGAACAAATCGTCGTGTATCAAATTACTTTTCAAGTTCTGTGTCATTTAACCGACATGTGTTTGTAGTTTGAAGTGATGACATGTCGACAATTATAGGATGTTGAAAATAGGTTAGAAAATGAACGCTTAGACATACTCGCACATAATAAATATCGGTTGATGTTTTTATTTTCCAAAGTCATCTGATCACACACAGAAAGTACAAAAAACGTTCACTCTCCGGAGAAATGGGTTCAAAGAAAGATTCCTACTTACAGTGCATTATTTCTAATCTATTTAAAACAAATGCAAATGTATATTCCACTACGAAGTGCTACATAACATTATATCTCAGGAATGGTAATGTTGCTGAAATAAATGCAGTATTGAGGAACATTTGTTTTTCATGTCATTCTTGTGGACAAGTTGTAATGTGCCTGCACTGTACATTCTACATGGTCTCAATATAATTTATCAAATATTTTGTCAAAGGCAAAAGCAAACGTGGAATGAATTTAAAGTAAGTAACAAACTCGACAAAAACAGCCTTTTTAAATCCCGAGGAAACAAAACAAGGACAAACGATGCATAGAATACCGTTTTTTAGATTTGCAGAAATACTTACAATTTAAATTGAATAGAATTTAAAACTATTCCAATGTGAGAATCGAAAAACATATCTCAGGGTAATGTGGCATCGGTATGACTTATTGTCTGTAGTGGTGGTTACCTACTTTTCAGTGGGACTGGTCTAAAGACTATAATTAAGAAAAAAAACAAAATCCTAAACAGAATCAGCAGGTTCTAAGGTGGTTCCTCTATAGCTATCATACCAATGGCTTATTTTATTTTTACCACAAACATATTGTGCATATTGAGCATTGTACAAATAAACATTAACAAACTGAAAACGCTAAAACAATAATGATGTTTTGTTAAATGTGAGTAAGGATAGTTAGACAATAGAGTAACCAACTGTACTGAACAATTTCTCCAAGTCAAACGGTCTCTCTTCAGTAGTTTGTGCTACTACGGCAAGCAACATAGACCAAATGCAGATGTCCACCACGTTGACAGCAGCCGCAGCTGTGTAATAACATGATACACTTGGGTCAAAAACCCTTCAGCTACAAAATGTCAGATCTGTCTCTTTAACGATCAAACAAGAGTTCTTCTGTCCAACATGAAGAAGTCATTCTGATTGTTTTCATTAAAGTTGTTCATCTGTTTGATTTAACCTCAGGTGGTGTCAAAGGTCAAATCAAATCAGGTGTTCAGAGGAGCACACAGACTGCTCATATTCAGACACAAGTCAGTCAGCAGTCGGTCAGTGTGCGTTCATGTTGAATGATTTATGACGGTTCAATCAAGGTGACAACAACGTACGTCAGTCCTCCGAGATGACATCGATGTCCTCGAGGCTACTGCCTTGGTGCGTAGCCACCCTCCAGCGGCTGACGTGCTGGCTTCCTTTCCTCTTCTGCTGCGACTCAGGTGACTCTTCCTCCAGTTTCTGTCTCTTGTGCTTCGTCCTCCTGTTCTGGAACCAAACCTTTACCTGGGAGAGAAAGGAGAGACGTCAAGTTTAGCACTGGAAGAAACAAATGGTAAAATATAGAAGTGCGCTTGCTGTAAAAACAACTACATCTCGTTTGTCCACCTCCATGAAATACTTTTGAGACAGCTGAAGCGAACACACACATTTTCTTCAGTAAATTTACATTTGCCCTATGATTTTTAAGCGAAGCTTTTTTTCAAAGTGTCATAGCAACAATGATTTTGCCAAGACAATATTTCACAAGGTGTAAAACTGTTACTGCTTCCATTTTCTTTCTGTAACACTGCCAAACATTGCCTGCCTAAGGCTTCACATACTGTAGTTCTTTACAGCTTTTTGCAGTGCAAAGAGCATCATATTTTTATATTATTTTTCAGGCATTGTCTGGTTGTCATTTTTTATATCCTATTTACAAGCTTGATTCAATTATTGGCCTAATACTTTTGAAATTAAAAGTTCAGCACATCGCAATACTGTATTCCCAATGCATGATATATTGCATGAGATGATTACGAAAAAGCCTGAATTGCTGTTGGTTAGCAGCGTGTTTCTGATGTGATTAGAGAAATCAGGTCATAAATAATAATTGTGAAATGAACTACATGATTTATTGGCATCACCATGCCCATCCCCATAACTACTGTAGGACAAACAACTTGTGGTGGAGAAACCTGGTTTTGCTATACGTTGGTTGAGAGGGTGTTGTGGGGTTCTGACTAAGAGCCTACTCATATCCGTTTCAGTGCTCTGGAATGCAGCCATGCCTTAAACGGCTCCGCATGGTAAAATCCGACATCTGCAGTGTCCGTACAGCATTTACTGTGAAACGGCCTCTGAAGTCAGGGCAGAGCTGTTGTGAAGGATGTTGTCAAGGAATTTAGTTTTTGTGTTTATACAGGACCTCCCGCCCTCACCTACGGTCAAGCAATCATGTCAATGCGGAGCTATACAGAGCCCTTCGCATTGTTTTAAAAAATTGGGAGGCGCACGGTGATGTGGTACGGAGCTCAATCTGGCCTCCGCAAGCCTCGTGGCTCCGTATGTACCCTCCATACAGAGCCTTCAACCACATTTTCAGATCAAGCATAAATTGGCTTTTAACCCCTAGGGGTTTAGAGTGCGTTAAAAACCATGTTACGGGTGCGTTCAAGATCGCTGTGCCCCCCCCTCACACTCACCTGTGTCTCGGTGAGGCAGAGGCCACTGGCGAGCTGCTTTCGCTCTGCTCCCACCACATAGTGGTTCTTCTCAAAGGCCCTCTCCAGCCTGAGGAGCTGTGAGGGTGAGAAGGCTGTCCGGATGCGCTTCGGCTTGCGGGAGAAAGGCCCATGAAGGAGCAGGTTCTCTGGGCTGCTGTCCTCACCTGGAGAGAGGAGAGGAGGGAGAGGAAGTGGAGGGTTAGACTTAGGGTTGACAGACAGGAATGACACCATAGCAGCTCTTGTTGGATATGTACAGAGATAAGCTAGAGTATACTAACTGTTGTACAACTCAGCAAACTGATACTAATGATTTTTACTAAGTGTTTTTATTCGTAGGCTATGGTGTTGTTTTGTGATTAATAGCTGGTCCAATTACACCTCAAAAAGAGGGCAAAGCACTGACTAAGGAGGGCATCAGTGTTGATATGTAGTGCATGTTGCTAAGGAGGGCATTAGTGTTGATATGTAGTGTATGCTGCTAAGGAGGGCATCAGTGTTGATATGTAGTACATGTTGCTAAGGAGGGCATCAGTGTTGAAACACATTGCATGTTGCTAAGGAGGGCATCAGTGTTGAAACACATTGCATGCTGCTAAGGAGGGCATCAGTGTTGATATGTAGTGTATGTTGCTAAGGAGGGCATCAGTGTTGATATGTAGTGTATGTTGCTAAGGAGGGCATCAGTGTTGAAACACATTGCATGTTGCTCAGGAGGGCATCAGTGTTGAAACACATTGCATGTTGCTAAGGAGGGCATCAGTGTTGAAACACATTGCATGTTGCTCAGGAGGGCATCAGTGTTGAAACACATTGCATGTTGCTAAGGAGGGCATCAGTGTTGAAACACATTGCATGTTGCTAAGGAGGGCATCAGTGTTGAAACACATTGCATGTTGCTCTCTAGGCCAGTATCAGCCATATCAATGTGCCCCGATGGGTTACTTCACTTGACTCATCATTCATGACACTTTCCCATAACGTGAGTAATTGATTCATGTACATGTAAAAGTTACTAATGTTAGGTTGTGATATCATCCTCCATTTCACAATGCCACCACACCTCATTCCACATGCTTGTTCTATTATGTAGACAGATTTATCATGAAGGAGATCATATACTGTATGCATTACACATCACGTTTGAATGTCATCACATTTAGGAAACGACAGATAAAGGGACTGGGACTTTCAAAAACGAGCTTATTGGTTCCACACACACACACACACACACACACACACACACACACACACACACACACACACACACACACACACACACACACACACACACACACACACACACACAGAGAGAGAGAGATACATTTGAAAAAAGAAACACCTCCCTGATTTATCATGGTCATGACCAATATTCCCTCTAATAGCTCCCCCTGGGACTACAGGCAGAATAAATATCAGCATACAGAGAGAAGCACGAGATTGAACTTCATTCAACTTTCTAGAGTTTTCCCCCGTAGTTAACACTATCAACGTTTCCCTTTACTGTGGCAATTGTGATCAAAATCAATGCAATATAAGTCCCTTTCAACGCAACATACTGAAACAAAAACTAACTATGCAAGAGATTTTGTTGTGGGCAGAACGCATCGGAGAAGGATTTTATTGCAGTGACACACATGACTCAGCCTGTACTGTACACAGATAGGTACGGCATAACCAATCAGAGCTATAGTAGGCCTA
The DNA here is from genome assembly GCF_018296145.1 of Oncorhynchus tshawytscha. Taxonomy (NCBI): domain Eukaryota; kingdom Metazoa; phylum Chordata; class Actinopteri; order Salmoniformes; family Salmonidae; genus Oncorhynchus; species Oncorhynchus tshawytscha. The sequence goes on along the minus strand of NC_056436.1, from coordinate 81,759,407 downwards.
TATGCAAATAGCCATATATGGATCTGTGCCATTTACTTTTGAACTGGACTGTGTTAACAGCATGAGCGGTTCTGAGTAGATGTGCTTGTTTTGAGATCAAAGGGAGAGCTGCATGAAGCCATGTGTGCACATTCTGTTCATATCCTTTGCTGGTTAGTGAGTTACTAGCCCAGTTACAGATCATTTGTAGTCAGCAATGGAGGAGTGGTTGCTTCCTACAAAACATGTACATTTCTAGACATCTTTGAAAAACCAGTCAGGTAAAGAGCTTTTTGTCTTAAAGGGGCAGTGGTGTATTTTGAGACAGGCTTGAATAATCTAAGTAGCCAATGGGCAGAGGGTAATATAATGTGTCTGATTCTCTGTAATAATGGTATGGGAATAATGATGCATTTTATTTTGTAAAGTGGTTTCTTCCATCAAACAACACAACAACATTTTCAGTCACCTCCTTGTCTGAAGGACAAGTAAAATAAACAGGTTCATGCGTGTTTTTTCAGAAGTCTGATGGAATGTAGACCTACATTGAAAACCACACATTGCTGCTCCTGTAGTCTGAATGGTAGAACAGCTAATTCCATGTTAAAATGTTATGTGATGCATTTTCTCCATTGTTTTTGATGGTAGGTCACTCTGATAGGCCAACATTATGATCAAATGGCCACAGTGACCACCTGACCACTGTTAACACTAACTTAAAGTGGGTACAGCCTCAGTGTTCACAGTAAATGTGCGCTGAAAGTTGCACAGAATTTTCACAACATTCAAGTTTCCGCTCAGCAGACCTCACGGCCCATCGAGAACGCACAGAGGGCCCGTATAAGCATATGTTTATTGTGAGAGAAATGTATCTTTGCTATTCAGATCAAAGTGTTTCAAAATAAGATACTTTAATTAGGACATTGCTTTGTTGGGAAAAAAGTAACAAAGACATGAATCACATGTATTGCGTTTCAATAGTACTGTAATTTAAAGTGATTTATTCCATAAAGCTTTGTGAACACTTCTCTTAGGCTAGACTCAATAAAAACCTCCAGAACTAGATTGTCTAGTTTCAATACTGATTCCGTTATTTCATTCATAAGTTATGGATGGCAGGTTCATTCAGAACAAGAGGGGTATTTTACCATTTGTAGAGCAGTTCAGGGACTTCACCTCTCTATATTGTGACATTAAGCTCATTTGTATACATGTAGGGCCTTTAGTGTATTCACCGCTGAGCATAAAACCTAAGTGTTCAGTAACGCCTCATATGACATCACACGTAAATATCTCGGGCTGGGAAAATGCAAAAAAACTATTGTTGTGAAGATGAAGAGTTGTGCAATTAAACAAATTGAATCGTATGAACATACCGACTTCATTCAACACAGGGCAATAGTAAAATGTCCTTGTCGTTCAGTTTCATTGTGTACATGACTTTCTTCTCGCCACAGGCCCAACATCTGCCCTCCCAGGATTAGGGTTCGTTTATTAAAATGACACATAAAAAAAAAAACTTCAATATTTTTACATAAGCAAATCCATCAATAAATGATTTGACCGCCACAAGAAAAGGTTGTGCCTGGCTTGAAAAGAACCTTGCAGCACAAATATAACCTCAAACACGCGTACGCAAAAATCGGTTACAGCTCGGCAGTTGAGGGACAGTGTGTGGGATGCACCGAAAGCTGTGAGGAGTCTGTCAAACCAAATGAATTAAATCAGCGACAGCAGGGCTTCAGTGTCCAGCCACATTCGTTCACATGCAAAACATGGACCGAAGATGGAAGGAGACGGACACAGAGAAGCCATCAAAACATGGACCGAAGATGGAAGGAGACGGACACAGAGAAGCCATCAAAACATGGACCGAAGATGGAAGGAGACGGACACAGAGAAGCCATCAAAACATGGACCGAAGATGGAAGGAGACGGACACAGAGAAGCCATCAAAACATGGACCGAAGATGGAAGGAGACGGACACAGAGAAGCCATCAAAACATGGACCGAAGATGGAGCATCTATGAAAGGAGACGGACACAGAGAAGCCATCAAAACTGACCGTGACCTTGGACTAGCAAATACTGATGCTATTTATTTTACCTTTATTTAACTAGGCAAGTCAGTTAAGAACAAATTCTTATTTTCAATGACGGCCTAGGAACAGTGGGTTAACTGCCTGTTCAGGGGCAGAACGACAGATTTGTACCTTGTCAGCTCGGGGGTTTGAACCTTCCGGTTACTAGTCCAACGCTCTAACCACTAGGCCACCCTGCTGCTATGGTACACAAGTTTTGAAAGCGACCTAAAGGGGTACTGAATATTGGACTAAATGTACTATGGAAATACCTTGTTGTGATATTGCTATGATGAAACATTATGTCTACAATTTTTTTCTTTAAATGATAATGTCACGCGAATATAAACCTAGTTAGAAACTGGCCTGATGCTCTCTACTACAGACAGTTAAATGAGTTAAATGAACGCCCTGTCTGTGGAAACAACCATGTATTTCTTCCCTAGCATAACATATGTGCTTATGGTCATATCTTCACTAGCAGGTCTGATATGACCAGCTGCACTACTCACAGACAACGGTACTGAGTTACACATGAAGAGGTTTTGAAGAGTTTGATAGAGTCCGAAATCAACTCCAGTTAATCTAAAAGCAGTCTTTCTTATTATTTTATTTAAACTAGTCAAGTCAGTTAAGAACGAATTCTTATTTAAAATGATGGCCAACCAAAAGGCAAAAGGCCTCCTGAAGGGGGACAGGGGTTGGGATTAAAATTACAAAAGTTAAATAAAGAAATATAGGACAAAAAAAACACACATCACGACAAGAGAGACAACACAACACTACATAAAGAGAGACCACACAACACTACATAAAGAGAGACCATACAACATTACATAAAGAGAGACCATACAACACTACATAAAGAGAAACCTACGACAACAACATAGCAAATGGTAATAGCAGCTAATAGTAGGTTTCCTCAGCTTGTATTGGTGGCTTTTTACAAGACAAAAAAAGTGACTACACCTTCTACTCAAAACAATGTTTCCCCCATGCAATGTCTTCCCCCCATGCAATGTTTTCCCCCCATGCAATGTTTTCACCCCCCCATGCACAGATGAATATACACTGAGTGAACAAAACATTAAGAACACCATCCTATCGAGTTGCACCCCTCCCCTTATATCCAGAGAACCAGCCTCAATTCCTCATGGCATGGACTCTACAAGGTGTAGAAAGCGTTCCACAGGGATGCCGGGCCATATTAACTTAAATGCTTCCCACAGTTGTGTTAAATTGGCTGGATGTCCTTTGGGTGGTGAACCATTCTTGATACACAAAGGAAACTGTTGAGCAGGAAACCCCAGCAGCGTTGCAGTTCTTGATACAAACTGGTGCGCCTGGCACCTACTACCATACTCCGTTCAAAGGTACTTCAATCTTTTGTCTTGCCCAGTCACCCTCTGAATGGCTCACATACACAATCCACGTCTCAATTGTCTAAACAAGCTTGAAAAATCCTTCTATACCCTGTCTCCTCCCCTTCATCTACACGGATTGAAGTGGATTTAACAGGTGCCATCAATAAGTGTTCACCTGGTCAGTCTGTCAGGGGTCTCCAGTAGCTCACCACCCATCTATGAGTAGCTTGCCAAACAATTCTGAAAGTAAATGTAATTTTCGTGTGTTCCACTGCAAACTGTCATTAACAAATCTCACAAGCATCAGACAGTGCAAGCTCCCAGCTACTATCTAATTGACGCAACATTGACATTATCCCACCCCTGGTTAGCCACTATTGGCTTAAAAAAAAAAAATTCCTGCCAATTAATTTCCAGCAATATTACCCCTGTCGGTCAGTGTGGTGTGCGCGTTTGTCTATCACTCCGTGTGTGGCCATTTCATGTGATAACCATCTAGTGGGATAACAGAAATAATTTCCCCAAAACGGTCACAATTAAATGTTAAATTAAACTGCAAAGTAGTTTTACCTGGCAGAAGTATAGCACGAGTAAGTATATCATTTGTATCTATTATTTGTTATTTGCTAACTTTGGCATTAGAACCATCACTCGACCGGCAAATTATATCGCACATTCCTCACTCTCTAGATGCGCAATTAAAGAGCCAGACGCGCAATTAAAGGGGAATTACACTCATAAATCCTAATGTGTTCTTCAGGGCCCAAAAAATGGTCTTCTGATGTGATTTCACCATTGACATGGACTCAGAACATCCAATTTCGTTGTTTCTCATTGAACAATTGTAATTTTGAGAGTGAAATATAATAGTAATCAAAAAACAGGAACATTTTCACTGAGATAACAGAATTTGTGAAAATATAAAGCAGAATCTGTGGAAAAAAACACAGATTTTATAGGGCCCAACTTAGAGTTGTTTAACATCCCTTATTTTACCAGGTATATTGGCAAGAAAACATAGTGCACTATTTTCTGTGGAACACTAAGGACCTGGGGAAGAGTTGCAGAGGAGAAGAGAAAATTGTGCCTATTTAAAGGCTAGAAAACAAATGTGTAGCTCACGACATGCTAGAAAAGGTTGGAGACCCCTGCTCTTTGAGCGTTAGCGAGCAGGACGGAATTCAAGGGCAGATTAGCCACTTGTCGCCTGATGCTCACAAGGCACCCTGATCTCTTTCCATGCTGGTTCTGGCTGGTGGTTTAGCCACTCAGATAGACAGTCAGACTGGCATCATCTGTCATATGGCTTTAGTGGCGTAACCTCCACTCAAATCCCTCTGGGGAAGTCTGAGACTGGGGGAAGAACTCACCAGGCTGAACACTAATGCTCAGTAAGAGTGCTGATCTAGGATCAGTTTAGCCTTATAGATCATAATAAATATAATAATATGTACTGGGTGACATGATCCTAAATCAACACTCCGACTCTGAGACTATTTGTGAATACTAACCCTAAACTGTAAGGGTGGCTCAGCCCCAGCCACAGAGGGAATAGCCTCCAGGGGATGAGCCTTCAACACTTTGGCCTGTACTCAGCGGGTTGGGGAACATGCCTCCAACATGACTACCAGGGAGCAGATGGCAGCGCCAGCCAGAGAGCTGTGTTCATCACCAGGAACACCAGTCCCCTGGCACCAACAAGACTGGTCTTGTCAGCAGTAAGCTACACACTGGGTAGTGGTGGGGGCCAATCTCTCATTCTAACCCTAGATGGATGAATATGGAGGCAGTCAGATGGATGATAAATAAGGGGGGAGGATGGTGGTAAATAAGGGGTGAGCATGGTGGTAAATAAGGGGGAGGATGGTGGTAAATAAGGGGGAGGATGGTGGTAAATAATGGGGAGGATGGTGGTAAATAAGGGGGACGATGGTGGTAAATAAGGGGGAGGATGGTGGTAAATAAGGGGGAGGATGTTGGTAAATAAGGGGAGGATGGTGGTAAATAAGGGGAGGATGGTGGTAAATAAGGGGAGGATGTTGGTAAATAAGGGGAGGATGGTGATAAATAAGGGGAGGATGGTGGTAAATAAGGGGAGGATGGTGGTAAATAAGGGGAGGATGGTGGTAAATAATGGGGGAGGATGGTGGTAAATAAGGGGGAGGATGGTGGTAAATAAGGGGGAGGATGTTGGTAAATAAGGGGGAGGATGGTGATAAATAAGGGGGGATGGTGGTAAATAAGGGGAGGATGGTGGTAAATAAGGGGGAGGATGGTGGTAAATAAGGGTGGAGCATGGTGGTAAATAAGGGGGAGGATGGTGGTAAATAAGGGGGAGGATGGTGGTAAATAAGGGGGAGGATGGTGGTAAATAAGGGTGGAGGATGGTGGTAAATAAGGGGGAGGATGGTGGTAAATAAGGGGTAGAATGGTGGTAAATAAGGGGGAGGATGGTGGTAAATAAGGGGGAGGATGGTGGTAAATAAGGGGACGGATTGTGGTAAATAAGGGGGAGGATGGTGGTAAATAAGGGGAGGATGGTGGTAAATAAGGGAGGAGGATGGTGGTAAATAATGGGGGAGGATGGTGGTAAATAAAGGGGGAGGATGGTGGTAAATAAGGGGACGGATTGTGGTAAATAAGGGGGAGGATGGTGGTAAATAAGGGGAGGATGGTGGTAAATAAGGGGAGGATGGTGGTAAATAAGGGAGGAGGATGGTGGTAAATGAGGGGAGGATGGTGGTAAATAAGGGGGGGGTGGTGGTAAATAAGGGGAGAATGGTGGTAAATAAGGGGAGGATGGTGGTAAATAAGGGGAGGATGGTGGTAAATAATGGGGGAGGATGGTGGTAAATAAGGGGGAGGATGGTGGTAAATAAGGGGAGGATGGTGGTAAATAAGGGGGAGGATGGTGGTAAATAAGGGGGAGGATGGTGGTAAATAAGGGGGATGGTGGTAAATAAAGGGGGAGGATGGTCTATTTCCATATAAAGTAGGGGTGGATGGTCTTTATCTGACTGTGGTTGGTTGATTGATTGTTTGTTTTTCTGTCTGGTTATAAACAAAAGGACTAAATGACAAGAAGAAGAGAAGCATTCTATGAACTATCAAATATGTTAGGAAAAGAATGTTGACAATGCAGTTATCCTATAAGTTAACTTCCAACATGTGTCTCCTGGCATTCAACACAAAACAATGTGTCAGAGCAAACCTCCAGACCATCAGACCATGAGATGGGTGAATTTTACTGTCTGCCTTCCTTCCTGGTGATAACAATCCCATACACACTGAAATGCTCCCCAAAGGCTACACACTGAAATGCACCCCAAAGGCTATACACCGAAATGTACCCCAAAGGCTATACACCGAAATGCACTGAAATACACCCCAAAGGCTACACACTGAAATGTTCCCCAAAGGCTACACACTGAAATGTACCCCAATGGCTACACACTGAAATGCACCCTAAAGGCTACACACTGAAATGTACCCCAATGGCTACACACTGAAATGCACCCTAAAGGCTACACACTGAAATGCACCCCAAAGGCTACACACTGAAATGTACCCCAAAGGCTAGACACTGAAACATTCCCCAAAGGCTACACAATGAAATGCACCCCAAAGGCTACACACTGAAATACACCCCAAAGGCTACACACGGGAATGCACCCCAAAGGCTACACACTGAAATGCACCCCAAAGGCTAGACACTGAAACATTCCCCAAAGGCTACACAATGAAATGCACCCCAAAGGCTACACACTGAAATACACCCCAAAGGCTACACACGGGAATGCACCCCAAAGGCAACACACTGAAATGTACCCCAATGGCTACACACTGAAATGCACCCTAAAGGCTACACACTGAAATGCACCCCAAAGGCTACACACTAAAATGCACCCCAAAGGCTACACACTGAAATGCACCCTAAAGGCTACACACTGAAATGCACCCCAAAGGCAACACACTGAAATGCATCCTAAAGGCTACACACTGAAATACACCCCAAAGGCTACACACGGGAATGCACCCCAAAGGCTACACACTGAAATACACCCCAAAGGCTACACACTGAAATACACCCCAAAGGCTACACACGGGAATGCACCCCAAAGGCTACACACTGAAATGCACCCCAACGGCTACACACTAAAATGCACCCCAAAGGCTACCGTACATGTGTAGGACCTAAGATCCTGTTTATATTGTTCTGTTCTCAACCTCTCTCTCTCTCTCTCTCTCTCTCTCTCTCTGTCTCTATCTCTCTCTCCCCTCTCTTTCTCTCAACATCTCTTTCTCTCACATCTTCTCTCAACTTCTCTCTCTCTCCCAACCTCTCTCTCTCTCCCACCTCTCTCTCTCTCTCCCAACCTCTGTCTCTCAATTTATCTCAACTCTCTCTCACTCTCTCAACTCTCTCTCTCTCTCTCTCAACATCTCTCCCTCAACTTCTCTCAACCTCTATCTCTCTCTCAACTTCTCTCAACATCTCTCTCTCTCTCTCTCTCTCTCTCTTCTCTCTCTTTGTCTCTCTATCTCAACCTCTCTCAACCTCTCTCTCTCCCTCTCTCTCTCTCTCTCTCTCCCTCTCTCTATCTCTCTCTCCCAACCTCTCTCTCAACATCTCTCCCTCAACTTCTCTCAACCTCTCTCTCTCTCTCTGTCTCTGTCTCTATCTCAACCTCTCTCTCTCTCTCTCTCAACCTCTCTCTCAACTTCTCTCAACCTCTCTATCTCTCTCTCTCTCCATCTCAACCTCTCTCTCTCAACCTCTCTCTCTCTGTCAACCTCTCTCTATCTCTCTCTCAACCTCTCTCTCTCTCTCTAGCTCTCTCTCTCTCTCTCTCTCTCTCTCTCTAGCTCTCTCTCTCAATCTCTCAATTCAAAAACAATTAACTGTAAACAATACACTTATAAAAGTTCCAAAAGAAAAAATACATTTTAAATGTTATGTCATGTATATATACAGTGTTGTAATGATGTCTCTCTCTCAACCTCTCTCAACCTCTCTCTGTCAACCTCTCTCTCAACCTCGCTCTCTCTCTCTGTCAACCTCTCTATCTCTCTCTCTCAACCTCTCAGGAAGTGGGGGAGTAAGAAAGAAAATCAATCTCCCATCCATCCATCCATCTCTAACAGTAAGTGACAGTCATGATGGCTATTCCTCTCCTCTCACTCCTCCGGTCTGTAGTTAGCCTTGTCTAAACACTAGTTTTCATGGTTATTGGACACCATCAGTGAGTGGATCTGCTGTGTCCGTAAACAAAGACACTTTATCTGAGCTCCTGATCTGAGCAACAGTGACAACAACCTCTGACTCCCACTGATTACCTGACTGAGGTACACCCTGAAGGTTACCTGGTAAAGAGGAGGAGTGCTGATCTAGGATCAGACCCCCCTTTGTCCTCATAATCTTATTCATTAATGGATCCTAGAATTAATTAATGGATCCTAGATCAGCACTAATACTCTGAGACACAGTGAATACGGCCCTGGGCTGACTGGTCAGAGTGTAACATACCTGAGAGTACACCTGATGTGGCTAACCACTGCTGTCCACTGAGTCAACGAGATGAGCGTTGAAAGTTATTGATCTGTCTGGTTTAACAAATTGCTTTGTTTTTTGAGGACCACCTAGCATCAGTTATTAAGGATGTTCACCATGTATTGCATATATGTACTGCAAATAGCTTGAATGAGAAGATTTAAGGTTTTGGTCACTGAATATTGAGATTTTCCAATATTCAATTTCTCTCATGGCTTTGTTTGGTTGCTAAAGCTGGTCGATTTTCCAAATAGTTATTGTCTTATCAGAAATGGGCAGCCTTTAAATCTAAAGTAGAACACAAAGCAAATTAATTGAATTAAATAGTATTATTATTATTATTTGTTTATTGTTTATTATTGCTGTTTTTATTTGTAATAATACTATAATATTTTTATAAACGAATAATATTACAATATTCCTGTCGTTTGTTATTTTTCATTAAAATAACTTTCATATTACATAATTATTAGTTCATTATATCTAAATATTTGAGAAACAAAAATCCTTATAATCAGTGGTGTAAAGTACTTAAGTAAAAGTACCATTTAAGTATTTTTAGGGAGAGGTATCTGTACTTCACTATTTATATTTTTGACTACTTTTACTTTCACTTCACTACATCCCAAAAGAAAATGATGCACATTTTACTCAATATATTTATTCTGACACCCAGAAGTACTCGTTACATTTCGAATGCTTTGCAGGACAGGAAAACGGTCTAATTCACAGACGTATCAAGAGAACATCCCTGGTCATCCCTACTGCCTCTGATCTGGCGGACTCACTGAACACAGATGCTTCGTTTGTAAATGATGTCTGAGTGTTGGAGTGTACCCCCTGGCTATCCGTACATTTAAAAAACAAGAACATCGTTCCGTCTAGTTTGCTTTAATAGAAGGTATGTGAAATGATTTATATTTTTGATTTTGATACTTAAGCATATTTTATATTTTAATTACATTTACTTTTGATACCTCAAGCATATTTAATATATTTTAAACAAAATACTTTTAGACTTTTACTCAAGTCGTATTTTACTGGGTGACTTTTACTTGAGTCATTTTCTGTTAAGGTATCTATAGTTTTACTCAAATATGACAATGTATTACTTTTTCCATCACTGCTTATAATTAACTTTCTGAATAATGCAAAACCTAAAACGAATGGGTAGGCAAAAGGGAAAAAATAAATAATTATAGGCCTATTTGTTAGATAAATATTGTTCTTATTTTATATTATTTTATTTGTATAATTGCATAGAGCTCACACATTTAAATCACAATTAATTGACCCTAGTATTGTTATTCAACATATTAGACTATTGATCTCCTAACAACTTTTTGGGAACATACATAATAAGAAAATGCAATGATTTTGATGAGCATTTTAAATGAATAAAAATAAACAATATAGTCTACTTGAATTAAAACATGTTAACTTTCCAAAATTAAACTACTGAAATGTTATAGGTTTAACAAAAAAAAGTTGTTTTAAGCTACGGGCGGGCGCAAATCCTGGGTGCAATGTTTTTACGTTTAATTTAATGCATCCAATCTCTGAAATGTACGAATAATGTATAGACATAACTTTAAAAAAGCAAAAATAATTAAAATATAAATAGTAAAAGCTATAGTTGGATGTTGAAACGTTTTCATTTCCAAACAAATTTCAGTCGTTTTAATAATTTGCTTTGGTCCTGTTTTTGTTGCTTTACCCTTTTAATACATGATTTGTATCCTGACTAAAATACCATCCCTAACAACATGTTGCATGTTCAGGGATCAATAAGGACAGTTCTTCCATCAGTCAACTCGACTGAGTTCTCATTTCTGATGCGTACAGTCGTTGTAATTTAGTTCGTGTTTCTTTATCAATCATGCAAGGATATGCCCAAACATACGATATTATTGAAAATAACTTTGGTAATATTCATTCAATTTAAGAATTTGTTCCGCTTACCTTGGAACCTGTGACCGAGATATCTGTTTCGAAGAACCCACGGGTAGAAATTCAACGTGTCTCTCTGATGCGGGTTGAAGAAAGGCTGCGATGGAAGCTGGAGGGGATGCAGGGGCAGACCGGAGTTCCCTGTGTGTGTGCCCGGGTCAGGGAACATCATGTCTGGACTGCCGTATAAAGTCCTGCCGGAGTTCTGGAAACAACTCCCAAAGGGCGCCGGGTGAATTGATTCCATGAACCTCAGCGCTGTGGGTCTGATCGGTTCGTCCCCGTTAGTCGAAGAGTTCACGTCTTTCCCAACAAGGGATTCGATGGTAAAACACTTCTTACTATGTTGGTACATGATCAAGAATAGGCTATAGTTGATATATTTCTAATATTATATTCAATGACACAGTTATAAAACAGGTGATGCAGAAGAAAACCTCACAACAGTAGTAGTAGAACAGTTCCCGGGAAATCCATAACTCGCAGTCCCTCACGCGTGCAAATCGTGCTGCCTATATCCGTGGACCTCTGGAAGCGGGTTTCCTGTAGATCCGGTTCACTCTCTCCGAACCTTGTCTTCAGTAGGTTATCGACCGGATTTCTCTGCTTTAACCATCTGACAAAAATCAAGTTTCGGTTCTAGATACCACTGCAGCGTCAGATTGATTCATCTGTGATTGTGTTTATGACAGACTGGCTCTTGTCTCAGTCTCATCACTCCTGGAAATAAATGTTGGACTGTGCTGCATTAGGAGCCAGGATCAGTAGGCTAAGCCTTTGACAAAGAGCCTGTCACTCGTCAGACTCAATACCTGCCCTCAACTGTCGCTGACATAGGTGTGGTGGGCATGCGCAGATAGGACCGTGTAAACCTAGCATAACAGCCATTTTGTAAATCTAAATGAGTGGCTTCTGCTTTATTTAAATTTCTTGTGACTAGTAGCCTATCGATATGCGTTTTTTTCAATGTTGCAAAGTGATATTATATTAAATCAGAAGAAACATAATTTGAAGGATTTTCTTGTTAATTAAAGATTTAGTAATTATAACTTACTTATAACAAGTTTATTATGCCCTATGTCGTCTCCTCATCCCCCAAATGGTCCCTAAAATCTAGGAAATTAGCCTCCTAATAGAAAACAATAGAAAAGGTTTTCACACAAAATGATTCTGGTAATGTATTCTGTAGCCCATAGCTGACAGTGGCACCTGTAGGTTAATTGATAAATTAGATCAGACTAGTCCAAACCTTTAAAGCCACTTCTAACAATTTAAACATGATAATTCTAGGGATTAACTACAAAATATCTCTGGGGTTTACTATGATTTGTTTTTATTTATCAAGGTATCCAAAATCACTGTGGACTGAAAGTATTTTAAAGTGAATTCGGGAAAGTATTCAGACCCTTTCTGTTTTACACATTTTGTTATTCTAAAATGGATGAAAAAAATAATCCTCATCAATCTACACACAATACCCCATAATGACATCACAATACCCCATAGTGACATCACAATACCCCATAATGACAAAGCAAAAACTGTTTTTTTTTTAGAAATACCTTATTTACATAAGTATTTAGACCCTTTGCTATGACACTCAAAATGGAGCTCATGTGCTTCCTGTTTCCATTGATAATCCTTGAGATGTTTCTACAACTTGATTGGAGTGGCACCTGCGGTAAATTCAATTGATTGGACATGATTTGCAAAGGCACACACCTGTCTATATAAGTTCCCACGGTTGACAGTGCATGTCAGAGCAAAAACCAAGCCATGAAGTCGAAGGAATTGTCCGTAGAGCTCCGAGACAGGATTGTGTCGCGGCACAGATCTGGGGAAGGGTACCAACACATTTCTACAGCATTGAAGGTCCCCAAGAACACAGTGACCTCCATCATTCTTAAATGGAAGAAGTTTGGAACCACCAAGACTCTTCCTAGAGCCGCCCGGCCAAACTGAGCAATAGGGGGAGAAGAGCCTTGGTCAGGGAGGTGACCAAGAACCCTATGGTCACTCTGACAGAGAGTTCACAGAGTTCCTCTGTGGAGATGGGAGAACCTTCCAGAAGGACAACGATCTTTGCAGCACTCCAACAATCAGGCCTTTATGTTAGAGGGGCCAGACGGAAGCCACTCCTCAGTAAAAGGCCCATGACAGCCCGCTTGGAGTTTTCCAAAAGGCACCTAAACACTCTCAGACCATGAGAAACAAGATGCTCTGGTCTGATGAAACCAAGATTGAACTCTTTGGCCTGAATGCCAAGTGTCACATCTGGAGGAAACCTGGCACCATCCCTTGGTGGTTGCAGCATCATGCTGTGGGGATTTTTTTCAGTGGCAAGGACTGGGAGACTAGTCAGGATCGAGGGAAAGATGAACGAAGCAAAATACAGAGAGATCCTTGATGAAAACCTGCTCCAGAGTGCTCAGGACCTCAGACTGGGGCAAAGGTTCACCTTCCAACAGGACAACAACTGTAAGCACACAGCCAAGACAACACAGGAGTGGCTTCAGGACAAGTCTCCGAATTTTCGATGAGTGGCTCAGCCAGAGCCCGGACCTGAACCCGATTGAACATCTCTGGAGAGACCTGAAAATAGCTGTGCAGCGATGCTCCCCATCCAACCTGACAGAGATTGAGAGGATCTGCAGAGAAGAATGGGAGAAACCCCCCAAATACAGATGTGTTGTGCTTTGTCATTATCGGATATTGTGTGTAGATTGAAGAGGGGGTGGGGGGTTATTTAATACATTTTAGAAGAAGGCTGTAACGTATCAAAATGTGGAAAAAGTCAAGGGGTCTGAATACTTTCCTAATGCACTGTACATAGGTCTGCAAAATGAATGTCCTTTATAGAATAGACCTATAGGTCTGCAAAATGAAAGTCCTTTATAGAATAGACCTATAGGTCTGCAAAATGAAAGTCCTTTATAGAATAGACCTATAGGTCTGCAAAATGAAAGTCCTTTATAGAATAGACCTATAGGTCTGCAAAATGAAAGTCCTTTATAGAATAGACCTATAGGTCTGCAAAATGAAAGTCCTTTATAGAATAGACCTATAGGTCTGCAAAATTAAAGTCCTTTATAGAATAGACCTATAGGTCTGCAAAATGAAAGTCCTTTATAGAATAGACCTATAGGTCTGCAAAATGAAAGTCCTTTATAGAATAGACCTATAGGTCTGCAAAATTAAAGTCCTTTATAGAATAGACCTATAGGTCTGCAAAATTAAAGTCCTTTATAGAATAGACCTATAGGTCTGCAAAATGAAAGTCCTTTATAGAATAGACCTATAGGTCTGCAAAATGAATGTCCTTTATAGAATAGACCTATAGGTCTGCAAAATGAAAGTCCTTTATAGAATAGACCTATAGGTCTGCAAAATGAAAGTCCTTTATAGAATAGACCTATAGGTCTGCAAAATGAATGTCCTTTATAGAATAGACCTATAGGTCTGCAAAATGAAAGTCCTTTATAGAATAGACCTATAGGTCTGCAAAATGAAAGTCCTTTATAGAATAGACCTATAGGTCTGCAAAATGAAAGTCCTTTATAGAATAGACCTATAGGTCTGCAAAATGAATGTCCTTTATAGAATAGACCTATAGGTCTGCAAAATGAAAGTCCTTTATAGAATATACCTGTAGGTCTGCAAAATGAAACTCATTTTGAGAATAGGTCAACTAAAGAGGTATTTTTTTTACTAAGGTCAAAGGTCTGGAAATATTGCTTCTTTATGTTATGTCCAGGGTGCCTTCCCTCCCTCTTTTGGTAGTTACCATCTTAGATGTTGTTGAGGGAGAAGAGGGCAGGGGTGGGTGGGTACCAGTAGATCAGAGACTCAGCCAGTCCCAGGAACCCAGGACAGATGTCAGTCCTTTCAGGGGAGAAATAATCAGGGACGGACCACAAAAGCCCCCCCCCCAGCTTCCATCTTTCATGATCTGCTCCTGTGGAAGCTGATGTGAACCACCAAGGGCCAAAGAGCCCAGTGAGACCCAAAGGAGTTGTCTCCACCCCTCTTGTCCCCTATACCGATCCCATACCGCCCAGTCCCCCTGTATAGAATTAATAGGTTTAACTGGCAGATCTAGCCCCGGAGCCTTTGATTCAGGCGGCCATTAACAACTATTAATTTTGCCTCCGGCAATTAATGATAGATTTTGCTGGTCTGAAAAGAGGGATTAAGCAGTTGGAGTTTTTGTAGGCACACAGGGGAGTAAAGCCGAGTTAAAATGTGATTATTGTCCCCCTGCATGGTAGGCCTTGAATCAGCTAACTGGAGTTAAGTCCCTTTTACAAGGAATGAGGTTACTCTATTCAGAAAGGAACAGAAATAGGATGTGTTATAGGAAATGCCTGCCATTTACGTTATTCTATATAGTAAGCTACAAAGGACAGAACTCTGTTGAATGGAACATTCATCGACACGTCAGGTCATTACAGATTACATGTATAGTTTCAGTACATCGAATGAGGAATGGAAACAGTCCCCTTGAATATGCATCTTCGTTTATGATATTAATTCAGTATTTTACTCATAACTTTATTCATTCAAATACTTACAGTATAGCCTTAGTTAAGTACAGCTGTTAAAGGCAAAGTTGGCCGACATAGTTTTGTCATATCATCTGCTGGCTTAATCATTTATTTGAATTTACATTTAATTTGGTGGTAAATGAATGATGTCAAGTGAATTAATTGGTTATCTGGGGGAGCTCAATTGATTTGGTCAATGCCCATGTTGATGGCGCTCTCTAGTGGCTTTTTAAGATAACATTGATGTTACGTTCAAATGAGATCTGGGAAAGAATGGATGATATATATTTTAATTTAAAAAATACAAGGCCTTATATTTTTCATAATTACCTATTTGCAAAAATGTGTTTTAATTCAATTAAACAATGTGATTTTTAAAATGTACCCTGAATTACTATAACTTTATTATAGTTAAGTAAATAATATTGATTAATTTCACGTGTATTATTTTGTAATATCTACATAATGAAAACTTCCATCTACTACCTAATTGCAATTTAACCTTGAAGTATATTTAGGCTCAAATTGTGGGACGTTTTGCGCGCCTATTATTGCTGTCTCTCTCTCAGTGCGGTCTCATTTATTTACACTCGCGCACAAACATTTCCTGTCTCTGTCAGCTCGAGTCCATAAAGGTCAATTAGGGAGAAGAATGTCAGTGTCGGGTCTGACTTTAAGCTTTTACCTCCACACACCTGGCTTCTAGGAACATAATACCTGGTTAAGTGAGGGCCAGTATGCCTGGAGCGACTTCTTTACTCATGGAAAACGAATTAACAGACTGTAGTGGCCCATAATGCATTAGTCGCTCAGTTTGGGGCTATACCTGCAGTCTTGTGTCCATCACACTATTGTCATTCGAGTATATTAGAATTGAGCGATTTAGATTATATATTTACTTATAGCTGTTTGCAGTTTGTTCTTTAATAAATCCACACTTTATGTTTTGGACACAGCATTTTCTATATGGAAATTATTGTACACCATTTCTCATCTATAGACCAAAGATTTATTAGACAAAAATACAAGCAAATTGCATATCAAGTAGCTAAAAAATATCAGTCAAAACTAACATATAGAGACAGTAATCAGTAGAACAGAAAAAAATAGCAGTATAGAATTAGGAGGCTAGGTCTATATCCTGGGTTCAGTACAGAGGGCTAGGTCTATATCCTGGGTTCAGTACAGAGGGCTAGGCCTATATCCTGGGTTCAGTACAGAGGGCTAGGCCTATATCCTGGGTTCAGTACAGAGGGCAAGGTCTATATCCTGGGTTCAGTACAGAGGGCTAGGCCTATATCCTGGGTTCAGTACAGAGGGCTAGGCCTATATCCTGGGTTCAGTACAGAGGGCTAGGCCTATATCCTGGGTTCAGTTCAGAGGGCTAGGCCTATATCCTGGGTTCAGTACAGAGGGCTAGGCCTATATCCTGGGTTCAGTACAGAGGGCTAGGCCTATATCCTGGGTTCAGTACAGAGGGCTAGGTCTATATCCTGGGTTCAGTACAGAGGGCTAGGTCTATATCCTGGGTTCAGTACAGAGGGCTAGGCCTGTATCCTGGGTTCAGTACAGAAAGCAAGGCCTATATCCTGGGTTCAGTACAGAGGGCTAGGCCTATATCCTGGGTTCAGTACAGAGGGCTAGGTCTATATCCTGGGTTCAGTACAGAGGGCTAGGCCTATATCCTGGGTTCAGTACAGAAAGCTAGGCCTGTATCCTGGGTTCAGTACAGAAAGCAAGGCCTATATCCTGGGTTCAGTACAGAGGGCTAGGCCTATATCCTGGGTTCAGTACAGAAAGCTAGGCCTATATCCTGGGTTCAGTACAGAGGGCTAGGCCTATATCCTGGGTTCAGTATAGAGAGCTAGGCCTATATCCTGGGTTCAATACAGAAAGCAAGGCCTATATCCTGGGTTCAGTACAGAAGGCTAGGCCTATATCCTGGGTTCAGTACAGAGGGCTAGGCCTATATCCTGGGTTCAGTACAGAGGGCTAGGCCTATATCCTGGGTTCAGTACAGAGGGCTAGGCCTATATCCTGGGTTCAGTACAGAAAGCTAGGCCTATATCCTAGGTTCAGTAAAGAAAGCTAGGCCTATATCCTGGGTTCAGTACAGAAAGCTAGGCCTATATCCTGGGTTCAGTATAGAAAGCAAGGCCTATATCCTGGGTTCAGTACAGAAGGCTATGCCTATATCCTGGGTTCAGTATAGAAAGCTAGGCCTATATCCTGGGTTCAATACAGAAAGCAAGGCCTATATCCTGGGTTCAGTACAGAAGGCTAGGCCTATATCCTGGGTTCAGTATAGAAAGCTAGGCCTATATCCTGGGTTCAGTACAGAAAGCAAGGCCTATATCCTGGGTTCAGTACATGGATAAATGCACAACATAAACTGAAAAGAAACACAATAAAAAAGTCTGTGAGATGGAAAAAAAAACTAAATCACATAAGAGATGTTGTGAAAGAGGAATATAAAATACATTACAAAAATGACACGGCTAAATCTTCAGCCTAGTTGTTAGCTGATTGACGAGCTGAAGCATCCCATGCCAGGCCACACAGTGGTAAAATATAGTCGCTCTTGTTTGACAATAATTCAAGAATCACCGTGAATGTGTGTGATGGCCTCAAGGCATTTAGTAATATAACTTTAAATCAAAAATACACCCATGACTCGTCATTGTCCACGGAAATCAACTCATCCGTCTCCTTGCTCGGTGTTTCACCGTGAGCGTGGCTCTCCGGTACACCGGCAATGTCCCCATGGGCCTTCCTCCAACGCGTTCTCCTGTTCTGGAACCAGACTTTGACCTGTGTCTGGGTCAGTCTCAGCACTGAGGCCAGAAGCATCTTCTCAGTCCCGGTCATGTACCGCTGCTTACTGAACACTTCTTCTAGTTTGGTCAGCTGGTCGTCGGTGTAGCTGGTACGGATTCTCCTGCCAGATCTCCGCACGAAGGTTCCCCTGGAAAGCCTGCCCGGTTGCCCTGCAGAGAAAACAAACATTAATTTCCAAACAATATTCTTCCTTACACATTATCCAACATGGCCTGCATTATCACAATGACACCTATTCCCTTTTCCATTTGTAATTAAGAAGAGTCAGATCATCAGTTTTACAAGACAATGCAATACGAGACCTACCATGTAGGCTTATATCCCTTGGGCCAAAACAATCCAAGTCGGAAACATTGAGGACATAAATTGATCTCACCGTTATACAGACCTTGATTATAACCACTTAGATGCTGGTAGTAAACTGTGTGAAGTGAATTTGTGTCTCCAATATGCGACCAAGTCGGCATCGCCGGATGGTGCCTTGCGCCTCCGCCTGGTTGTTGGTTGTTCATGGCTTGTTGTGCAGCTGCTTCCCAGGAAGGACCCACGGAAAGGATAACTTCAACACTGAAGGAGCACGCTTTATTTGTCTTTGTCGTTAATAGAACCTTGTTTGGTAACGATGACGAGATGTCCGTTACTCCACCACAAATAGGAAAATATGATGGTTTAGGAGAAAGATGTCCCGTTGAAGGAACTCGCGCTCAGGCTTCCTCTCGTCATGCTGCGCCGATGAGTGTGGCTCAATGTGGCTCCTTCTCCAGGCGGGAGGCGAGGACTTTATACCCCGCCTCAAAAGATAGAGCATAGGGCCTGAAAGGTGTTGTCCCATCGAGTCAAAAACTACTTTGAGGAGATTAGTGTAAAGCTGTCGTCATGGGGCGGTGTTCTGGTCGACCAAGAGCCGATGGATCAATTATGACCTGACAAAGACTTCAGACAGGGGCTTTGCATGCGGGGCTGAAGTGACAAATCACCACAAAAGTAATCATTATTGAGTGTTGTCATGTGTTGCTGCCATGCTATGTTGTTGTCTTAGGTCTCTCTTTATATAATGTTGTAGTGTCTCTCTTGTTCTGATGTGTGTTTTGTCCTATATTTTTATTTTTTATTTTTAATCCCAGCCCCTGTTCCCGCAGGAGGCTTTTTGCCTTTTGGTAGACCGTAATTGTTAATACGAATTTGTTCTTAACTGACTTGCCTAGTTAAATAAAGGTTACATGAAAAATAGTCATGAAGCAGAAATAGGCATAACTTTTACAGTCTTGAGCAGACTTTAAATGCATAACAAGTTATGCCCGATTTTTATAAACTTATGTCATATGCTAAATTACAGACACAGTATATTGTAGACTTCTTGGTAGTGGTACAAGTATCTGTTTTTACATTTCTAGTGGATTCAAAATTAGGCTTGTCTATAACCAGTGAGACAATGCAGGGTTGACTTCAAGCGTGTGTGAAAGTACTCATTACTGTCTGTTTACAGGATCAGTAAGATTAAAGTCACACCTGGAATGACAGGCTACTAACACACCTTAATTTACACTCTCAAATCAGAGAGTACCATCAGTTAACTATCCCTAATATGCATTTATTGAGTAGATAAACTGCAACATGTGCTGTATCCCCCAATTATAGTGAGGGATGTCAACATAACAAAGCTCAGGTACAACGGTCTTCTGTCAGACAGAACTTCAAACAGATCAAATGGATGATGTTGGGTATTGAAAATACAATACAGATGTGTTCATTCATATTATGTACAATGAAGAACTTTATACATGAGGGGAAAAAAAAGACAATGCATGCTTTCCCCATGTTTTTCAGTCATAACTTCATTTACATACTGACTATTGTACAAAACCATTGACTTGTCTGGTCATTAAAAAATACATAACAGCAGTATGGTATATGGCCACACTGTTGTAAACACACCTTCATAATGTCTAGTCGGTCTCTGATAACCTTCTAAAGCACGGCTGTAAACCTTAACTGTTTTACCATCACCAACAAAGTCAAAATGGCACCCTGACACTCAACTCACTACCAGTTGAGCACGTGGTGGGTTACAATGGATACCGGATGAGAATACAACGCTACGGATCATGAAAATGGCATGCCAATCCGGGTGCATTACAATGTCGGAAAGAAAACCCTTTCGTAGTAACTCTGATGATAATATATTAAGCCAGACATTATTGCAGACTTCAGCTGAAGGACAGAGGGACTCCTGAAAAGTGCAAATGGTCCATCAGGATCACACCCAGCAGTGTTGGTCCATCAGGATCACACCCAGCAGAAAACCATCCCTACATCCCACTGCTGGCTGGCCTCTGAAGCTCAGCAGTGTTGGTCCATCTGGATCACACCCAGCAGTGTTGGTCCATCTGGATCACACTCAGCAGTGTTGGTCCATCTGGATCACACTCAGCAGTGTTGGTCCATCTGGATCACACTCAGCAGTGTTGGTCCATCTGGATCACACTCAGCAATGTTGGTCCATCTGGATCACACTCAGCAGTGTTGGTCCATCTGGATCACACTCAGCAGTGTTGGTCCACCTGGATCACACTCAGCAGTGTTGGTCCATCTGGATCACACTCAGCAGTGTTGGTCCATCTGGATCACATCACAGTGCAGTGTCCATGGTCCATCTGGGTCCATCATCACACTCAGCAATGTTGGTCCATCTGGATCACACTCAGCAGTGTTGGTCCATCTGGATCACACTCAGCAATGTTGGTCCATCTGGATCACACTCAGCAGTGTTGGTCCATCTGGATCACACCCAGCAGAAACCATCCCTACATCCTACTGCTGGCTGGCCTCTGAAGCTCAGCAGTGTTGGTCCATCTGGATCACACCCAGCAGAAACCATCCCTACATCCTACTGCTGGCTGGCCTCTGAAGCTCAGCAGTGTTGGTCCATCTGGATCACACCCAGCAACAAACCATCCCTACATCCTACTGCTGGCTGGCCTCTGAAGCTCAGCAGTGTTGGTCCATCTGGATCACACCCAGCAGAAACCATCCCTACATCCTACTGCTGGCTGGCCTCTGAAGCTCAGCAGTGTTGGTCCAGCCCAGATGCTGCTGGAAGTGGTGTTGGAGGGCCAGTAGGAGGCACCCCTTTCCTCTGGTCTAAATAAATATCCCAATGCCCCCAGGGCAGTGATTGAGGACATTGCTCTGTGTAAGGTGCCGTCTTTCAGATGGGACGTTAAACGGGTGTTCTGACTCTCTGTGGTCACTAAAGATCCCATGACACTTATCACAAGAATATGGGTGTTAACCCCGGTGTCCTGGCTAAATTCCCAATCTGGCCCTCATACCATCATGGTCATCTAACCATCCCCAGCTTCCAATTGGCTCATTCATCCCCCCTCCTGTAACTATTCCCCAGGTCGTTGCTGTAAATTGGAATGTGTTCACAGTCAACTTACCAAGTCAAATAAGGGTAAAAATAAATAAACAAACAAACAAACAAACAAACAAACAAACAGATACAAAGGCCATTGCTTATTATTTCAGTACAACTTTCCTTTCATGTATTGTCAATATTGGCAAAGAGTCTGTAGTTCAAAGCCCCTGAAGTTAGGCCTGCATGAGATCCAGTCACTCACGGATCCAGTCACTCACGGATCCAGTCACTCACGGATCCCGTCACTCACGGATCCCGTCACTCACGGATCCCGTCACTCACGGATCCCGTCACTCACGGATCCAGTCACTCACAGATCCAGTCACTCACAGATCCAGTCACTCACAGATCCAGTCACTCACAGATCCAGTCACTCACAGTTCTGAATGCAAGTTAGACATACAGTTCTAAAGGATGACATCATATAGCTAGTTCAATATAAATACATTCCATCTCTCAAATGCGGGAAGGCGTTGCTGGGGTCAAAGGCCAAAGCCTCTTCTCTGGGTCAGCCAAAAGATGTCTTCTGATGCGTTTTTTTGAGAAAAAAATAAAATAATAATCTACTTTTTGAATTTTTTTATCCATGTCTTCCAGACACTTCAAGCAGGGGAAACATCACCCCTCTGCGCCAGGGTCACATTCATTAGGGCACACAAAAACAAGTGTTTCTTATTGGAGAAGCTCAGGTAGTCCCACCCTGTTTTAGTCTGTTTTATTCCGTTTGGTGGATAATGAACATAACACAGGTGAGAGGCAGCATGGGTCTATCATTGGGGTCCTATTAGTTCAGCAGACACCAGGGAGTCTTGTCTGTGTCACACTCCAGTTTGATGTTGAGGACAGTGACAGGGGCTCCACTAATAGTCAGCTCCTGTCTCGACTCCACCTTGTACTGCAAGTTAGTCAGCCCGCCCTCAGGGTCAACCTTGAATTGTTCCTTCCAAAAATGAGGAGAGAGAACCATAATGTCAGTAGTGTGATTAGAAATACAACCAAAGAGATCAATCCAGTATCCGTCTATCTCAGAATGCAACACAACACGGTAGGAGGTGAATGCATCTCTACCTGTTTCTGTGCAGCCATTCTCTTCTGGTCTCTCTTCCTCCAGGCAGGGTCATGGATGTGGCGAAAGGTTTTATACCCTGTTTTTATCCCACTGGGCCTGAAGAGCTGGCAAACAGAAAATGACAGATTGATTATATTATTCCTTGTATTTAGAGACGTGGCAACAGTTTTTTTTTTTACTGGTCTACATGCAAACGTACCCTGTAGTTTTCCTAATGTGTAGGTAGAGGAGTCAGATACTGATGCTTATCAGTCATTGGCTTGTCATTCTTTTGGAGTAATTTTAAGGATTAGCCAGCGATCTGTCTCTTTGTGACACGTAAAGGACAGTCCTGGTTTACCTGTAATCCAGCAGTTCTTAGTCTCCTGTAGAATTCATCGTCTTCTCTCCCCCATCCCCAGAACCGGTTGGACATGCCGTTGCACTTCAGGAACACAGAACATGACACAGCTAAAACACACCGCCACCCTGTACAATCATAATTATCTATCCTGATGACTAGACACTTTACCCTGCCTTCATGTACATATCAACCTCAAATACCTTATTATTATCTATCCTGATGTCTAGTCACTTTACCCTGTCTTCATGTACATATCAACTTCAAATACCTTATTATTATCTATCCTGATGACTAGACACTTTACCCTGCCTTCATGTACATATCAACCTCAAATACCTTATTATTATCTATCCTGATGACTAGTCACTTTACCCTGCCTTCATGTACATATCTACCTTAAATACCCTGCACATTGATCTGGTTCTGGTACTTCCTGTACATAGCTCCACATTGATCTGGTACTGGTACTTCCTGTATATAGCTCCACATTGATCTGGCACTGGTACTTCCTGTATTATAGCTCCACACTGATCTGGTACTGGTACTTCCTGTATATAGCTCCACACTGATCTGGTACTGGTACTTCCTGTATATAGCTCCACACTGATCTGGTACTGGTACTTCCTGTATATAGCTCCACACTGATCTGGTACTGGTACTTCCTGTATATAGCTCCACACTGATCTGGTACTGGTACTTCCTGTATATAGCTCCACACTGATCTGGTACTGGTACTTCCTGTATATAGCTCTATTCTTGTGTATTTTATTTTATTCCTCACATGTTACTATTTTTAAACTCTGCATTGTTGGGAAAGGGCTTGTAAGCAAGCTTTTCACTGTAAAGTTTACATCAGTTGTATTTGGTGCATGTGATGAATACAATTTTATTAGAATATGTGTATGGGTAAATAATGAATTGAATGTACTAGAGCTCTGAAGTGCTGTCTATTATTACTGATAATGAATGATTATCTTAACAATGGGCTAACCTACCATGTGATAATGACTGAAACAAACAATAGGCCATGTGATAATGACTGATTAACAAACAACAGGCTAACCTACCATGTGATAATGCTGTTTGGTGAGCAGCAGGATTCCTCCCACGTATGTCTTGTAGTGATACAGGGGGTGCAGCTCTGGTGAGGCCACGTGGAACGGGCCCTCCTCTGGGAAACCATAGTCCAGAGCTTGATTCAGAGGTAACAAGTCCACATCATGCATGGCGATGTAATCAGTGTCGTTACCACTCTCCGTGTAACCAACGTTAATGAGAGAGGCTCTGTTGAACCTGCGGTGAGATATGGGTGGAACTCATTATTTACTACCAGGAGGAGTCAATATTTCATTGGTAAGGTGCAAATCAACGAGGCACACATCCAGACTATAGTTCCCCTGTGCCAATCAGAATTCATCAACAACCACTGGACTAAAATAGAATAGAAAATATATTGTGGCCTTCAGATTAGACAGTAACAGCACTTCTGTTGTAGGCCTAATGACTAATGAGGCAACATAACGTCTTCCATCACTTACCGATAGTGATCCATCTGGTTAATTACAAAGATCTTATGCAGTATTTTCTTGTTGTTCAAGAAGGTGTGCATGAAGGGGACAAACACCAGCAGCTCCTCAAACCTCTCCCTGAAAGGTATCAGGAGGGCCAGCTTGTGAGGACCCCAGGAAGGGTCGTCCGCAGCGGATGCCTGTCTCTCCAGCGGACAAGGCTGATGGGGGATGCGTCCGTCATCCACTACAACCCGGCTCATGTCTCCTGTACAGCTGAGTTGGAGCCATAGGAGGGAGACCAGTACCAGCACCACACACAGACCAAATAGTTTGTAGACTGTGCATTTCCCAGACCAGAATCTGAAAGTAATAGCAAGTCTCATTCAGCAATGTAGTGCAGTCAATCTATGGTATGTTACACACCTGAACCACAAACTGACCAAGTGAGAGGTTTAGTAGCATTAACTCAGCTAGGCACAAGTATTGTACACTAAACGCTTGCACAACCAAACCCACACACACTGTATGCAATGGCTACGTCTAGATTGTAAGGAATGGCTGGTTTAAAATACTATCACGCAATTTTACCAGAAATCTAACTCAAAATCAACCCACCAACATTATTTCACACAACAAAATCTGAGAGCAACACACTTCCTATTGTCCTCATCTATTCACTGATTACTCTTCTTCTATTGTCCTCATCTATTCACTGATTACTCTATTGTCCTCATCTACTCACTGATTACTCTTCTTCTATTGTCCTCATCTATTCACTGATTACTCTTCTTCTATTGTCCTCATCTATTCACTGATTACTCTTCTTCTATTGTCCTCATCTATTCACTGATTACTCTTCTTCTATTGTCCTCATCTACTCACTGAATACTCTTCTTCTATTGTCCTCATCTATTCACTGATTACTCTTCTATTGTCCTCATCTATTCACTGATTACTCTTCTTCTATTGTCCTCATCTATTCACTGATTACTCTTCTTCTATTGTCCTCATCTATTCACTGATTACTCTTCTTCTATTGTCCTCATCTAATCACTGAATACTCTTCTTCTATTGTCCTCATCTATTCACTGATTACTCTTCTTCTATTGTCCTCATCTACTCACTGATAACACATTCTTCTATTGTAGTCAACTACACTCCTCTGGATGAGGTACTTTTAGTGTCTCATTTATTTGAGGTTGAACAATACTAAGAAATATTTCAACCATCTTAAACATCTGACTGCAATCAATTTACACCAGCTGCATTCGTTTTTAAAGAAATAGGCAAGTGTACCAATGTAATAGCCAGAGATTTAGGCTTTAGTGTACCTACAGTAACGTTATTAGTGTATTGGTATGATTCACAAGCTAGTAGATAAAAATGAAACATTTACTAGCTCGCTAATATCGGTTCACTCATCTAGACTAATCCTAGGATAGGGTCATTGTGAACATCAGGGCTACCGTTATGTTTTACCTTCGGTCTTCTTTGAAATAGAGGACTGGTTTCCTTCTTGATGAATACATCATTTTCGAGGTTGCAAATGACAACAGCTTCAAGATTTCACAGAAAAATCCAGTTATGCTATTCCCCAGATTCTGACAGTAGCTCCTCATAAAACAGAGAATGTCGTCGTGATTCTACAATCGAACCTCTTCATTATTCCTGGCTCTCTCCTTTGCAGTCGGATTATTTTGATGTCCAACTGGTGTTCTTGTCATATTCTTCCTCGAAATATCACATTACGCCTTTGGTTACTGAAAGTGAAATGCCGTGCCAATGTTCTTATTACATTGGCAAAGCTTTGGCTTGACGCTGGCTAATAACAGAGCAACATTGCTGCTCGCTGATAGCGACCTAGCAGGGGTGTAATCATTAGTCCAAACAGTTGCAGAACGTTTAGCAACTAAAACGAGAGTTTCTATTGGACAAATGAAGGTTGGTCCCGCCTCGTTTCATTCTGTTTAAGAAACGTTTTACAACAGAATCGGCGTAATGACGACGCCCCGGGTGTACACGTTGCAACATAGCAGAGCAAGGAAATGTTGTTCCTATCCATGTCCTACTGCACAATGAGACAAATATTGTTCTGTGGTGAGACACGTGGATTTCGGGAAACAAAAAAGTCTAGCAACAAACTATACAAATATAATTTGTTTCAATAATTAACTGTATTTTACACACTACCATACGAAAGTTACATTGAAATAATTAGTTATTTCGCTAAAGAGCTTCTACACAAGAAAATATCAACACCTGAATTTATAAGGTCCGCCTACGATATTGCTCCGGGGGAAACACGTTATATAGACAACGTTCCTACGCATTTGCGGAACTATAGAACGCATTCCCTATGGGATGGACCCACCTCTGATCTAATCTTTTTGTTGGGTAAAGTGTCGGTGGAAAACAATCATTCAGGATGGCTAGTCATTGGTGACAACTTTATTTTTTTAGTGCAATGTAATCAAGTTTTGACATTTACATAATCTAAAATTAAAATCCCCCCCACCCAAAACAAACCAGTACCAACTGATTCAAATCATACTCGAAATCTCTGATACTGTATCTAACCATATAAATGCAAAGAAACACCAATGATGCACTAATTCAACAAGGAACAGTTTGGGGAATTATTAAGGACAAACAAAAAACAGATTAATTGACCAAAAATATTTTCTGCAAAAAAGATCCAGTGTAGTTCAAATTGTTCTGAGTGACAAGAAGCAATGACCGCTATCTGGCTAAATACTTTAAGTGTACAATGGATGTTTACACACAAATCAACTCCTTGTACATGATGAGAACTGGAGCAAACCTGTTAACCTGGACAACAATTCTTTATTTAATCAAATCAGTGTCTTCAAAACTCTACCTGAGTATTTGCAGAAAGGAAATGGACAAACCAAAACCTCTCTAGGTTCACTTAGATATGCAGCACAGATGAAAAAACAACCAATGTTCACATGACCACCAAGCCAGTAGATTGTGATATGGGAACATATTTGGCAGTGTATTCAGCAAGTTAGGGAAAAACGATGTGAACTGCTTTCGTACTTCAGCAAATGCATAGCTAGTATGTCAAAGTTTTCCATGAAACTACCATATTAACATCAGACACTCTGGCACCAACCTTTAACCAAAGCGTTATGTCTCTTATCTCACTTTCCAACTTCATAAATAAAACAGACAGAGCCCGTATTCAGAAAGCGTCAGAGTACAAGTGCTGATCTAGGATCGGTTTCTCCTTTTAAATCAAAATGAATAACAGATACTAGATCAGCAGATCTACTCAGAGGTGCTTTGCGAAAACCGGTTAACAAGAGAAAGTTCCCAAAGTTTCAAGATCTTCAATTTAAAATTCCGCATATTCTAGATGTCTTTCTGTTTCTAAACACACAGACCACGACCAACAACTAAATACATCGGGGGTTGAAATGTACATTCATTTGACGCTAAATAAAAACGTAAAGATTACTATGCACCGATGACCAAAAATAAGTTTCATAAATCAAGTCACCATTTCTGTTGTAGGGCTCTAAACCAAAATAGGTGCTCTCTCTCAACCAGTAACAAAACCCCCATTACAATGCATGTAGAGTGAGAACAATGTCTAATCAGTTTGAAAACACACCTGTTATGCTGAGAGAAGAGATGCGGCCTGGAATGTGACTGACAGGCATTCTAGTCACAAACAGTGCTACAGAAATATCTTACGGGATGTCAATGTTTGAGATCGATAGTACAATATCATTTCTTCCCAGCCAAATATAAAACAGAGCATACAGTAGAGGATCATAAATAAAACCAATTGCAAACAGTGTTCTTACAGAAACAGCAATGGGGAATATCAAAGTCACAAAAGGGGTTTTAAAAATCCAAAAGTTGAGCCCTTTCAAAATAAAAAAGTAACTGGGTTTTCACTGATAGAACGGTAACCTCACCCATCTGTACACGTACTTCTGGGAGATATCACACATTCTCACTAATGGTTAAGTCCTGCATTCAGACCAGGGTTTTGTTCAACACACATATCAATTCAGGAAGTTCATTCAAATTGAATTGATTCATGAAAAAATGCCTCAGAAAACAAGGGGCGAATTTTCAATTCAAGAATAGTGTGTAAGTTAACTCCCCGAATTTACTGATTTGATCCCCAATCCGGACTCAGAAACGACAATATGAGAGTGCATGTTTACACTAATTTCTTGGCCTCAAAGAAACTTTTGAGGTGTCTCATCTGCCAGAAACCAATGGCCACCAGGATCAATGTCTGAACGATGGACCACCACAGAACCCTCTGGTTGGTGCTCTCACTGGTCTGCCTGAAGCGCTCCTCGCGGTACTGAAAAAGACAGCAATTATAAATACAAATACTAGCACATGAGCTAAGGCAATGAATTTCTTGAATCTACTCACTAGTATATCTGACAGGATTGGATAAGTGGAAGCAATATGGTGATATTTCAACCTAGCCATTCAGAAGACTATAGTAAGGTGTTACTCACATGCTTATATATATATATATATATATATCCAATCCCCTCAGATTAACAGGAGTGGCTAGAGTATGGGGGCTAGAGGTCGATTTGCAATTTAGGAAATGTCTTAAGTTTGCCTTGAACAGACATTTCATTATATTTGAAGGAGAAAACATCGCACCAAATGGCGGCCTGCTGATAGTCTCGCTTTCATTCCGCTCGGTGTGTTTTAGGGACCATCCGCCAGTACGTGTCTGACATTATTTTAGCATTTTTCTACATCTAGACTTGATTAGCGAATTATAGCTGGCACTCTGTTCAAAGGTGCTAAGTAGCCTCGGCCGGTAAACACTACCGGCGTGTCCGGGGCTTTACTCAGCAGGACAGCTGATGTACACACCCTCTGATAGTTCTGCTCCTTCTGGATCTGGTCCACCTGCTCCACCAGCTGTCTCACTCTCAGCTGCAGCTCTGTCAGCTTGTCTTTGGCTGCAATCTCTGCATAGTTATTGGTGTGCTCTCCCACTTGGATGTCCAGGTGAACTCTCTGAGGAAAAAAAGGGTGGTTCACAGCAATTGAGAGGAGAATCAAAATGAGTATTTACTTTTTTACCCTATACTCTTACACCCCCTGCATCCTGCCATTAACTGTTCTTATTGACCCACAATTCATATGCATTTTGTGGGTGCAATAGCCTTTTCCCCCCACATTTGTCACACTAATGTACTTACAAGCATTCCTCCAGCGAAGAGGGCAAACTTGGAGGAGTTGGAGTGAAGGCAGATCTGATGTTCTCCTGGGGTGTGAGAGGTGAAGGTGAATCTTCCCTCTGATCCATACTGACGAGACAGGATCACCTAGAGTCCAAACAGGAAACACACAGAAAGAACAACTTTTTCAGTATCATCACTATTCAATTCAATGCAGTTTGGGTCATGATTGTTCTCACAAGTCTCTCTCTCAGAGAATACCATATGAAGTGAATGACTAGTTGCAAAGTGTAGTATCCTACCTTCTCATCAGGGTCTTTCACCTCAACAAACATCCCCAGACCCTGTGTGGCAGGTAGGTACTCTTCTTTCTGCTTGTCGTACAATTGTGTACGATAGTTTCCTAAAAAAAGAGAAAATACAATTGTTTACACATGCCAGCCAATGATTGCTTCTACGGTCCAATCCTTACAAGTGCCTAGTTAGGAAGTAAACTGTTAGGGCCAGGGGTTGATTCTGGGCAGGACCTACAGTATGTTAAACAGTATATGGATGGTAAGACAGTAAAATATGTAGTTCCATGGTTTATTTATTAAATTATCAAAAGCATGAGTAACCTATTTCCAATATTAGTTCAAGCTAGGGGAGGACATCAACGACAGGTGTCTGCTTGTTTTTGTTAGTTATTACTGTATCGTTGTAGCTAGAAACATACAATTTTCGCTCTACACGCGATAACTTCTACAAATATGTGTAATTACGCAACCAATTAACTTTATTTGAATAGCTAACGTTAGCCTGCTCGTGAATATGAGTAGCTAGCTAGCCAAGTCTGCCAACTGAAAAGTAAGTTCACTGCCCTCTCTACAGAGTTTAATGTTGGCTGGCTAGATAACTAACTAGATTGCTGGCTAAATGTTAACTCGAATTCGGAAGCTAGTTTGACGAATTAGCAAACAAACTAGCTCGCTAGCTGACTTCCCAAGACTAAATAGCATAGCAATCCCAATGGCCACAAGACACTGACCGATGATCATCGTTTCATCCGGAATTTCCTCTATGAAGCATTTCTTCTCAGTCTCCCCGATGTGAAAGTACAGCGAGGAAACAAATGTGTAATAAACGTTCAAAAGCAAAACTGACAACACACAAGACCGCATTTTGACTGCCACCATCTTCCAGCCGGTTACAGAAGACGGATGTTGTGATTCGAGTCTGCGCAGACATCAATGCCACGTAAACTATCGCTTACCATCGTCCAATCAACACTCGAGTTAGACTTGTGGTTGTTGTAGTTCTAATGTTCTTCCGGTATGCACTGTGCAGGGGTTTGTTTCAACCTAAAACTAACAAAATGAATGCAAATAATTAACTGATCATGGTCTTCAATTTAGACATCAATAAGTTGAATCAGTAGTAGAGGGCAAACGTGTGTATGTGTCTGTCACACATACCAAAAGATATGGAAGCATTAGACTACACATTAGAACATGCAGTTTACTCATTTGGGGAGACCAGTTTTATTGAGTCTTACAGGATAAACTCAACAATGGCCTTGTTCAGTTTGAATCATTCAAATCACATTAAAGAGATATTCCTACTCAAATAATCGGTGTATAAGCAGTTTTTCAAACATACAACTCCCATCAATTTAATAATGCAAGATGAGAAAGTTGGTGCAATCTCACAGTAGTGATTTGTAAAGCCTCCAGTAGGCCTCACCAAAAATGAGAACGTTGAAATCCTTCAAAACACCCACATGGTATAATAACGTCAAAACCTAAAATTTAACTTGTCTGCATAAATCGATCGTTGCATTATTAGTAGCCAAATTATTCCTCATATAGACCATGTGACGGTGTGGATATGGTAGTTGGGGGTGTTGTTCTCCCAAAAATATTGTTTAAGTCAGCAAAGAAAACTTCACACATGGAGAGAGAAAATGGCAAAGGCCAGATAAGGAAGCCTTCGCATATCAGCATCAGAAGTGCAGCAATCACATTGAACCAACAGTCAAGAGCAGTCAGTTAAAAAAGTAAATAAAATCCCATTCACCCATCTAAACTAGCCCAATCAGAACCCAACAGTACAAAAAGCTAAATGAAGTGAAAATAAATCTTTATACATCTTATACTGAACATTGTGAAAATAATCTCTTTTGAAAGTTGTTATTTAACTAATCAGTGTTTTACAGATTGAGCCAAATAAACAATAATTCAACAGCAATTATCCCCTGCACTGTGAAAGCAAAAATTACAGAGTTAAGGGTAAATAAAAACAAAAATGCTTAACTGCCTCCATCAAAAAGTCAAAGGTCACTCAGACACATGGTAGCAACCATTAGTCATGGTTATTTCACAAAAATTGGAACGATACCATAAGTGACTCATCACAGCGCTTCAGCAGATATAAACATTTGTACAATCTTTATAAAATTAACTTAGAATAGAGATTCAACAACACATTCTTCGCAACAGTCAATTTCACAAATACCTCTCACATACAGAAATATGTTTTTCCTCTCAGTAAAATCTCCTGTTTCTTTCCTGGCGCTTCTGAAATACAACAGCCCCTACAACACCACAAACTACAATTCCCAGTAGAGCACATAGCAGAAGCAGGAAGACCTTCCAGCCAGTAAGAGGCGTGCTTCGGAAGTTACCAGTAGGATCATCAATGTTGTCTGTGAAAGAGAAAAATGAAAGAATGATCAGGGTTAACTCTAACAAGCCTACTCACCCTACCATACATGATCTACAGTAAGATGACAAATATCTGACTGTGGTCAAATAGAATACAAGCTTTATTGTCTATTAGATTAGAACCAGAAATGAGTTTTCTTTATCAAATAAATCTACCTACCTTTGGGGGATTTCAGCAGGCTGACGCTTGGCTCAATCTTGGTCCAGTCCAGACTGTCCTCATCAGGTGTGTGTTCTACCATCAGCTGGTACATCTTCATAGAGATGATGTCGTGGTTATCTGTAACATGAGAAATGTGTAAGCATAAATCCCGATAGACTTCAGATGTACAACTGACAAAGCCGGACTATGAAACGACAGACAAGTCATTGGTTCAATCTGTGTGTACTCTTCTGCACAGTGAAATAAAGAAATAACTGAATCAAGGTCAGTCATTATCTTTCTCAGTGTGCAGTTCTTACCTTTGTGTTCTAGAAACCTACATTTATTTAGATTTACATCTCGAAAGAATCAGTCTCTACAACCTGACCCAACCTACCAGAGATCCCCTGTAGCGAGAATCCGTCTCTACACCCTGATCCAACCTACCAGAGAGATCTCCTGTAGCAAGAATAAGTCTCTACAACCTGATCCAACCTACCAGAGATCCCCTGTAGCGAGAATCTGTCTCTACACCCTGACCCAACCTACAAGAGATCCCCTGTAGCGAGAAACAGTCTCTACAACCTGACCCAACCTACAAGAGATCCCCTGTAGCGAGAATCAGTCTCTACAACCTGACCCAACCTACAAGAGATCCCCTGTAGCACGAATCAGTCTCTACAACCTGACCCAACCTACAAGAGATCCCCTGTAGCAAGAATCAGTCTCCACAACCTGACCCAACCTACAAGAGATCCCCTGTAGCAAGAATCAGTCTCCACAACCTGATCCAACCTACCAGAGATCCACTGTAGCAATAATCAGTCTCTACAACCTGACCCAACCTACCAGAGAGATCTCCCGTAGCAGCAGAAGCCCCAAAGTAGTACCCCGTGGGGAGGCGGACACCCCCGATGTCAATGCACTCTTTCCATTCATTCTTATCATCAATGTCAATCATCACCTGTAGAGATCAGAATGGTGCCATTATTTGAATAGAACTGTAACATGTCGAACACATAACAGGTAGTCCATAACATTGAAATTCACCAATTTCATAACACAAGAATCCAGTTTCCCAGACAAAGACTAAACATAGTCCTGGACCAAAGATAATTCTCCAAGGAGCCATCTCCATTAAGCATGCCTTTCAATACAGGACTAGGTTCAGCCTCATCTATGTTTAGGAAACCGATCCAAGATGTCTGAACTAGAGTAATTTATATAATTTTTAAAAAAAGAAGGGATTCCTACCGTGAGTCTACCCTTGGAGTAACGGATGGCCAGATAGGTGTCATGGTCTTTGTTCCTGATCTCAGAAGAGCAGCCTCCCAGTTCAGAGTTACGTCCATCATTCCCATGGTCATAGGGCAGAGAACCATTATTCACAATGGCATAGATGTAAGGGAAGGAACGCTAGTGTGGGGAAACAAGTGATGTAAGGACAGAAAACTGGGAAAAAATTTCATTATAGACATTGTCAATCAATTATTTGATCCGAATCCTGACTCAGTTACCACACACGTTCATTGTGTTACAAAAAAAGTCCTTCTCAGAAAGCAAAATATAAATAACAAATTCATGACAAAATAACAAAGAAACTCAAAAGAAAAAACTTCACATTAAAATCCATCCATCACAATGACATGAAACGCAGGACAATAATGATAAATGTAGCTGCGTCAACTCACGTCAGCCGCCTCATCGTTATGGTACGTGTCTATAAAAAGGGCGAGGCCGTGGAACTTAGCATTGCTGCCAAACACAGACCCTGCAAAGGGAAGAATCACGTCAAGTCAACCAGCCAAATCGCTGCACTTACATCCATCCCATGGAGATCATTGCGGAAGGTATCCACAAATAAAGCCAGGCCAACAAAATGATCTTGGTTTCCAAAGACTGGGCCTGAATGGAAGGCAAAGAGGCGAGATATGATGAGCACATGACTGAGACATGAAGTGCTTACGGCAAATGCAACCCAGTGCTACTACATCACATTGTCTACTAATTTGATTGCCAAAGCTTTGTAATGGAATGAGGAAGTGGTTGATGACAAAGATGTTATTTTGGCAAGATGATACATTACCTGGATGAAGTCTCTCCTTCGTGTACCAGATGGCGATGCCGTCACCATGGAGATTCTTCTTCCCCGACCCGTGGATCTTGTACTGCACGTGCATCTCCCAGTCTTTCAGATAAACAGGCTGCACAGTGAAAGGAAAAATGACATTGGATCATCAATTCAACCATCAATTGGACCTATTCAGTTCAAAATGTATATATTCTCCAATCAAGCTATAATGGATTTGGGAGTGGACTATTGTTTGTGTATCTGTCTGTAATGCCTAACAGAATACATTTCATAGAAGCTAGTTCCTTACTCACCACTGTGTTCCATATGGATCCCTGTCTACTTCTCTCATCAGGTGTCAGGCGCACATAGGAGCTGGTGACTAGCGTGCTCCCCCAGAAGTCCCACTGACTGGATGGGCTGCTTCCAACACCTGTACAACATGTTGATGAAGAGTCAAGCAGCATTTCAGGGACACATGAGAGAAGAACGTGAATAATTCCGTTGTGCATCAATGACTCATTGCCACCCCTAGCCCAGTTCTCAAGAACTCAAGGGGGGCAATGTAATGCAATGGAATTGTAGTCATGAATAAGAATAACCCTTAGCCCAGCTGACTAAAAATAGGTGATTCGGCTATCCCAAGCCTAGCCAAAGCTGTACTTTTAAGGAGCCTGTCGTTGCTCCTCAAAGTCCAAGGACCGTATGTTATCTTCAGAGGTAGACCGACTCTGGCAGCCAAATACTCCATCTAAATGTGATTCGATTCTCGACAGCAATACGGTTCTCGAAACATAAAGGCCCTTTACTTTCATATCACATCAAAATAATGCAAAATATCCACACTGTTTTAACCTGCTTAATCACAGTTTTTCGGCGAAAGCAAACGGTCCTATTATCTGAGGATAGCACCATAGTAAACAAACACTGACAAGCATATTTCAACCCTCCAGGCGCGACACAAAACGCAGAAATAAAGATATAATTCATGCCTTACCTTTGACGAGCTTCTTTTGTTGGCACTCCAATGTCCCATAAACATCACAAATGTTCCTTTTGTTCGATTAATTCTGTCGATATATATCCAAAATGTCCATTTATTTGGCGCGTTTGATCCAGAAAAACACAGGTTCCAACATGCGCAACGTGACTACAAAATATCTCAAAAGTTAACGAAACTTTTTCAAAACATTTCAAACTACTTTTGTAATACAACTTTAGGTATTTTTTAAAATCGTAAATAATCGATAAAATTGAAGACGGGATGATCTGTGTTCAATACAGGAAGAAAACAAACTGTAGCTAGCTTTCAGGTCACGCGCCTCTAACAAAAGAGTCCTCTTCACTCTAACCTCGTTCTGAACAGTGTTACTTCACTACACAAAGGAAAAACCTCAACCAATTTCTAAAGACTGTTGACATCCAGGAACTGCAAGAAGGTCCCTTAAAAATCTGGATTTCCAATGAAAACCCATTGAAAAGAGTGACCTAAAAAAAAAATCTAAAATGGTTTGTCCTCTGGGTTTCGCCTACCAAATAAGTTCCGTTATACTCACAGACATGATGCAAACAGTTTTAGAAACTTCAGAGTGTTTCTAACCAATACTACTAACATGCATATATTAGCATCTGGGACAGAGTAGCAGGCAGTTTACTCTGGGCACCTTATTCCTCCAAGCTACTCAATACTGCCCCCCTGTCACCAAGAAGTTAAAGTGGCTAGTGATACATTTTTTACATCAATTTTTCCATTATTAAAGTGGCTGGAGTTGGGTCAGTATGTTGGCAGCAGCCACTCAATGTTAGAGGTGGTTGTTTAACAGTCTGATGGCCTTGAGATAGAAACTGTTTTTCAGTCTCTCGGTCCCTGCTTTGATGCACCTGTACTGACTTCGCCTTCTGGATGATAGCGGGGTGAACAGGTAGTGGCTCGGGTGGTTGTTGTCCTTGATGATCTTTATGGCCTTCCTGTGACATCAGGTGGTGTAGGTGTCCTGGAGGGCAGGTAGTTTGCCCCCGGTGATGCGTTGTGCAGACCTCACTACCCTCTGGAGAACCTTAAGGTTGTGGGCGGAGCAGTTGCCGTACCAGGCGGTGATACAGCCCGACAGGATGCTCTCGATTGTGCATCTGTAGAAGTTTGCGAGTGCTTTTGGTGACAAGCTGAATTGAGGCACTGCTGCGCCTTCTTCACCACGCTGTCTGTGTGGTTGGACCAATTCAGTTTGTCCGTGATGTGTACGCCAAGGAACTTAACTTACTACCCTCTCCACTACTGTCCCGTCGATGTGGTAGGGGGGGGTTCTCCTCTGCTGTTTCCTGAAGTCCACGATCATCTCAGTTTTGTTGATGTTGAGTGTGAGGTTATTTTCCTGACACCACACTCCGAGGGCCCTCACCTCCTCCCTGTAGGCCGTCTCGTCGTTGTTGGTAATCAAGCCTACCACTGTAGTGTCGTCCGCAAACTTGATGATTGAGTTGGAGGCGTGCATGGCCACGCAGTCGTGGGTGAACAGGGAGAACAGGAGAGGGCTCAGAACGCACCCTTGTGGGGCCCCAGTGTTGAGGATCAGTGGGGTGGAGATGTTACCTACCCTCACCACCTAGGGGCGGCCCGTCAGGAAGTCCAGTACCCAGTTGCACAGGGCAGGGTCGAGACCCAGGGTCTTGAGCTTGATGACGAGTTTGGAGGGTACTATGGCGTTAAATGCTGAGCTGTAGTCGATGAACAGCATTCTCACATAGACATTCCTCTTGTCCAGATGGGTTAGGGCAGTGTGGTTGCGATTGCTTCGTCTGTGGACCTATTGGGGCGGTAAGCAAATTGGAGTGGGTCTAGGGTGTCAGGCAGGGTGGAGGTGATATGGTCCTTGACTAGTCTCTCAAAGCACTTAATGATGACGGAAGTGAGTGCTACGGGGCGGTAGTCGTTTATCTCAGTTACCTTAGCTTTCTTGGGAACAGGAACAATGGTGGTCCTCTTGAAGCATGTGGAAACAGCAGACTGGGATAAGGATTGATTGAATATGTCCGTAAACACACCAGCCAGCTGGTCTGCGCATGCTCTGAGGACGCGGCTGGAGATTCCGCCTGGGCCTGCAGCCTTGCGAGGGTTAACACGTTTAAGTGTTTTACTCACGTCGGCTGCAGTGAAGGAGAGACCACAGGTTTTGGTAGCGGGCCGTGTCAGTGGCACTGTATTGTCCTCAAAGCGAGCAAAGAAGTTGTTTAGTCTGTCTGGGAGCAAGACATCCTGGTCCGCGACGGGGCTGGTTTTCTTTTTGTAATCCGTGATTGACTGTAGACCCTGCCACATGCCTCGTGTCTGAGCCGTTGAATTGAGACTCTACTTTGTCTCTAAGCCGATGCTTAGCTTGTTTGATTGCCTGGCGGAGGGAATAGCTACACTGTTTGTATTCGGTCATGTTTCCGGTCACCTTGCCCTGGTTAAAAGCAGTGGTTCGCGCGAATGCTGCCATCAATCCACGGTTTCTGGTTTGGGAATGTTTTAATAGTTGCTGTGGGTACGACTTCGCCGATGCACTTGCTAATAAACTTGCTCACCGAATCAGCATATTCGTCAATGTTGTTGTTTGACGCAATGCGGAACATATCCCAATCCATGTGATCTAAGCAATCTTTAAGCGTGGAATCAGATTGGTTGGACCAGCGTTGAACAGACCTGAGCGTGGGAGTTTCCTGTTTTAGTCTCTTTCTATAGGCAGGGAGCAACAAAACGGAGTCGTGGTCAGCTTTTCTGAAAGGAGGGCGGGGGAGGGCCTTATATGCGTCACGGAAGTTAGAATAACAATGATCCAGAGTTTTACCAGCCCTGGTTGCACAATCGATATGCTGATAGAATTTAGGGAGTCTTGTTTTCAGATTAGCCTTGTTAAAATTCCCGGCTACAATGAATGCAGCCTCAGGATATGTGGTTTCCAGTTTACATTGTCAAATAAAGTCAAATAAAGCTCGTTCAGGGCCGTCGATGTGTCTGCTTGGGGGGAATATATGCGGCTGTGATTATAATTGAAGAGAATTCTCTTGGTAGATAATACGGTCGGCATTTGATTGTGAGGAATTCTAAGTCAGGTGAACAGAAGGACTTGAGTTCCTGTATGTTGTTATGATCACACTACGTCTCGTTAATCATAAGGCATACCCCCCTGCCCCTTTTCTTACATGCAATTTCTCACATGGAATAGCCTTAAAATTCTCAGAACAAGAATAGACTGACGAGTTTCAGAAGAAAGGTCTTTGTTTCTGGCCATTTTGAGCCTGTGATCGAACCCCACAAATGATGATGCTCCAGATACTCAACTAGTGTAAAGGCCAGTTTTAATGCTTCTTTAATTCAGAACAACCGTTTTCAGCTGCGCTAACTTAATTGCAAAGGGGTTTTCTAATGATCAATTAGCCTTTTAAAATTATAAACTTGGATTAGCTAACACCACGTTCCATTGGAACACAGGAGTGATGGTTGCTGATAATGGGCCTCTGTACGCCTATGTAGATATTCCATTAAAAATGAGCTGTTTCCAGCTACAATAGTCATTTATAACATCAACAATGTCTACACTGTATTTCTGATTAATTTGATGTTATCTTAAAATGGACAAAAAAAATATATGCTTTTCCTTATTAAAAAACAAGGACATTTCTAAGTGACCACAAAACTTTGAAAGGTAGTATACATGGTACTTTTATACACTGTATTACTTGATAGCAAATACAGTTTGACATACACATGTAGTGATATGTCAATATAAGCACCTCCCCATAGGATCTTTAGTAACCACAGAGTTGGGACACCTGTTTTTAAAGTGTGTCAAACTGTATTCCTATCATGTAATACTGTGTATAAAAGTACCATGTATGTCAAGTGTATGAATAATGCATGTCACTAAATATCTGTAAAAAACAAACAAAAATGTTAAACAAAGTTGCCTTTGTCCTCTGAAGGGGGCAAAAAAATACATACAAATAAAGAGTATGTAAGTGGGGTTAGGGCGGTGAGTTTCCCCTGTGGTGAGTTTCCCCTGTATTTGTGCCAAGGCACACCTGTATTTGGGGAGATTTTCCCATTCTTCTCTGCAGATCCTCTCAAGCACTGTTAGTTTGGATGGAGAGCGTCGCTGCACAG
Organism: Oncorhynchus tshawytscha; assembly: GCF_018296145.1. Classification (NCBI taxonomy): domain Eukaryota; kingdom Metazoa; phylum Chordata; class Actinopteri; order Salmoniformes; family Salmonidae; genus Oncorhynchus; species Oncorhynchus tshawytscha. The sequence continues at coordinate 81,719,503 of NC_056436.1, read as the reverse complement.
CTATTTTCAGGTCACTCCACAAATGTTTGATCGGATTCAACTCCGGGCTCTGGCTGGGCCACTCGAGGACATTGAGACTTGTCCCAAAGCCACTACTGCATTGTCTTGGCTGTGCACTTAGGATCGTTGTTCTGTTGGAAGGTGAACCGTCCCAGTCTGAGGTCCTGAGCATGTTTTCATCAAGGATCGCTCTGTACTTTGCTCCGTTCATCTTTCTCTCGATCCTGACTAGTCTCCCAGTCCCTGCCGCTGAAAAACATCCCCACAGCATAATGCTGCCACCACCATGCTTCACCATAGGGATGGTGCCAGGTTTCCTCCAGACGTGATACTTGGCATTCAGGCCAAAGAGTTTAATCTTGGTTTCATCAGACCAGAGAATCTTTTTCCTCATGGTCTGAAAGTCCTTTAATACATTTTGGCAAACTCCAAGCGGGATGTCTTGTGCATTTTTACCGTAGAGTCTAGCCACTCCACCATGAAGGCCTGATTTGGTAGACTGCTGCAGAGATGGTTGTCCTTCTGGAAGGTTCTCCTATCTCCACAGAGGAACTCTGGAGCTTTGTCAGAGAGTGACCATTGGGTTCTAAGACACCAACGTGACTAAGGCCCTTCTGCCCCGATTGGTCAGTTTAGCTGGGCAGCCAGTTCTAGGAAGAGTCCTGATGGCTCCAAACTTCTTCCATTTAAGAATGATGGAGGCCACTGTGTTCTTGGGGTCCTTCAATACTGCAGACATTTTTTGGTACTTTTCCCCAGATCTGTGCCTCGACACAATCATGTCTCTGAGCTCTAAGGACAATTCCTTCGACCTCATGGCTTTGTTTTTGCTCTGACATGCACTGTCAACTGTGGGACATTATATAGACAGGTGGGTGCCTTTCCAAATCATGTCCTATCAATTGAATTTACTGCAGGTGGACACCAATCAAGTTGTAGAAACATCAAGGATGATCAATGGAAACAGGATGCCCATGAGCTCAATTGAGTCTCATAGCAAAGGGTCTGAATACCTATGTAAATAAGGTATTTCAGACTCTATCCACCTCAAAGCCACACCTTCCAAAACAATAAACAAATGTCTTTAGGACTTGCAGGAGTTCCAACTAGACAAAATAAAAGTAGCTAGCTAACGTTAGCTAACTAGCTGAAGTATCTGCTGAACTTGACTTAAAAAATGTGCATTACAACCACAACAGATTTAGACAATTGGCATAACAACAGAAAGGGAGAGTTGCGGAGAATAACCCTTCTTTATGCACTACATGACCAAAAGTGTGCGGATACCTGCTTGTCGAACATCTCATTCCAAAATCATGTGCATTAATATGGAGTTGGTCCCCCCTTTGCTGCTATTAACAGCCTCCGCTCTTCAGGGAAGGCTTTCTACTAGATGTTGGAACATTCCTACGGGGACTTGCTTCCATTCAGCCAAAAGACCATTAGTGAGGTCAGACACAGATCTTAGGCAATTAGGCCTGGCTCGAAGTCAGCGATTCATCCCAAAGGTGTTTGATGGGGTTGAGGTCAGGGCTCTGTGCAGGCCAGTCAAGGTCTTCCAAACCGAACGACAAACCATTTCTGCATGGACATCACATTGTGCACGGGGACAGTGTCATGCTGAAATCAGGAAAAGGGCCTTTCCCCAAAGTGTTGCCACAAAGATGCAAGCCCTCAATTGTCTAGAATGTCATTGTATGCTGTAGCATTAAGATCTCCCTTCACTGGAACTAAGGGGCCTAGCCTGAAACATGAAAAACAGCCCCAGACCATCACTCCTCCTCCACAAAACTATACAGTTGGCACTATGCATTGGGGCCTGTAGCATTCTCCTGGCATCAGCCAAACCCAGATTCGTCCGTCGGACTGCCAGATGATGAAACATGATTCATCACTCCAGAGAACGCATTTCCACTGCTACAGTCTAATGGCGGCGAGCTTCACACCACTCCAGCCGACGCTTGGTATTGCTCATGATGACCTAAGGCTTGTGTGCGGCTGCTCGGCCATTGAAACCCATTTCATGAAGCTCCCGATGAACAGTTCTTGTGCTGACGTTGCTTCCAGAGGCCGTTTGGAACTCTGTAGTGAATGTTGCAACCGAGGACACAATTCGCGGCTGAGTTGTTGTTGCTTTTAGACGTTTTCACTTCAAAATAACAGCACTTACAGTTGACCGGGGAAGCGCTAGCAAGGCAGAGATTTGACGAACAGACTTTTTGGAAAGGTGGCATCCTATGACAGTGCCATGTTGAAAGTCACTGAGCTCTTCAGTAAGGCCATTCTACTGCCAATGTTTGTCTATGGAGATCGCATGGCTGTGTGCTCGATTTTATACACCCTGGCTGAAATAGCCAAATCCACAATTTTTGTAAACTCAGCAACCAAAGAAACGTCTGCTCACTGTCAACTGCGTTTATTTTCAGCAAACTTCACGTGTAAATATGTGTGAACATAAGATTCAACAACAGACATAAACTGACATATGACTAACAGAAATGGAATAATGTGTCCCTGAACAAAGGGGGGTCAAAATCAAAAGTAACAGTCAGTATCTGGTGTAGCCACCAGCTGCATTAAGTACTGCAGTGCATCTCCTCCTCATGGACCGCACCAGATTTGCCAGTTCTTGCTTTGAGATGTTACACCCCTCTTCCTGCAAGGCACCTGCAAGTTCCCTGACATTTCTGGGGGAATGGCCCTAGCCCTCACCCTCCGATCCAACAGGTCCCAGACGTGCTCATTGGGATTGAGATCCGGGCTCTTCGCTGGCCATGGCAGAACACTGACATTCCTGTCTTGCAGGATATCACGCAGAGAATGAGCAGTATGGCTGGTGGCATTGTCATGATGGAGGGTCATGTCAGGATGAGCCTGCAGGAAGGGTTCCACATGAGGGAGGAGGATGTCTTCCCTGTAACGCACAGCGTTGAAATTGCCTGCAATGACAAGCTCAGTCCGATGATGCTGTGACACACCGCCCCAGACCATGTCGGACCCACCACCTCCAAATCGATCCCGCTCCAGAGTACAGGCCTCTGTGTTATGCTCGTTCCTTCAACGATAAATGCGAAACCGACCATCACCCCTGATGAGACAAAACCGTGACTCGTCAGTGAAGGGCAATTTTTGCCAGTCCTGTCTGGTCCAGCAAGTGGGTTTGTGCCCATGGGCGACGTTGTTGCCGGTGATGTCTGGTGTGGACCTGCCTTACAACAAGCCTAAAAGCCCTTAGTCCAGCCTCTCTCAGCCTATTGCGGACCGTCTGAGTGCTGATGTAGGGATTGTGCATTCCCGGTGTAACTCGGGCAGTTGTTGTTGCAATCCTGTACCTGTCCCACAGATGTGATGTTCGGATGTACCGATCCTGTGCAGGAGTTGTCTGCCACTGCGAGGACGATCCTGTCTCCCTGTAGCGCTGTCTTAGGCGCCTCACAGTACGGACATTGCAATTTATTGCCCTGGCCACCTCTGCAGTCCTTTATGACTCCTTGCAGCATGCCTAAGGCAAGTTCACTCAAATGAGCAGGGACCCTGGGCATCTTTCTTTTGGTGTTTTTTCAGAGTCAGTAGAAAGGCCTCTTTAGTGTCCTAAGTTTTCACAACTGTGACCTTAATTGCCTACCGTCTGTAAGCTGTTAGTGTCTTAACCACCGTTCCACAGGTGCATGTTCATTAGTTGTTTATGGTTCATTGAACAAGCATGGGAAACAGTGTTTAAACCCTTTACAATGAAGATCTGTGAAGTTATTTGGATTTTTATTAATTATCTTTGAAAGACAGGGTGTTGAAAAAGGGACGTTCCTTTTTTTGCTGAGTTTATATATAGTGTTCTTCTATTGGTCCATGTTTAATCCAGGAGGGAGGCAGGGGTGCTCCAATACAGTGTGCCGACACTTCCGGCGCCGACAGAGATGGCCGCCTCGCTTCGCGTTCCTAGGAAACTATGCAGTTTTTTGTTTTTTACGTGTTATTTCTTACACTAGTACCCCAGGTCATCTTAGGTTTCATTACATACAGCCGAGAAGAACTACTGAATATAAGATCAGCGTCAACTCACCATCAGTACGACCAAGAATATGTTTTTCGCGATGCGGATCCTGTGTTCTGCCTTACAACCAGTGTAACCGAGTGGATCACATGCAGCGACCAAAAAAAAAAACCGACTCAGAAAAAGAGGGAAACTAAGCGGTCTTCTGGTCAGACTCCGGAGACGGGCATATCGTGCACTACTCCCTAGCATTCTTCTTGCCAATGTCCAGTCTCTTGACAACAAGGTTGATGAAATCCGAGCAAGGGTAGCATTCCAGAGGGACATCAGAGACTGTAACGTTCTCTGCTTCACGGAAACATGGCTAACTGGAGAGACGCAATCCGAAGCGGTGCAGCCAGCGGGTTTCTCCACGCATCGCGCCGACAGAAACAAACATCTTTCTGGTAAGAAGACGGGCGGGGGCGTATGCCTTATGGCCAACGTGACATGGTGTGATGAAAGAAACATACAGGAACTCAAATCCTTCTGTTCACCTGATTTAGAATTCCTCACAATCAAATGTCGACCACATTATCTACCAAGAGAATTCTCTTCGATTATAATCACAGCCGTATATATCCCCCAAGCAGACACATCGATGGCTCTGAACGAACTTTATTTAACTCTCTGCAAACTGGAAACGATTTATCCGGAGGCTGCATTCATTGTAGCTGGGGATTTTAACAAGGCTAATCTGAAAACAAGACTCCCTAAATTTTATCAGCATATCGATTGCGCAACCAGGGGTGGAAAGACCCTGGATCATTGTTACTCTAACTTCCGCGACGCATATAAGGCCCTGCCCCGCCCCCTTTCGGAAAAGCTGACCACGACTCCATTTTGTTGATCCCTGCCTACAGACAGAAACTAAAACAAGAAGCTCCCACGCTGAGGTCTGTCCAACGCTGGTCCGACCAAGCTGACTCCACACTCCAAGACTGCTTCCATCACGTGGACTGGGAGATGTTTCGTATTGCGTCAGACAACAACATTGACGAATACGCTGATTCGGTGTGCGAGTTCATTAGAACGTGCGTTGAAGATGTCGTTCCCATAGCAACGATTAAAACATTCCCTAACCAGAAACCGTGGATTGATGGCAGCATTCGTGTGAAACTGAAGGCACGAACCACTGCTTTTAATCAGGGCAAGGTGTCTGGTAACATGACTGAATACAAACAGTGCAGCTATTCCCTCCGCAAGGCTATCAAACAAGCTAAGCGCCAGTACAGAGACAAAGTAGAATCTCAATTCAACGGCTCAGACACAAGAGGCATGTGGCAGGGTCTACAGTCAATCACGGACTACAGGAAGAAACCCAGCCCAGTCACGGACCAGGATGTCTTGCTCCCAGGCAGACTAAATAACTTTTTGCCCGCTTTGAGGACAATATAGTGCCACTGACACTGCCTGCAATGGAAACATGCGGTCTCTCCTTCACTGCAGCCGAAGTGAGTAAGACATTTAAACGTGTTAACCCTCGCAAGGCTGCAGGCCCAGATGGCATCCCCAGCCCGCCCTCAGAGCATGCGCAGACCAGCTGGCCGGTGTGTTTACGGACATATCAAATCAATCCCTATACCAGTCTGCTGTTCCCACATGCTTCAAGAGGGCCACCATTGTTCCTGTTCCCAAGAAAGCTAAGGTAACTGAGCTAAATGACTACCGCCCGTAGCACTCACATCCGTCATCATGAAGTGCTTTGAGAGACTAGTCAAGGACCATATCACCTCCACCCTACCTGACACCCTTGACCCACTCCAATTTGCTTACCGCCCAAATAGGTCCACAGACGATGCAATCTCAACCACACTGCACACTGCCCTAACCCATCTGGACAAGAGGAATACCTATGTGAGAATGCTGTTCATCGACTACAGCTCGGCATTCAACACCATAGTACCCTCCAAGCTCGTCATCAAGCTCGAGACCCTGGGTCTCGACCCCGCCCTGTGCAACTGGGTACTGGACTTCCTGACGGGCCGCCCCCAGGTGGTGAGGGTAGGCAACAACATCTCCTCCCCGCTGATCCTCAACACTGGGGCCCCACAAGGGTGCGTTCTGAGCCCTCTCCTGTACTCCCTGTTCACCCACGACTGCGTGGCCATGCACGCCTCCAACTCAATCATCAAGTTTGCGGACGACACAACAGTGGTAGGCTTGATTACCAACAACGACGAGACGGCCTACAGGGAGGAGGTGAGGGCCCTCGGAGTGTGGTGTCAGGAAAATAACCTCACACTCAACGTCAACAAAACTAAGGAGATGATTGTGGACTTCAGGAAACAGCAGAGGGAACACCCCCCATCCACATCGATGGAACAGTAGTGGAGAGGGTAGCAAGTTTTAAGTTCCTCGGCATACACATCACAGACAAACTGAATTGGTCCACTCACACAGACAGCATCGTGAGGAAGGCGCAGCAGCGCCTCTTCAACCTCAGGAGGCTGAAGAAATTCGGCTTGTCACCAAAAGCACTCACAAACTTCTACAGATGCACAATCGAGAGCATCCTGGCGGGCTGTATCACCGCCTGGTATGGCAACTGCACCGCCCTCAACCGTAAGGCTCTCCAGAGGGTAGTGAGGTCTGCACAACGCATCACCGGGGCAAACTACCTGCCCTCCAGGACACCTACACCACCCGATGCTACAGGAAGGCCATAAAGATCATCAAGGACATCAACCACCCGAGCCACTGCCTGTTCACCCCGCTGTCATCCAGAAGGCGAGGTCAGTACAGGTGCATCAAAGCTGGGACCGAGAGACTGAAAAACAGCTTCTATCTCAAGGCCATCAGACTGTTAAACAGCCACCACTAACATTGAGTGGCTACTGCCAACACACTGTCAATGACACTGACTCTACTCCAGCCACTTTAATCATGGGAATTGATGGGAAATGATGCAAATATATCACTAGCCACTTTAAACAATGCTACCTTATATAATGTTACTTACCCTACATTGTTCATCTCATATGCATACGTTGATACTGTACTCTATATCATCGACTGCATCCTTATGTAATACATGTATCACTAGCCACTTTAACTATGCCACTCGGTTTACATACTTATCTCATATGTATATACTGTACTCGATATCATCTACTGTATCTTGCCTATGCTGCTCTGTACCATCACTCATTCATATATCCTTATGTACATATTCTTTATCCCCTTACACTGTGTATAAGACAGTAGTCTTTTTGGAATTGTTAGTTAGATTACTTGCTCGTTATTACTGCATTGTCGGAACTAGAAGCACAAGCATTTCGCTACACTCGCATTAACATCTGCTAACCATGTGTATGTGACAAATAAAATTTGATTTGATTTGATTTGATTTAGATGGAGTAATGCACCGTAATGTTGGTAACCCCCGAAAACACCCCCAGGGACCCAATGTAATGGCACCGGAGGGGGTGGCTGCAGTTTTACGGGCTCCTAACCAATTGTGCTATTTTGTGTTTCTATGTTTCTACTACCGTCTCTTATGGCCGAAAAGCACTTCTGGATATCAAAACAGAGATTACTCACCTCTAACTGGACTAAGATTATTTTCTTTAATGAGTCTGACGCGAAGGATATACAGCTGCTCCCGGAACAAATCCATGTCATTCGCATGAAGATGGAGATGCAGGGGCAGCAGATCAAGGTGCCTTGTGAGAATTTTTGGCAAGTGGGTAACCTGCCTCTACCATTCGTCCTATTGACCAAAGTGCAATCACTGGAGAATAAACAGGATGAGCTCCGTTTGAGACTATCCTACCAATGGGACATTAATAAAAACTGTAACATCTTATGTGTCACCGAGTCAATTGGCTGGGTTTTCCTTCGGCAAGACAGAACAGCTGATTCCAGTAAAACGAGTGGTGGTGGTCTATGTCTATTTGTCAAAAACAGCTGGTTTTGCTGAGGAGGAGTACCTCATGATAAGCTGTAGACCACACTATCTATATTTTTCGTAGCTGTCTACTTACCATCACAAACTGATGCTGGGACTAAGACCGCACTCAACCAGCTGTATAAGGCCATAAACAAGCTTTTAAATGATGTATGACACTTGAATTTTCATGAATGTTTAAATTAATATTACCATTTTCTTGTATTTTGCGCTCTGTATTTTGTATTTTGCGCTCTGTATTTTGTATTTTGCGCTCTGCAATTTTACCGGATGTTGTCATAGCTGTCCCGCTAGCAGTTCATGAGCCAAAAGAGGTTAACAGCATCTACCCCCAAGCCATAAGACTGCTGAACAATTAATGAAATGGCTACACAGACTATTACAGCAACTCACCGTTTATTACCCATGCAGTCACTTTACCCCTACCTACATGTACATATTACCTCAATTACCTCGACTAACCTGTTACCCGCACATTGACTCGGTACCGGTACCCACTGCACATAGCCTCCTTATTGTTATTTTATTGCGTTACCTTTTTTACTTTTGTTTATATATTAAGTATTTTCCTCTTATTAAAACTGCATTGTTGGTTAAGGGCTTGTAGTAAGTAAGCATTTCACATTAAGGTCTACACCGGTCATATTTGGCGCATTTGATTTGATTTGCAACAGAAGAAGAGGCAGGGGCAACAATGGTAGCTAGCTATAACTAGTAAACACCGGTAGTGTCCTTCGCCCCCAGCCTGTCGGGAACTGTTAATGACGGTGTGCGAAAGACACTGTGCTAGCTTTGCCAGCTAGTCCTGAGGAGGAGTCCGGTACACAGCAGGCGGGGGCGACACCACAGATAGAACAATGAGACAGATATTTTACCGGATGTATAAATGTGAAGCATTCAGTTCACGTTTCCTCTCACTACCAAATATGGTCATGAGAGGAAGCCCAGTGGCCAGCAGTGGGACAAGATAGAGAGAGATGGATTTTGGACGACATTCTGCTAATTTTCTAGTTTATTAAACATCTCTCTCAATACAGTTTCTGCTTCCAAAACTAAAATCTGTTATGAACAGAGTGGACAGATTTTTGTAGACTTTTCCCTTTGCCATGGTTTAGAAAATGATTGTTAGAATGAGTGCAAGAGCGAATTGAGTTACTGCGCACTTCCCCTAACGGAAATATGCAAATACATGTAAATACATGCTAAAAACATGCCATTTGGCTCTCGCAAGCTCGTCACTGTGATTAATTTGCTCAAATTGAAACCAACAACAGGCTGTTGTCTATCTTGGGTTAGTTATAAAAAAAAATATTTAGCAACACTGTGTGTTAGCTAGCTAACTAGCACACTGTGCTACTAGTACACAGTGTCACCCCCACCTCCCACCTGCTGTGTACCAGAGTCGCTAGCTGGCACAGTTCTCGGGTACACAACAGGTGGGGGAAACACCATGTGCTAGCATGCTAGTTAGTGTTCATGAAGGAACCAATGGGATGCTCGAGGGGTGCGGTCCTGCAGATACAGGTACGCCCCGAATTGCAGGCTGCAGTTGCACACTATTTTACTGAGTTGCAGTTCATATAAGAAAATCAGTCAATTGAAATAAATTCATTAGGCCCTAATCTATGGATTTCAGATGATAGGAATACAGATGTGTCTGTTGGTCACAAATACCTTAAAAAAAAAATAAAGTAGGGGCGTGAATCAGAAAACCAGTCAGTGTCTGGTGTGACTACCATTTGCCTCATGCAACGTGACAATTGCACTCCCTTGAGACGTCTGTGGCATTGTGTTTTGTGACAAAACTGCCAATTAGATGGACCCTTTCCTGTCCCCAGCACAAAGGTGCATCGGTGTAATGACCATGCTGTTAAACCAGTTTATTGATATGTTACACCTGTCAGGTGGATGGATTATCTTGGCCAAGGAAAAATACAAATTAACTGGGATGTAAACAAATGTGTGCAATATATATATATATATATATATTTTTTTTTTTAGAAATACGCTTTTTGTGCGTGTGGATAATTTCTGGGTTATTTTATTTAAGTTCGTGATGCGTTTATATTTTTGTTCAGTGTAGTATGCCTGGCCCTTAGCAGCTAACATTTCTAACAAGATAACAGTTAGCTAGCTAGCTAACTTAGCTGTCGATTTCACAAGCCGTTAGCATACTTACCCTGGTACGGTTTCATGAGCGAATGCTCCCGCTTTAAGTGCTCTGCATTGCCGTCTGTTATATCGCATTGCACTAGAGTAAAGTGAAGTAATAGGAAAAGCAGTGGCCTGCTGATAAATGTACAAAAACCTCTCATTTTGCTCACTCGGCCTATGAAAGACACCATGGATCCTGGATAATCATGTTCCTGATCCGGGTAGGAAACAGCAACCCCCACTAGAAGCGTTCCTATGTTACTTCTCAAGAACTTTGACCGTGTCCTATTTTTTTATTTTTTTTTGCTTTTGTTGAAATTACCTTCTATATGGGAATTATATTTTCATTGTTACCTTTCAAAGTTCAAAAACATTTTTTTTTTTTTTGATTATCGCTTTCAACGTTGTATGGAACATTGTTATAGTTGCTAAAAACGTACTATTGCCAATCATAGACGAGCACATAGTTAAAGCCAACGAAAACGAACAATCAGGGGCTCGTCTATAGTTGAAACGTTCGAAGTATGCAAATGTTCACAACTTTGCAAATGGCGCCACTGAGGTTTCTCTCTTTCTCCACTAGATGGCGCCATTACATCAGTTTATGATTATTTGAAGCGTACCTGACTTCCTGCTGTGACGGCCCACCACAAGGTCTCGCCCAAGGTTGGGTAGTAACTGACTACATGTAATCAATTACAGTTACAAAAAAAATACGAGATGGATTACTTTTAAATTCAGAAAGGATGTTTGCAAAAAATATATCCTAACACCTTTCTGTTTTCTCAGTGATATTCAGTTCAATATTGATAAAACACGCAAGTTTAAGTTTTAGCCACCTGAACAAATCTGATCACAAGTCAAATAAAGCACTCTGATGACACACCAAATCCGTTTTATGGATCCCTTTTGTCACTTCTAATGCCTCTTCAGTGGAAAGTAATCCAAAAGTAACTGAACAAACCCAGCCATCACCATGTCTTGAGACTACTTAAGACATTTTAAGACATGTCTTTAAAAGTCAAGACATCTTTAAGATGTATCTGTAGACGGTCTCAAGATGTCTTGAATATAGAAGACATCTTGAGACATCTTAGAAATAATAAGACGTTTCAAGGCTCAATAAATAGTATTTATATGGTTCAGGTGTTTACTTACTTTGTCTTATAGTGATTTGGCAATCACTTACTCATTTCTAGGACAAACTTGAGAAAACAACCATTTAAAACAGTTGAACATATTTACTTACAGAAAACCTCATCAACACTTGCAGCAAACCTCTGATGTTCAAGGACATAAGAACAGTGAAATATAAATAGCACATTTAACTATGAGATTATTTCTCAATAGATGTTATATGTAAATGTAAGATTATAGAATAGATAGACATTCACAGAATGGACAGATTATAGAATAGATAGACATTGTATGAATTTAAGTATGCTCCCTGTAATTCTCTCTATCTCTCTCTCTCTCCTTCTTCTCTCGGAGGACCTGAGCCCTAGGACCATGCCTCAGGACTACCAGGCCTGATGACTCCTTGCTGTCCCCAGTCCACCTGGTCATGCTGCTGCTCCAGTTTCAACTGTTCTGCCTGCGGCTATGGAACCCTGACCTGTTTACTGGACGTCCTACCTTGTCCCGGACCTGCTGTTTTGGACTCTCTCTCTACTGCACCTGCTGTCTCTAACTCTGAATGATCGGCTATGAAAAGACAACTAATATTTACTCCTGAGGTGCTGACTTGTTGCAGCCTCTACAACTACTGTGATTATTATTATTTGACCCTGCTGGTCATCTATGAACGTTTGAACATCTTGGCCATGTTCTGTTATAATCTCCACCTGGCACAGCCAGAAGAGGACTGGCCACCCCTCATAGCCTGGTTCCGCTCTAGGTTTATAATCTCCACCTGGCACAGCCAGAAGAGGACTGGCCACCCCTCAGAGCCTGGTTCCTCTCTAGGTTTATAATCTCCACCTGGCACAGCCAGAAGAGGACTGGCCACCCCTCAGAGCCTGGTTCCTCTCTAGGTTTATAATCTCCACCTGGCACAGCCAGAAGAGGACTGGCCACCCCTCAGAGCCTGGTTCCTCTCTAGGTTTATAATCTCCACCTGGCACAGCCAGAAGAGCCTGCCACCCCTCAGAGCCTGGTTCCTCTCTAGGTTTATAATCTCCACCTGGCACAGCCAGAAGAGGACTGGCCACCCCTCAGAGCCTGGTTCCTCTCTAGGTTTATAATCTCCACCTGGCACAGCCAGAAGAGGACTGGCCACCCCTCAGAGCCTGGTTCCTCTCTAGGTTTCTTCCAAGGTTCCGGCCTTTCTAGGGAGTTTTCCTAGCCACCGTGCTTCTACAGCTGCATTGCTTGCTGTTTGGGGTTTTAAGATGGGTTTCTGTACAGCACTTTATGACATCAGCTGATGTAAAAAGGGCTTTAAAAAAAATTGGATTGATTGATTGATTCACAGAATGTAGAGATTATTGAATAGATTATGGCAGTGCTTAAACAAGATGTCAACAACATATTTCTTAATATTGACAAAATATTATTCTGGACTAACATACATTATCCATTCAAATGCTTTGCTTGCTCACAAGAAGTTGAAAATCTGATTTTAAATCCTCCAGGTTTGACAGACTGTTGTTTTGAGACTTGCATCTACTGTCAGTTGACTAAAGAATGTTCTGTGAATTTGATACGTTGAACATTCCTAAATTCCAAACATTATGAACAGGAAGATGAGTGCAGACCAGAGTTGATCCTCACAAATATTTTAATGATGTTTTGTTTGCCTTTTCTCATTATGCTCTGAATTCAAATGTAAAAGAGTGTCCTGGACACTGAACGCGACGACATGAGGCTGTCCAACCAGAGAGATATTCTCCCTTCTCAGGCTTCAGGTCTCTCTCTCTCTCTCTCCTTCTCTCTCAATCATTGTATATTTATTATGTTTCTTGAATATTTTGTATTATTGTTATTTAATAATATATATACATAAAATATATACATACAATGGTTGTGAGGTGCTGTCTAAATAACAAATGTCGTGAGACACGTCCCATAGTATTGAATGTCTTCCTAGAAATGTGTTTTAATATATCTTCAAACACGACAATGTCTCAAGAAGTCTGGGTATGAAAGTAATGACATTACGTTACTGAATTTTGGGTAATCCAAAAATATATTACAATGATTACCATGATTACACAATTTTGCACCGGTTAAGCCTAAACAGGAACTGTAACGGATTACATTTAAAATGAGTGGTTTGGCCACTCTACTCAAATTGTTGTTTTTTATCAACTGGGCAGTCACAGAATGATCAACAAAACTGTTTACATTAATGTTAATAGTCGGTGTTGGAGGGGATTTATATCATGCCGTTTGTCATTTGTCCAGGCCTACAGTGCAGAATGAATTCTAATGGAATACAGGCCTAGTTGTCTACTATAGACATAAATAGACATTTATGGTTTAACTTTCTAAATAAATGTAATCCCTGGGCCAATGCATTAATCTGATCCTGGCCAGCTTGTCTTGAAGTAGGCCCAGTAAATTCATTCCTCAGCAGCCTATGTGAACGCAGACACCCACCACCCAATGAAGACAATAGCAGCGTGAGGAGTCCCCACCATGAATAACACACACACACACACACACACACACACACACACACACACACACACACACACACACACACACACACACACACACACACACACACCCCTCCCCTCCTTCAACAGACAAATTAAAAGGAAGCCGACCACCCTCCATTTTAGCTCCACAAACAAAGCCTGGAGAGAATGGCCCACCTCTGGCTCTAACACCAACCCCACCATACCTCCCACTGCACCCCACCATACCTCCCACTGCACCCCACCATACCTCCCACTGCACCCCACCATACCTCCCACTGCACCCCACCATACCTCCCACTGCACCCCACCATACCTCCCACTGCACCCCACCCCACCATACCTCCCACTGTACCCCACCATACCTCCCACTGCACCCCACCATACCTCCCACTGTACCCCACCATACCTCCCACTGCACCCCACCATACCTCCCACTGCACCCCACCATACCTCCCACTGCACCCCACCATACCTCCCACTGCACCCCACCATACCTCCCACTGCACCCCACCATACCTCCTGCACCCCACCATACCTCCCACTGCACCCCACCATACCTCCCACTGCACCCCACCATACCTCCCACTGTACCCCACCATACCTCCCACTGCACCCCACCATACCTCCCACTGCACCCCACCTACCTCCCACTGCACCCCACCATACCTCCCCTGCACCCCACCATACCTCCCACTGCACCCCACCATACCTCCCACTGTACCCCACCATACCTCCCACTGTACCCCACCATACCTCCCACTGTACCCCACCATACCTCCCACTGCACCCCACCATACCTCCCACCCCACCATACCTCCCACTGTACCCCACCATACCTCCCACTGTACCCCACCATACCTCCCACTGTACCCCACCATACCTCCCACCCCACCATACCTCCCACTGTACCCCACCATACCTCCCACCCCACCATACCTCCCACTGTACCCCACCATACCTCCCACCCCACCATACCTCCCACTGTACCCCACCATACCTCCCACTCCCACCCCACCCCACCATACCTCCCACTGCACCCCACCCCACCATACCTCCCACTGTACCCCACCATACCTCCCACTGTACCCCACCATACCTCCCACTGTACCCCACCATACCTCCCACTGCACCCCACCCCACCATACCTCCCACTGTACCCCACCCCACCATACCTCCCACTGTACCCCACCATACCTCCACTGCACCCCACCCCACCATACCTCCCACTGTACCCCACCATACCTCCCCTCCCACCCCACCCCACCATACCTCCCACTGCACCCCACCCCACCATACCTCCCACTGTACCCCACCACCTCCCACTGTACCCCACCATACCTCCCACTGCACCCCACCATACCTCCCACTGTACCCCACCATACCTCCCACCCCACCATACCTCCCCTGCACCCCACCTACCTCCCACCCCACCATACCTCCCACTGTACCCCACCATACCTCCCACTGTACCCCACCATACCTCCCACCCACCATACCTCCCACCCCACCATACCTCCCACCCCCCCTCCCACTGTACCCCACCATACCTCCCACTCCCGCCCCACCCCACCATACCTCCCACTGCACCCCACCATACCTCCCACTGTACCCCACCATACCTCCCACTGTACCCCACCATACCCCACTGTACCCCACCATACCTCCCACTGCACCCCACCCCACCATACCTCCCACCCCACCATACCTCCCACTGTACCCCACCATACCTCCCCTGCACCCCACCATACCTCCCACTGCACCCCACCATACCTCCCACTGCACCCCACCATACCCCCCACCTCCCACCCCACCATACCTCCCACTGTACCCCACCATACCTCCCACTGTACCCCACCATACCTCCCACTCCCACCCCACCTCCCACTCCCACCCCACCATACCTCCCACCATACCTCCCACCCCACCATACCTCCCACTGTACCCCACCATACCTCCCACTGCACCCCACCTCCCACTCCCACCCCACCACCCCTCCCACCCCACCATACCTCCCACTGTACCCCACCATACCTCCCCCACCCCCATACCTCCCACTCCCACCCCACCATACCTCCCACCACCCCACCATACCCCACCATACCTCCCACCCCACCCCACCATACCTCCCACTCCCACCCACCATACCTCCCCTGCACCCCACCATACCACTCCCACCCCACCATACCTCCCACTGCACCCACCATACCTCCCACTGCACCCCACCATACCTCCCACTGTACCCCACCCCACCATACCTCCCCTGTACCCCACCATACCTCCCCACCCCACCATACCTCCCACTCCCACCCCACCATACCTCCCACTGTACCCCACCACCTCCCACCCCACCCCACCATACCTCCCACTGCACCCCACCATACCTCCCACCTCCCACTGTACCCCACCATACCCCCACCCCACCCCACCATACCTCCCACTCCCACCCCACCCTCCCACTCCCACCCCACCATACCTCCCACTGCACTCCCTACAGAGGGGCTATATGAACTGACTACCATATCCTCCAACAGCACTATGGAAGGCTGGGGTAACTGAAGGAGCCATGGTGGTCATTTTGATTGTTTATTTGATTTTATATGTGATCCCACTCCCACTGCACTAGTCTCTACAGATGGGCTG
Organism: Oncorhynchus tshawytscha; assembly: GCF_018296145.1. Classification (NCBI taxonomy): domain Eukaryota; kingdom Metazoa; phylum Chordata; class Actinopteri; order Salmoniformes; family Salmonidae; genus Oncorhynchus; species Oncorhynchus tshawytscha. The sequence continues at coordinate 81,703,125 of NC_056436.1, read as the reverse complement.
TGGTGAATCCTGCTACTTGATCTCACTACATTATCCTCCAATGATTAACTAGTGATCCCGTGGGAAGCTGTAGTATATATCTGCATTTCTACATTGCACATTTTGGAACTATTTAATCGGATTGTAATGTGTGTCACTGTGTCACAACAGTGTGTGCTAAATGTGTGTTCATATCCCCTACACACGAGTCATTGATAGTGAGTTGATGAATGGGCCTCTATGACAGAATGTCATAGAACACAGACCACTCTGAAGGAGACGGGTGGGTGGAGTGTGAGGGCTGAAGAGAAGAAGAGTTTGATTTGTAGAGAAATGTCCGTGGGACACTTTTCATATTCCTCCCCCTCGGGTTTTCAGTCGGCTAGGCCCAAGGTCCTGTTTGAATAATGTGAAAATGTACCATTGTTGAACGTTTTCCCTCTTCCGTGAAACATGTCAATGGCCTGACATGATTGGATCGGTGTAAGATACTTGTGCTTAACAAATGATAATTGCAATTGTCTCAGAACAGGGCAGCACAGCTGGCCCTTGGATGTACACAGAGAGCTAATATTAATAATATGCATGTCAATCTCTACTGCCTCAAAGTGGAGGAGAGATTGACTTCATCACTACTTGTATTTATGAGAGGTATTGACATGTTGAATGCACCGAGCTGTCTGTCTAAACTACTGGCACACAGCTCATGCATACACCACAAGACGTCTCTTCACAGTCCCCAAAATCAGAACAAACTATGGGAGGCACACAGTACCACAATAGAGCCATTTTTATTTATTTGTTATTTTACCAGGTAAGTTGACTGAGCACATGTTCTCATTTACAGCAACGACCTGGGGAATAGTTACCGGGGAGAGGAGGAATGAACCAATTGTAAACTGGCGATTATTAGGGGACCGTGATGGTTTGAGGCCCAGATTGGGAATTTAGCCATGACACCGGAGTACAATAAGTGTCAGGGATCTTTAATGTGGGTCAGGACACCTGTTTAACATCCCCCGAAAGACAATCACTCCCCAATCACTGCTCTGGGGTATTGGAATATGTATATTTTTTTTAGACCAGAGGAAAGAGTGCCTCCTACTGGCCCTCCAACACCACTTCCAGCAGCATCTGGTCTCCCATCCAGGCACTGACCAGGACCAACCCTGCTTAGCTTCAGAAGCAAGCCAGCAGTGGTATGCAGGGTGGTATGCTGCTGACTAGATGGAACTCTATTCCACATCAAGAAACTGACACAAGCAGTAAAATTAGAAATAACAGAAGATAAAAAACACCTTATGGAACAGCGGGGATTATGAAGCAACAAGCATTGGCAGACATGCACACACACACGATAACATACGCACTATACATACACATGGATTTAGTACTGTAGATAGGCGGTGGTGTCGGGGCCTGAAGGCACACAGTTTGTTGTGAAACGTGTGAATGTATTGTAATGTTTTATAATTATATAAACTGCCTTCATTTTGCTGGACCCCAGGAAGAGTAGCTTTGGCAGAGGCTAATGGGGATCCATAATAAATAAAATACCTTAAACAGCCACTCCTTTTGACCAGTCATTTAGGCAATAGGTTGCCATTGTGAAGCAGCATTGTCTCAGTAATACCATACAATAACTTGTAAACGATAATCAAATAGCCTAAATATCGAACAAAAGAACACACAGACGGAGCGAAGATATGTAGTTATTTTGTTGTTTATTTCAATGGCTCAAAAAGAAACTTCTCTGTGTCACTTCAAAGAATACAAAAACAGCATTACAAAAATAGACGTGGGACATTTCTGGTGTCATTTCATTGGACAAGTAGTGTGGTTGTGTGTGTGTTTCTCAGCACAGTTCTGTGGACATAGAAACATGCACAATATCGCTATAGCAACACGTACAGTACACCAATCAAGGCTGCAATGTGCAACATAGTGTTCAGAGCTCTAGGCTTTCTGGCAGCAAGGATCAACGTCGAGTCAAATCACACAATAATGTCAAGGAATGAAGTTAGAAAAGATGAACCAGTAGTGAGGGCTATACTCAAGACAGTGACGGCTGTGAGAGAAGACTTTTATCCGTAGAAATAGAAGGAATCATTCTAATGCTATGGTTCTACCAACAAAAACATATTGCACCTTGAGACCTCGGTGAAAAGTAGCTTTTTAGTGAGGAAAAGACTTGAGTTCTTTTTATCTAAAACAGGGTCGTATTCATTAGGTCACACCGTAGCAAAACGTTTTGCAACACAAAAAAAAAGCTTTCTTTTTGGGACAAGTTCATATAGTCCCTCCCTGTTTGTCCGTTTGGTGCCTAATGAATATGACCCACTACTCCACAACCGACTGCATCTATCTTTATTAAACACAGATCAGACGTAAATAAAATACACTTAAAAATAATAGGAATGTAAAATAAACTGTAGTTAACAAAAAAAGACAGAATCCCTTTGTCTATAGAAAAGTAGTGATGACCGTACAGTGAGTGAGTCTGGATAGATTGACATAGTTCAGAAGAGATCAGGCAGAAAGATACATTTGGTTGCTAGTAACATACTCTAGTAAGCCCTTCATTCCATTTCTAGTAAATTACTATCTAGACTACAGTAAGGTATGTTCATGCTATAAAAAGGTTTAGACACATTTCAGATGCTTGACAGATTCTCCATACAGCGTTCAATTAAATACATCTCTGATATCTAAGCCTAGAACATTGAGAATCAGAACATAAAAACCTATATAGAACATGTTCTGAGAACCAGAACACAGCCTTAGTAGTATCAGCATAGTTCAAGTGTGAAAACTGCTGGGGACAAGGTACAACCATCGTAAAAACATTACACATTCAATAGCATACGGACAGAGAAAAGGACCAGAAGTTTACATTGTTGCAGATAGAAATGTGATATATAGAGCTTCCACTATTCCCTGCTCTACACAACACATACCCATAGCTGATCTAAACAGCACATTTCGATCTAAACATTCTGTAACGTTCCAACTAACTCTCCTTCTGAGTGAGCCCCCGATTTAGATTTTTTTGGGCCATCGCCACGGTAACCAGCGAGACCCCCTGTGACCCAGAAGGGGAATCTGGATGTGTTTACGTTCCAACAGGAAGTAGAAGTATGGGGGAAAAAACAGTGCTGGGAATGTGGGAAGCTATTAGTAATGACAAGATGCAGATGGGCTGTGTGTTTCATCGTCTGGAAGGTCACGGATTCTACCAGGATGCAAATTTGGTGTTTGTTTATATATCTTAGTATGTTATTTAAAAATTCAGGTCCTCTTCCTCAGAGAGGTAGATAAGTGAGAAACCCTCCTGGGTGCCATGCTAGTATCTACTTAAAGCACACTCAATAGGACACAGTAAGAAGACAGCTGATTGGGTAACCTCAGCAATAAGGAGACGGCTGATTGGATATTCACAGCCTAACCTGAGCCTGAATATACAGTTATACAAGGGCACAGAAAAAAACATTACACGCTGGTATAAAAAAAACTAAAAACTAAAACTAAACTTACTTCACCAAAGAATACAAAATAAAGCAACAAGGAATAAATGTGTCCATATAAATAAAAAGCTACGGCACGTTTCAATGGCATCGTATTCAAGTAATCCGTTAAGTCAAGTCCCTGATATACACTGTGGTTCATGGAAACAAGTCTTCAGCTCACACTGAACCATCACTGCTAATAGAAGGCAGCAGAATGTCATTATCTACTTCAACAAAGTTCTAAGCATAGAATTAGAATGCCAATCATTCTATTTCTATGTTTCCAAGTCTCCTCTACCATGAGCATTCCATGTCAGTTCATTTCCACTTGAAGTCTGAGTGGAAGGACGTGGAAAACAAAGCTTCACTCTTTAACCCTCACTACGAGACTTGGTGGTTGGAACACCCCCCCAAAGATCCAGATATGAGGCGAGCTCCACCACAAGAGAAGACTTTGCAAAAAGTAAGAAGTGACAAGGAGGGAGGAAAGGAGACTAAAGGCTGTAAGGAGAGGTGACAAGGAGGGAGGAAGGGAGACTAAAGGCTGTAAGGAGAGGTGACAAGGAGGGAGGAAGGGAGACTAAAGGCTGTAAGGAAAGGTGACAAGGAGGGAGGAAGGGAGACTAAAGGCTGTAAGGAGAGGTGACAAGGAGGGAGGAAGGGAGACTAAAGGCTGTAAGGAGAGGTGACAAGGAGGGAGGAAGGGAGACTAAAGGCTGTAAGGAGAGGTGACAAGGAGGGAGGAAGGGAGACTAAAGGCTGTAAGGAGAGGTGACAAGGAGGGAGGAAGGGAGACTAAAGGCTGTAAGGAGAGGTGACAAGGAGGGAGGAAGGGAGACTAAAGGCTGTAAGGAGAGGTGACAAGGAGGGAGGAAGGGAGAATAAAGGCTGTAAGGAGAGGTGACAAGGAGGGAGGAAGGATGAAAGAAGAGAAAGCCAAAACATGACAGCTATGTTAAAACTATGGATTTCCCCTGCTGTGACAGAACAATGAACTCTGTGGTCTCCCCTCCCCAGCCAGAGAGGATTTTGGGTAGGAATTCTCAGAATGCCCCTGGAGCACTTAGTGACGAGTGACATAATCCCTTTATTCACTGGCATAAGGCTGACATAGCAAGTGACACACAGCCTCTTCAACTCACTGGTAGGTCTACTTATAACACTTCATACCACTGTTCTCAAGTCAGCAGCTCAATAAGTCACTTTACTGGCCAATTACTCGTCTTCAGTTGAGTTGATCTTTTTTGGATTAGAGTGAGAGAGATCCAGCAGCACTTCATCTTCAGCTGAATTCACAGACAGACAGACATCACTCTGGTCAAAACCCAGGAGGCACTGAGGAGGAATCATGCTGCATAGCCTCTGGTTCACAGTGATAACAGCATCTTAACCAGGGACATACGGTGACCATTCTACAGTGGGTTAATGCTTCTGCCTTGGAATCACGTTCCTGCGGCGGGATCGGAAGACAGCATTCAACAGTCAGTCAGTGACGTCGCAGTGACATCAGGTGTCATGTCAGTGTGATGACCACCACGGGGTCATCGGTGCCCTTTGACCTTTGCTTGTGTTTTAGCCGTCTTTCTCTCCGTCTCTGTCTGAGGGTGGGGGGCGCAGGGCGGGGTGCGGCAGAGGAGGGGGACGGGGTGCTGACGGAGATGGAGAGGAGGTCTGCCAGGGAGCGGAGAGGAGGAGGAAGTAGTGAGGGAAGAGGATTGCAGCGCTCCCTGTCCCTGGCTCGGGGCGGTTTGCTGTTCATCCTCTCCTCCGTCTCCTGGCGTCACCTGTCGAAGCAGCCCGCTGCCGTGAAGGTGTGGTGGGGGCCCACGCCCCCCAGGTACCCTCCGGTGTAGGCCATGCTGAGGCAGTGTCTCGGCTCCGCAGCCAAGGCTACCTGCATGGAGATGGGGCCCTGCAAGGCCAGCGGTGCCACCCGAGCCCCAGGCTGCATCCCCGAAGTCAGGCTAGGATAGGAGGGGAAGGCCCCTGCTGTGGAGGTCATGGTGTTGGCCCCAGTGAGCAGCCCCGAAGTCAGGCTAGGATAGGAGGGGAAGGTCCCTGCTGTGGAGGTCATGGTGTTGCCCCCAGTGAGCAGCCCCATCCTGTGGCTTTGGAGGATGTCCTGGGACATGTTGACCACAGCAGGCCCCAAAGCCTGGGAGTCAGCTAGAGCGTGGAGCTGGGACAGGGAGGGGGAGTGCTGGGAGAGGTGAGGGAAGCCCACTGGGCCAGGCTGGAAAAGGAGCTGCTGGGGGTTGGAGGAGGTGGCTGGTCTCTGGACTGGGGAGAGATGGGACTGGAGAGAGGAGGAGCAAGACAACGGAGGGGTGGATTTGGGTTTGTTGGCCTCCTTCACATCGTTGTCATGGGCACTGTGGAGGAGAGACAGACGGGGAGGTAGAACAAGACCTGTGTTATTATCGGAGGACAGTGACAGTGGATTGTCATGTGTTTACAGTTAACCTATATGAGCAACGAGATAATTAGCATGGAGATGGGCTCGGTCAAATGGATATGATCAGGTCTTTGCATACAAGCATTCAACTGGTCTCAGGTGTGTCTGGCCTGTATGAGAGAGACTGAGGTGTGTGTGTGTGTGTGTGTGTGTGTGTGTGTGTGTGTGTGTGTGTGTGTGTGTGTGTGTGTGTGAGAGAGAGAGACTTACAGCAGCATGAGTTTGATGCAGTGTGTAAGGTGTTCCCAGGTGTATCCAGTCAGAAGGTGTAGAGACGTGGTCCAGCTAGGAGAAATCTGGAGACAGATACGAGACGCCGCTACGCACGCTGCCGCCACCTGAGACGGCCGGAAACTCAGGAACGCATGGTCTAGAGGAACACAGCCAATCAGACCGTTAGTAGAGGAACACAGCCAATCAGACCGTTAGTAGAGGAACACAGCCAATCAGACCGTTAGTAGAGGAACACAGCCAATCAGACTGTTAGTTTGTGACAAGCACATGAGTCCACATATATTTCATACCTGCCCCTCTGTTTTTCTCCCTTCCATCCCTCCTCTCTCTGGCTTTAACCTTTCCCCCTGTGCACTCATTCCTTCACCCCACCCATCACCTCAATCCCTCCCTCACCTTGCAGTGACACCTCCAGGAAGTAGTGTGTGTACTTGTCCATAAAGGTTTTGGTCTTGGAGAGGGAGGAGAGAGGCCAACCGTTGTACAGGTCTCCCTCCTGCACCGAGGCCTGGAGGTAGTAGTCTATGAAGTGGGCCGGGG